>NC_085137.1:59547075-59881529 GCF_035046485.1 Aedes albopictus
GAACTTTTAGTAAAACTTATGAGATTTTTGAACACATTTTTAAAACATTATATCTCAATATGTACTCGTTGTAACTTTTTCAATCTTTTTTGTGTTACAGCTTATACCCAAGGCTTTCATATGCAGCTTCGTTTGAGGTTTTATATTCTCTACAAAAAATATGAAAAATCTGTATATGTTCAGAGTATTATTTGGAAATGTATCATATTTTGATCAATAAAAGTGCCGAGTGTTTTCAACTTTTTTAAACTTTCCTAATGTAATATTTTTATACAGGGCCTACTAAACTACATACGAAGAGTTGGCCCTATGCATTTTTCGTTCAGTTAATGCACTTTTATTGGTGGAAAACGTTTGGCAGATTGTGCAAAATATGATAATTTTTTAAATATCGTCAACTACGTAAGCAGATTTTTCATATTTTTTGTAGTGAATATAAAATCTCAAACGCAGCTGCATATGAAAGCCTTAGGTATAAGCTGTAACACAAAAAATATTGAAAAAGTTTCATCGAGTACATATTGAGATATGTTTTAAAAATGTGTTCAAAAATCTTATGAGTTTTACTAAAAGTTCTATAACTTTCAGAAAACTTTTTCGATCTCTCTCAAAATTTCACCAATGGAGCATTAATATATGATTCATGATTGGTCAAAATTTCAGCGTTTTTGATGGACGTATAAAAAAGTTATAAACATTTGGTTAGTACCATTTTTTTTGCAGAAATTTAGATGTTTGAAGTTCTTTCCAAGTATACGAGTATCATAATACTTAGTTTCAAATAAGCGCATTTAAAATGTTTAAACGTTTTGGCACTTTTTGAACAAATTGAGGAATCTGCATACTCCGGTACTAATTAAATAGTGTAAATCATCTTTAGTGCATCGGCTTTCCATGATTTTCCAAAGAAATATTTTTCATCATGAACGAAATGGAGACGCATGGTCGCTAGCAGTTCTGCAAATAGAAACAATTCAAGTTAGGTCACCTATCTGGCAATAAATATTGTTTTTTTAGTTTAATAGGTCAAATTTTAAAAGATTTGTTAGCCCATATCTGAAGCACTTATACGTCACAACCCATATATTATCACCAGTAAAAAGGCTCCTTTATTGAAAGTGCTCATCCGCCCATGCATAATTGTCTCTGATAGTCGACATTTTAATGCCATAGTGATTGTTGACAACACCAGCAATCATCGTTAGTCCCAGATGGTATTTAAGGGAAAAGCTCCACTAAAATTATCCCTGCTGCTGTATGTACGAAAACGGAACAAGAAAATCCTTCTTACGACTCATTCTTGCAAACACATCATGGAATCGCTTTGGAGCACCACTGTGAGTTGTCAACCTAGTGAGCCATATCCATCATGCCGGAAAGCTTCGTCGTCATTCCCTCCCTCACCACATGGGGACATGTGGGTTGACTGTGTGTACCGAAAAACACCGAAATGCTTCCTACTTTGTGCATCATCACCACCATCATCGTCGACGTTATTATCGTCGAGCAAATGCTTCCCAACCGTTCTGCCAGACCCCCCGGGGGGACAAGCACCTCTCCATTCGATGAGATTTTGATGTAATGCTAATTAAAATTTAATCAAAATCCTCGCCAGAATAAATTTCCTTTTGTCTGGCTGTGCGGCGGGCTTGCGTGAACTGCTCTCTTCAGATGGAAGCGTCGTCATCGGTACTGAACTGTGTCGGTTTTGTGTCGTCGGGTCAGGTGAACTTCGCTATCCAGCCAGACCCGACTCGACCCGGCAGAAACCAGGAATTATCGATTTCTTTGGCTGGTGTGTGGAGAGAAAGCGGTCGTTGCCTGAAATTTCCTTTTATGGCGGGAAATATAACATACCTAGACGTGAAACATACGGTTCAATTAAAACACTCTTGTTATATGCCTCATACGGTAAGGAATTTGATTTCACTCGTGCTCGTTTGTGGATTCTGAGAAAGTTTGCACGACCTTGGACGTATTGAACGATGTTGAACATGAGTTCATCAAAAATTAAAGCGAAGTATTTTCGATAGATATGTGTTGCCCCCAAAAGAACACAACAACGGATCATTGAGTGTTTCGTCAGAATCGGCGATTGGAAAGACGGTTCTTGGAATCTGAGCTTTGAATAAATACTAGTACCAGCTGGTACTTCATTGGAATTAACAAACCTAATTTGCGAAGTACAACACAGTCACTGGACCACGTTCTTTTAAAATTGGTCTGCTTGATGACGAAATAAAATATTACGTCTCATTAATTTCCCACCACCCACCAAGTATCACGACCAAGTGGACCTCCAACCACTAAATCGATATTCTATGGAATGGCTGAATTATAGCATTTGCTCACGTGTGTTGCTTGAGGGGATGGTCCAAACATGAACAGGATATGACAACGCCCCCGTTAGGATTTTTAAAATTTACCAAGCCAATTTAGGAGGACAATACTTCAGGTAATCTACTATTGTTTAATTATCAAAGTCTACCACAAAGATTTGAGCACGGCACGAAAAAGCAATGTTCAAAAGAGCGAGACACAAAATCGAAGTGCCGTATACGATACAACCAGACCTTACTGACTTTGGAAAACCTTAGTACATACATACATTTATTTGTTCAACATCACATTTAAGACAAGAAATAATCAACAATAATACGCCACAATACTCGGTTTGTGGCTGCCGCTCTCCATCCTCGGTCGCGCCCAATGCTCGTCAGGTCACGCTCCACCTGGTTCGCCCATCGTGCTCTCTGCGCTCCACGCCTTCTTGTGCCAACCGGATCAGTAGGAAACACCAGCTTTGTAAGGTTGTTGTCCGGCATTCTTGCAACATGCCCTGCCCACCGTATCCTTCCGGCTTTGGCCACCTTCGGGATGCCGTAAAGTTCAGCGAGCTCGTGGTTCATTCTTCTCCGCCACACACCGTTCTCCTGCACACCGCCGAAAGTCGTGCTAAGCACGCGTCGCTCGAAAACTCCGAGTGCTTGCAGGTCCTGCTCGAGCATGGTCCATGTCTCGTGTCCGTAGAGGACCACCGGTTTTATTAACGTTTTGTACATGGTGCATTTGATGCGTGGGTGAATCTTTTTCGACCGCAGTTTCTTCTGGAGCCCGCAGTAGGCCCGACTTCCGCTGATGATGCGCCTCCGAATTTCACGACTCACGTTGTTGTCAGCCGTCAGTATGGATTCGAGGTTGACGAATTCCTCCACCACTACGAAAGTATCCGCCATTAGCGGAGCCAGCTTTTTCTTTTTTCTTACTCACTCTCCCAAACATGCAAGCGAAAGAGCGAGATGAAAGAGGGGGCAAGCTGCCTCCTCTTCTATCTTGCCTTTTCTCGTGTATGTTTAGGAGAGTGAGTAAGAAAAAAGAAAATGCTGGCTCCGCCAATGAGTATCCCCTCTATCGTAACATTACTACCCGGACGGATCCGGTCGTATTCGGTTCCGCCTACCAGCATGTACTTTGTTTTTGAGGCATTCTCCACCGGTCCGACCTTTGCTGCTTCGCGTTTCAGGCGGGTGTACAGCTCTGTCACCATTCCAAATTTTCTGGCAATAATGTCCATGTCGTCCGCAAAGCACACAAATTGACCGGGTTTTGTGTAAATCGTTCCCCGGCTGTTGGGCCCGGCTCGTCGCATCACACCTTCCAGAGCGATGTTGAAGAGTAGGCATGAGAGTCCGTCACCTTGTCGCACTCTCCGGCGTGAATCGAATGAACTGGATAGTTCACCCGAAACCCTTACGCAGTTTTGCACACCGCCCATCGTTGTCTAGTCAGCTTCCCAGGAAAGCCGTTTTCGTCCATGATTCTCCATAGCTCTACGCGGTCGATACTGTCGTATGCCGCCTTGAAGTCGATGAACAGGTGATCCGTTGGGACCTGGTATTCACGGCATTTCTGGAGGATTTGTCGTACGGTGAAGATCTGGTCCGTTGTCGACTGGCCGTCGATGAAGCCGGCTTGATAACTTCCCACGAACTCATTAGTTTTAGGTGACAGACGACGGAAGATGATCTGGGATAGCACTTTGTATGCAACATTCAAAATAGTGATCGCCCTGAAGTTCTCACATTCCAAATGGTGGCCTTTTCTGTGAATGGGGCAGATTACACCTTCCTTCCACTCCTCCGGTAGCTGTTCGGTTTCCCTGATCCTGATTATCAGTCGATGCAGACAGGTGGCCAACTTTTCTGGGCCCATCTTGATGAGTTCAGCTGCGATGCCATCCTTACCAGCTGCTTTGTTGGTTTTGAGCTGGTGAATGGCATCCTTAACTTCCCTCAGCGTGGGAGTTGGTTCATTTCCGTCCTCCGCTGCACTGGCGTCGTCGTTTCCTTCGTTGCCGTGGGCTCCCATGCCTACGTTCTCCACGCCGTTCAGGTGCCGATCGAAGTGCTGCTTCCACCTTTTGATCACCTCACGTCCGTCCGTCAAGAGGCCTCCGTCTTTATCCCTGCATATTTCGGCTCGCGGCACGAAGCCGTTGTGGGATACATTGAGCTTTTGATAGAACTTCCGTGTTTCTTGGGAACGGCATAGCAGTTCCATTTCTTCACACTTCGCTTCTTCCAGGCGGCGCTTTTTCTCCCGAAAAAGGCGGGTTCGCTGTTTCCGCTTCTATTAGTAACGTTCCACGGTCTGTCGGGTCCCTTGCTGCAGCATTACCGCCCTCGCTGCGTTCTTCTCCTCCAAAACCGTTCTGCACTCTTCGTCGAACCATTCGTTCCGTCGATTCCGTTCCACGTACGCGATGGTGCTCTCGGCTGCGTCGTTGATGGCTGCTTTCACTGTACTCTAGCAGTCCTCTAGAGGGGCCTCATCGAACTCGCCCTCGTCTGGCAACGCGGCCTCGAGATTCTGCGCGTATGCTGAGGCGACATCCGGTTGTTTCAGTCGCTCTAGATTGTGCCGTGGCGGTCGCCGGTACCGTACATTGTTGATGACGGAGAGTTCCGGGTGCAGTTTGACCATCACCAGATAGTGGTCGGAGTCGATGTTGGCGCCACGATAGGTCCTGACGTCGGTAATGTCGGAGATGTGCCGTCCGTCAATCAGAACGTGGTCGATTTGAGATTCCGTCTGCTGTGGTGATCTCCAGGTGTAATGATACGGAAGGCTGTGTTGGAAAAGGGTGCTACGTATGGCCATATTTTTGGAGGTGGCGAAATCAATAAGTCGTAGGCCGTTTTCGTTCGTCTGCTGGTGGGCGCCGAACTTACCAAGCGTCGGTCTGAATTCCTCCTCCTGGCCTACCTGAGCGTTCAATTCTCCTATGATGATCTTGACGTCGTGGCTTGGGCAGCGATCGTACTCGCGTTTGAGCGGCGCCTAAAATCAGTACTTCCGGAGTGTGGGCTGTGCACTTTTATTATGCTGAATTTGAAGAATCGGCCCTTGATCCTCAACCTGCACATTCTTTCGTCGATCGGCCACCAACCGATCACGCGCCTCTGCATATCACCCATCACGATGAAAGCTGTTCCCTGCTCGCGTGTGTTGCCGTAGCTCTGGTAGATGCTATGATTACCTCTAAACGTTCACCCCATGCATCCTGTTCAACACACCTCCTGCAGCGCTACGATGCCGAACCCGCGGTCCTTCAGTAGATCGGCTAGTATGCGGGTGCTCCCAACGAAGTTAAGAGATCGACAGTTCCACGTGCCGAGTTTCCAATCACAAGTCCTTTTTGTTCGCTGGAGTTGTTGCCGTTGGTCTCGGTTCGTATTATTCTGTTGCTGATTTTCCGTTACAATGTTTTTTTACGGCTCGTAGGGCCTGACATCAACCCCCTACTTTCCGGAGGACCATAGTGAACAGTTGAGCTTAGAGTCCTTCCCTGGCACTCGGACGTAGATCAGCCGCCCCTAACATGGGGATCAGACGCTGTTGTGAGCCGCTCCTCCTGGATAACAGACGCTCAGGTTTGCCGAAGCAACCACCCCCTTCCCAGTTCCCTGAAAATCTTCAACAAGTCATTACTGGAAATCCTCCAGAAGTTCTCTCTGAAGATGCTCCTGCAGTTTCTTAAGTATTCGGGTGAAAAATTATGGAAAAACTTTCACAACTGACAAAAACGAAATAAAATGTTGAGGAAATCGGAGCGTGTCAACATCGGAACATATATGTAGTTTCTCTCGGGACTTCTCCTGTTAGTCTTCTCAAAATTCCTTTATTCCTCTTCTGATGTTATTCAAGGAGTTCTATCGTGGATTTTTCCCGGTGCTTACCGAAATTCCCAATTACCAATTCAGGTGAATGCCGAGCAAAAATTTTCGGAAGATGGAATAATTCTCGGAAAGAACTATTTAAAAAATCGAAACTGTGGCACAAATTCAGTGATAAACTCTGTGAATCCAGTAAAAATATCTAAGAAAGTTTCCGGGAGATGCTACGGGAAAGTATTTTGAAGAAATCTGTTTACAATCTTCAGGAAAACATCTGAAGGCTATCCCAGGAAAACATCTGAGTAGAATTCCGAGTAAAATCGAAGAAGCAACACATGAAGACATCTTGGAAAGAACTCTAGAGGAAACCTATTTGGAAAAATACCTGTGCAGAAAAAAAAAACAGGAGAACCTCTGGGAAAAAAACCCGGGAGAAGCTCCTGTAGATATTCGCAGACAAAGTCGGTGAGACAACTCGAGAGCTCTTGGAGATATTTTGGAAAGAAACCAAGAAATTCCATAATGGATGAAATGCAAGGAACTTTGTTATAAATTCCAAAGAATATATGGGGAAGTCTTTGGATGAATTCCTAGAGAAATCTAGGAAGTAACGTCAGACCAACCTGAAGAAGAAACTCCTGAAGAAAATACGGAAGGACTTCTGTGAGAAAATGCTGGACGGTTTCAAGAGAGAATGCAGTGCAGCCATATTTATGTGTCCCAAAGAGGTTTATGAAACAGATGGTTCAATTAGGATGGCTTGCAAAACTGTCGTAATGGACTGGACTCGAAAAAAGTGAGACACACAAAATAATGTATATCTTTTGATTGCGTGCACAGAAATAGCTGATTTTTAACCAGGAATTGCATATTATGTGTAGTTCATACCCTGAAAATTTCAAAACCGGTTTAGTAGTGGCGCTTGCGCATATATTATCGATATTGCGCGCAAACCCCAAAATTTTATTCCCACCTTTGAGTTTCCGCGCCGAAGACCCAGCGCCAGATTCGGCGACAAAGAGAGCTGACAGCAGTCGCCGGACAGTTGGCAATCCTGATATTTGACGGCGGTCGCCAGGTAGTCATGGGAGTGGATTGTTGTCACGCAAATAGAGCTTTTCGCTGAAAATGCATGTGTATTGACAGATTTTCTGCTGTGTTAGTGCGAAATTCAGTGATTTCCTGTATCGCGTAAGCCTTCGCTGGAAGGAAACGTCATGTTGCTCAGCGAAGTAAGGAAAATTTTCAGTGAAAAAAGCAATACAATAAAATGTGATTTTAGAATCTTTGGTCATCCATTTTAAAAATTGTTTAGGCTATAGCTTTGTTGTGAGCTCATCAAAACGCCTGAAAATTGACTGTGCGTTCTCCAAGTAAGGCATAACAAGTGGTGAAAATTTTATCATATTCGGTTCAGTACATTTTTTTTAACAATTCAAACAAAAAATAAACAGTTGTTTTAATTTAAAATTTTGTGCACTTTATAACATTTTGAAATCTGTGTGCATTATTTCGACTGTTGAACTGGCAACACTGTCTCGATTTTTATTAAACTTTGACAGTGTAAACTTGTTGTATTGAACTGTTTTCAGTGAAAATTTCAGCCATTTTTGGTTGAATACTTTCAAAGTTAGAGTAGTTAGAATTTCACTATACCAAAAAAAAACGGCAAATTGAGGACAAATTTTACCATTAAAATAGAATGTTTGAATGGAAAAAAATGCTATTAGTTTGTTTGAAATAAGAGTTAGAATAACAAAAATAATAACTAAATTTCTTTGGCATAACAACTAAAGAATAACTGATTTTGCCATTGTAATAACAAAATAATAGCAAAAAGAAAATCAAAATAACAACATATTTTTTTATTTATTTAACATTTATTTATTTGTCAACAGGTAAAAATACAGACCCAAATGACACAGCTATTCTAACATAACTTAATTAACTAACATAAAATTTGCTTAAATCTATGCTTAATCACTACACGAGAAACATTGAAATCAAAAACAGCAAAACAACTATTAAAAACACGGCACATACTCTGCATCGGCTCATTTATAATGTAATTGGCTCGGGCATGGCGAATGGATAGAAAAGAATAGGAACGAAGAGACCGACTTGGAATGTGGATTCCAATCTGACCAAGCAACGAAGAGCAGTCGATCTGATTTTGAAGAAGGTCGGATATGAAGCAGGCTTTAGCAACGTTCCTTCTATCATGCAGGAGCTCCAAGTTTATGAGTTTGCAACGACTTGGATAACTTGGCAGATTCAAGGGGTTTTGCCAAGCGAGAAAACGCAAAGCAAAGCGAATAAATTTTCGTTGCACCGCCTCGATACGCTGTATTTCGTTTTGATAAAACGGAGCCCAAACTACAGAGCAATACTCGAGCAACGGTCTAACAAGTGCGCAATACAACGACTTTAGGCAATAAACATCTTTGAAGTTTTTAGCAAAACGGAATATAAAACCTAATTGTGAAGACGCCTTGGAAACCATATAGGCAACATGGTCCTTGAAAGTCAACTGAGAATCCATCAAGACACCCAGATCTTTGACGGTAGACTCTCGTTTTAGATGAGTGTGATTTAGACAATAATCGTAATGAATTAGAGATTTTTTCCGACCAAATGAAATTATCGAGCATTTGGACCCATTTAGGACATGCGATTGACATGGCACCAGTTAGCGAATGTTGCGAGTTGCCGCTGCAAGAAATCTGCATCATGTTGGCCCTTGATAATGTGGTACAGTTTTAGGTCATCCGCGTATGACAGTTTGAAGCAGTCTAGTACATAATTCACGTCGTTCATGTACAAAAGGAATAAAAAGGGTCCAAGATGGCTGCCTTGAGGGACACCTGAGGTAACTGCAAACGGAGATGAAGCGTGATTTCCAATTTTGACAGACATTGTGCGACCAGTGAGGTATGAGTGTAACCAAGACAGCAAACTATTACCGATACCCAACTTACGGAATTTGGCGAGAGCGACATCGTGGTTCATCTTATCGAATGCTGCTGAGAGATCTGTGTAAATTGCATCTACTTGGTGACCTTTCTCCATTTCGCGTATAATGAAAGAAGTAAACGTTGTCAAATTAGTGGTTGTTGATCGCTTAGACATAAATCCGTGCTGTTCTGGAGCTATGTAAGAGCCGCAGGTCTGAACCAAATGCTCAAGAACAATGCTTTCAAACAGCTTGGAGGTAGCACTCAGGGCAGCGATTCCTCGGTAGTTAGAAACTGTTCGTCTGCATCCTTTTTTATGAACCGGAAACACAAAAGAATCCTTCCAGCAACAGGGAAATACGCCGGTAGTCAAGGAAAGATTGAATACAGTTGAAAGCGGTATGGCCAACGAATTCGCACACAGTTTGAGTACCAGTGACGGTATGCAGTCAGGACCATATCCACTTGAAGATTTCAAATCCTTAAGCCCTGAAACAACCATATCAGGGCTTACAATAAGTCCCAGTCCAGTGTAGGAAACGAGAGGTACATGTTGAGTAGCAGAAGCAATGTCCGAATCATCTAAAGCTTCGTCGGTAAAAACACTGCTGAATTGTGACCGAAACATTTCAGCGATTTCTGTTGTTGAATTGGCCTCAAGTTCACCATTCGTCATGGACGTTGGTAAACCGGTTTGCTTGCGCTGGTCATTAACGTAATGCCAGAAACTCTTGGGATCGGATCTAAGGCGACTTTGAATTTGAACAAGGTGGGAAAGATACAGCTGCTTGTTAAGTCTTGAATATTGCTCGTTGATGGTCGAATAAGCGATCCTTGTTGCGTCTGTGTGGTACCTGCTATGCCTCCTAAGCGCTGCCCTTTCTGCTCTCTTCAAATGACGAAGGTGAGAGCTCGACCAAGAAGGTTTCACAGGCTGTCGGTAAATTTTTACTGGTACGAATTGATCAATGGCGTAAAGCAGGATGTTTGAAATAGTAGATGCGGCATCATTTGCATCCTTGTCGCGAAGAGCATCGGTCCAGTCTACGTTATGTAGGAAGTCGTTCATGCCCTCATAGTTAGCTCTACCGAAGTCGTATGAAATGGTATCAGGTGTCTCGATGAATTGTGGAAGAGGCGCAATGTTCAAGGTTGTAAGCAAGGGTGGATGATGCCTACAGTCTTTCACTAACGGTGATGGGGCACGATGAGTGGAACAGCTCCAGCACAAATCTTCACTGACAAAGCAAAGATCAAGTATGCGATTGTTGTCGTTTTGAACTGCGTTGAGCTGCCTTAGCCCGGCAGTGCAATATGCGTCCAAAAGAGACAGTGACACCGAGGATATCGCAGAGTGTGAGTTGTCAGGAAAGTAAGTCCCGTTGGAATCGGGAATCCACGTAATTTCGCGAAGGTTAAAATCACCCACGATTACAATATTATCGTTAGCACCCATTTGAGCTGTAACCCATTCAAGTGACAGAATATGCTTTTCGATTACAGAGCTGTCATTGACAAGATCTGGAGGGAAGTAAACTACACAGAGATAGATGGTGGTATCGCGCGTATCAATTGCCACCCAAAGTTGCTCAACTGACTGATTCTCTGGAGGACAAAGCAAACGTGATTTATAACACGACCGTACAGCTAGAAGAACACCGCCCCCAGAACTTTTCTTGCTATTTGAAGATGAGCGATCCTGCCGGTAAACGGTGAAGGTGGTGTCGAACAATTGATTGGACGTGGTATTATCGTTAAGCCAAGTTTCGGTGAAAGCATATACATCATAGCAAGCGTCGCTGCAAGCCAACTTGTAGTCAGCTAGAGAGCTATTCATCCCACCTAAATTCTGATAATATACTAGCGCATGTGGAGAATTGGTATTGCTGATCATCTTTGCGGGAGTCGATCCATCAATTGAGTGCGCATTAAATTATTTTAATATGATGTTAAATTATGTTTTTGTTTTGATATTGTGGCAGGATCACGGGGGTGCTACGGTGATCTGATTTTGTTGCCGCTTATCATGCACAACCAGTGCTCACTAATACCAACATTCACTCAATACAGCAGCGGGAGAAAATAAGGAAAAACGCACTTTGGTGAGCAAAGTTTGCAAAAAGAGGTGTTGTGTGTATTTTCACAAGCAATTCCCACTCTCTGTAGGAACTTTACCTAAACATCGGCAGTAGGGTGGCCCACACTTATATGAAAAAGAAAAATTTCGAAAAATGTCAAGTCTTACCTCCTAAATCAGTTGTTTTGGACTCCAAGAAGCTACGTTCAAAATTTGAGCAAAATCGGTTGAGCCTAAGGGGGCGCTCAAAACGCTTGAAGTTTGTATGGGAAAACTTGGCCAAATGTATGCAGAAATTTTAAGTTTTCGAATTTTGCCGCTAGGTGGCGCTGTAAGCGTTCAATAAATAAACCCTTTGGCATTTTTGTAGGTGACTATATGCCAAACAACTTTGTCGAAGACCGCAAAGTGATTCAACGTCTGTGAAAAAAGTTATACCCTAGGCAAAGTGAGGCAAAGAATTGAGATTTCATTATTGATATTATTCCTTTACATGTACTGGAAAAATATCAATAATGTTTCACCTCACCTTACCTAGGGTATAACTTTTTTCACAGACGTTGGATCACTTTGCGGTCTTCGACAAAGTTGTTTGGCATATAGTCACCTACAAAAACGTCAGAGGGTTTATGTATTGAACGCTTACAGCGCCACCTAGCGGCAAAATTCGAAAACTTAACATTTGGCCAAGTTTTCCCATACAAACTTCAAGCGTTTTGAGCGCCCCCTTAGGCTCAACCGATTTTGCTCAAATTTTGAACGTAGCTTCTGGGAGTCCAAAACATCTGATTTAGGAGGTAAGACTTGGCATTTTTCAAAATTTTTGTTTTTCATATAAGTGTGGGCCACCTTAATCGGCAGTCTGAAATTGAAAATTATCAAATAATGCCGTTTTGTCATGATCCACACTTTTATGAGATCTAATGTGATGTAAGCGTTTTGCACCGATATCCCTCGTAAAAAGGTAAACATTCAAATTTCACGACAGTGTTGGTGAATATTTTGGCTGGAGCATAAATTTATGCTCCACGTAAGGAGGCACAATCCAGCCTGTCAAACTCCATAGTGAAAAAATAGGTTGCCGTCCCGTTGGGCAGGATAGTATGAAAGTAACATTTGTTATTATTATGTT
The DNA here is from genome assembly GCF_035046485.1 of Aedes albopictus. Taxonomy (NCBI): domain Eukaryota; kingdom Metazoa; phylum Arthropoda; class Insecta; order Diptera; family Culicidae; genus Aedes; species Aedes albopictus. The sequence continues at coordinate 59,559,415 of NC_085137.1, forward strand.
ATTATACTATTTAATAATAACTCGTCAATTACAAGTTTTACAATGGTAGCATATTTTTAAATTTATGTGTCATCCTGATCTATTCATAGAAAACTAAAGAATTGCAAATTTTGATATGATGACAAAATATGTTATTCTTTAGTTATTGGTTTGTTATTCACCTCTACCCGGGATAGTGCTACATATATGGCTTTAACTTTTTAACGGCTAGATCGAATTGAATGAAATTTTGACATAATACTTCTACATACTTACTTTGTATTTTGGCTCTACAGTTTCAGATAAAAAAGTGATATTTTTCAAAGTGTTTGTTTGCCCAAGGTTCTCAAATGGTAAGTTTATTGTTTAAACGATATCTCCGCCAACAATTGACCGATGTTGATGAAATTTTGAACACTAATGTGCTATTCTTGGACAAAAAAACAGCTATTTTTGTGCACGAAATCTAAAGTTTTACATTATTTTGTGTGTCATACTTTTTTTCGAGTCCAGTAAGTGAGTCCCGTTTACGAGGACTCATGACTATACACTACAAGGTACAATAAATTAGTTATTATGCGTCACTTCTATTACTGACGTACAAAATTTATGTACCTTCAGATTATAACAATCATGCTCGTTTCCATTTCACAGGGTGATAAAAGTTTCCAGATAAAACTACTGATTCGCGCGTGCCACTCAGGAGCCTATAACTTTATTCCCAATCTCGACTTCCAACCAACCGCAAATGGTTACGTCGCAGTAAAAAGGTGTGACCATTAAGAGCGTGATTCGTTATGTTTCGTTTAGGTTTTGGATATCAAACGCCATCAATCAACGCCAAGGACCCTGTAATATGATTTGCTGTTTAAGCTGTTCAGCATAATGAGTTTCGGCATATCTTACTGTGTTTAGTGTTTTTTACTGTTTACTGCCGAAGCTGGAAGGTTGAAGAAATTGGTGTGGTCTCGTCAGAATTGATGGAATAGCACAACGAAATTTACAATGTTTAAGATTTTATCTTCATTTTAAACTTTTGTTCCACGAGATCCATCCATATCCACGTATCCTTTGCCTCGAACACCTTAAAAGAAGTGGATCTACTTGACGACGGAGAATGAGCATACCGAAGAGAATTGGGTAAAACTCTATCTATCTAGTACAGAAGGAATGTACTTGATTTATGGAAAAGCTTCAACAGGTATTTTCAACAAAAGGGCCGCCCATACCGTACGGATGGTCGTGTGCAAGTCAATTGTTTGTTACTGAGAGGGGCTATGAAACAAAAAAGTAAGTACATATTCCAAATACCGAAGTAAGAAAAACAGAGGAGGAAAATTGTCTGCTCACTTTATGGGAAAATTGCTCTTGCTTTGTATTTATTTTTCTTGAACTCAAGCCAACTTCGGTACGTACACTACAGCTAGCGATGGCACTTTGTTGGCCCTCGTATATGGCACAGTCGGTGTCGTGCTACTAAACGTAACCTAAAGTATCTCTGTTCGGTTTGCGTGCACGGAAACTTGCGAATGGGAAAACTCTAGGAAATGTTAGTAAAATAAATAAAGTCAACGTCTAGTCGGTAAATCTTGCGTCCCGGGTCGGCTCCCGGTAGTGGTGGTTTGTTTGCGTTCCACTGAAGTTACTCCGGGACCGAAAAGACAATCTGCAATGTTTTTTTTCTGATGCTTATCTTCGGAACGCCCCCTTTCTTGCCTGAATTGATTAAAAGTTATGGAAATTATGATTTGGTTGAACGATGAAATAAATCAATTCATTGGGTAGATTGATAGTTCGGATACTCTAATAGAATTCGCAAACTTAAAAGTTGTTTGAGAGGTTCACCCCAAATGTATGTCAAGTAATTTTTTTTTTCAAGCATTTAGTTTTTGTACTTTTTTCAATCAATTTTTACCTAAATCGGAAAAGTTTATCCTGACCTTTCTGCTATTTATGCTTAGCCTACAATAGCATCAAATAACCAAGGCCTTCTCCATATGGGTCATTCCATATGAAGTGACCGAGAAAAAGTGGAAACGTGTTATCGACCATCACGGATTTTGACCAAATTTTTTTAGAATGTTTGTTTAAATGGAGGACGAAAAATCCAAATTTTGGTGCCGATCGGATCACCCCTCGGCCCGCGGCAGCACCCCTCGTCTTTGCCAATACAAGAAAAATCCAAGTTTTCCCTTCCTTTTCTTAATTTAGCTTTGAAACTATAACATATACACATTTGTGACCTTCGACTTTTTTGAAGAAAATTGTTGGAGGAATCCAGGAAAAATATTATTTTTTTGATACAGTGTTGCCAAATATGTTATTTTTCAATTTTAAAATTTAAAATCGATTTTTCTTCGAATGAGTATATTTTGATTTCAAATATTTTGATTCCATCGTGTTTATCAGACATTTTCCAGTCGAAAGATAGAGCGAAGATACAGTAGAAAGTATAAGAGTAGAAAGATAGAGTCCAGAGATACAGCGTTTCTCTAATATATTTTCTCTAATATATAAAATAAGCCCAATTTACAAGTTTCGCTGAGAAAACATTATTCGATGCAATTTAAAGGTGATTTGGGCTGATTTAGACGAAGGAGAATAGAAAACTATGGAAAAATAATAATATAACAGTGCTGCCAGTTTATCAATTATGGATTTATTATAATGGATAACAATAAATTGCTAAAGTTTAAATTTATGTATTATAATCCTTATTTCAATTGATATTCTACCTATGCAAACATTGAGATTGAGGAAAGTGTTACCAGACATTTTAATTTTATTGTATAAATCTACATGAGAACTTTTGTATCAAATCAAATTATCAAGCAAGAATCAAGAATTCCTTTTTACAATTTTATTGCTATTGGCAACACTGAACCTTGATAGTTTTCGTTTGATGTGCAACTTTCTATTCTTTGAACAAACCTTTAATAAGGGCAGTGGTAAATTCAAATATTCACTGCAATTTATTCATGATTCAGAATTACTCAAATTGATTCCGACTGTTCTTGGTGTATTTTTAGGATTTTTAGCTGTTCAGTCCGATTGTGAGATCAAAAACAACCTTATGTTCTCATACTCCGACGCTTCGAAACGGATCGAAACGTTGGAGTAAGAGAACATAAGGTTGTTTTTGATCTCACGATCGGACTGAAAAGCCAAAAAATCCTAAGAATAAGTTCAGAATTACGAAAACCCATTCTGGATGACATGTTATGCCCTGACGTACAAGTTGCTATTCTTATTTTTCTGTTTATCCATTGTTTTGAACTTGTACGGGGAAAGGAAAGTTCCCAAAAGTGAGTTCAGTTAACTTCATTAATTCGCATACAGACAGAGTACTTAGAGTAGAAGTTCTTTTTACCCAACAGCCAGTTCAAATTACTCAACTATCAATACTATGTCACTTACTCATTTTTTACCAATTTTAATGTTGTTTAGGTGCCTGGATAATTACACCTTGTACGCACTCCCGGGTTGCTAGTCTTTTAAATGTGCCATCTAATCCTTCGCTTGGTCCTTTTTCATGTGCGAAACAATGTAACTCTACTGGAACTCAATAATCCTTCTCGTGAAACTTTTACATTTAAACTAACTTTTGAGCTCTTTTTTGCATCTTTGAGTAATTTGAACTGGCGGTTGGGTAAAAAGAACTTCTACTCAAAGTACTCTGTCTATATGCGAGTTAATGAAGTTAACTGAACTCACTTTTGGGAACTTCCCTTTCCCCGTACAAGTTCAAAACAATGGATAAACATTAAAAAAAAGAATAGAAACTTGTTCGTTAAGGCATAACATGTCATCCAGAATGGTTTTTCGTAATTCTGAACTTATTTTTAGGATTTCTTGGCTTTTCAGTCCGATTGTGAGAGCAAAAACAACCTTATGTTTTCTTACTCCAACGTTTCGATCTGTATGAGATCTTTCTCAAGATCCGATACGAAGCGTCGGAGTATGAGAACATAAGGTTGTTTTTGATCTCACAATCGGACTGAAAAGCTAAACATCCTAAAAATACACCAAGAACAGTCGGAATCAATTTGCGTAATTCTGAACCATGAATAAAAAGTTGCACATTAAACGAAAACTGTCAAGGTTCAGTGTTGCCAATAGCAATAAAATTGTAAAAAGGAATTCTTGATTCTTGCTTGATAATTTGATTTGATACAAAAGTTCTCATGTAGATTTATACAATAAAATTAAAATGTCTGGCAACACTTTCCTCAATCTCAATGTTTGCATAGGTAGAATATCAATTGAAATAAGGATTATAATACATAAATTTAAACTTTAGCCATTTATTGTTATCCATTCTAATAAATCCATAATTGACAAACTGGCAACACTGGCATATTATTATTTTTACATAGTTTTTTAGTCCCCTTGGTCTAAATCAGCCCAAATCACCTTTAAATTGCATCGAATAATGTTTTCTTAGCGAAACTTGTAAATTGGACTTATTTTATACAGGGTGTTAGGTTCCTGAGTGCAAACTTTTTAAAGGGTGATAGAGGACCATAAATGGAGAAAAAAATTGTTCTGCGCATATGATCAAATCTCAACTGTTACGTAGTTATTGAACTTCCCATGTTTTTGACTCTTATTGCCTTAACTGGCTATAACTTGAAAACGGTCAAACTTATCGAAGTTTTTTGACCCTTATTCGAAAGATTATTGAATTTTCTATCGAATGGCATCTTTGAATCGATTGGTTTAGTTAAATAAGTAAGTTCTCTAAGCCAAATAGCTCAAAAGTAGTGTGTTTTAATTTATTTTTGTCAATTATCTTTGAAAAATGCGTAGTAATTTGAAATTCTTTCTTAGGCAAAGTTGTGGCCCCTGTTCCACTCTACAATTCGTTCTTTGACATCAAACTTCTATCTCTCATCGTTTTGTTGCAATTTCGAATTGACCATCGCATTTCATATCATAAATTTGCAACTGTCATGGAAAGCACTTTTTTGCGCATTGTGCCGCACATTTAAATCAAAATAGCAGGAAAAAGATAAGAGCTAGAAGTTTAGTGTCAAAGAACGAATTGTAGAGTGGAACAGGGGCCACAGTTTTGCCGAAGAAAGAATTTTAATTTATTACGCATGTTTCAAAGATAATTGACAAAAACTAATAAAAATTCACTATTTTTAGCTATTTTGATCTAGAAAACTTAGTTATTTTACTAAACCAATCGATTCAAAGATGCCATTTGATAGAAAATTCAATAATCTTTCGAATAAGGGTAAAAAAACTTCGAAAAGTTTGACCATTTTCAAGTTATTGCCAGTTAAGGCAATAAGAGTCAAAAACATGGGAAGTTCAATAACTACGTAACGGTTGAGATTTGACCATATGCATAGAACAATTTTTTTCTCCATTTATGGTCCTCTATCACCCTTTAAAAAGTTTGCACTCAGGAACCTAACACCCTGTATATTAGAGAAAACCGGTTTTCAAGCTTAAAAACGCTGTATCTCTGGAACGGCCAAAAAGACCTCGGAGAGTTAAGCTTTTTCGACTGGAAAATGTCTGATAAACACGATGGAATCAAAATATTTGAAATCAAAATATACTCATTCAAAGAAAAATCGATTTCAAATTTTAAAATTGAAAAATAACATATTTGGCAACACTGTATCAAAAAAATAATATTTTTCCTGGATTCCTCCAACAATTTTCTTCAAAAAAGCCGATGGTCACAAATGTGTATATGTTATAGTTTCAAAGCTATAAATTAAGAAAAGGAAGGGAAAACTTGGATTTTTCTTGTATTGGCAAAGACGAGGGGTGCTGCCAAGGGCCGAGGGGTGATCCGATTGGCATCAAAATTTGGATTTTTTCTTCCTCCATTTAAACAAACATTCCAACAAAATTTGATTGAAATCCGTGATGGTCGATAACATGCGGTGTGTACACTTGGTGTGGAATGACCCATATATCGATCTGAGAAGGCTCCCCTCCCCAGGCCCCAGTCTGAGCACTGTTTTCGCTTCTCCTGTTCTTGATGAGTGAAGATTAATGTATTAATGCTCAGATGGGGCGAGCGTGCGGTGAATCACGATCCGTATCTTGTTAGGCTTCCGAATCAGAACCTCAATTTGATATGGCGTGACACCATGAATTTCCCTTCCAGTACCGAACAGAACATAGAGCATCAAAAGAAAATGTGCCACTATACTACTCTCAGCTAAGCCGTGTTGGAAACAGGAGAGCCGCAGCTGGAAGGTAGAAGATTGGCAATCGTTTTTCTTTGGCAGGCAGGCCAGGCAATCTTCGTTCGAAGATGCCCGATATGGGAAAACAAGCATCACACCTTACCACCTCTCATGCACACGCGGAAACGCTAGACAAGGAGGCGGAGGAGGTGATGAAGAGATAAGTTATTCGAGGAATTTCGCGCATTTAGGTTGGAAGCTGATGCATCAGCACAGCACTTATCTTTCCGCTATAGTTGCAGATGGCAAAGAATGGAAATGAGATTCTACACCTCCACACCGGGACGCTTGTTTATGACGATACCTAGTGGGAGCGAAAGAGAGGAGTGGGTGCTCTGCTATTCTGGTGGAAAATTATAAGGTAATTACACCCGCAAGTATTTCGAGCACGCGCATTTGCAGGAAAGGCAATCTGGCACGGTTCTGTTGGTGATGCGGTGGTGAGAAGTTTTTGCGGTGAGAGTAGAATTTATGCTATTCAATCCGAAGGCTGCTGCTGAAATCTATCTCACGCTTTTATATTAACCTTAGTCCGGATACACGGTTACGTTTAGTGCTAGAGAAATTAGAGCTGATTATTCAAGGTTTTCATATTTCGATGACATTGTCATTAAATATTGGGTGAGTTCCGGTATGTTCGTACTGAGGATTGCATAGAAATAGCCAGCTATTGACGGATAATCCAACGGTTTTTGCAACTTCTAAATCTCTTAATACATTTCCTGAAGGATTTTCTGACGAAATTCCTGGAGGAATCCGTGAATGCATTTCTGAATAAATGCCCGTAGATACATCTGGAGAAACTCAAGGATATACCTATGGAAAAAAAACTGAAGTAATTACTGCTGGTATTATTTTGAAAAAAATAATGCAAGAATCTCTGCCGAAGCAGCTAGAGAAATCCCCGAAAAAAATAGCTGGAGATATTCCTAAACAAATTTAAGATCCCTTGAAAAAAGAAATCTCAAGAATCATTCAAATATTTTTTGGAGGAATTCCCAAACAATTTTTTGAAGGAATCTCTAGAGGAATTACTGTAGAAATCAAAGGAAGACTTTCAGAAGCAATTCTTGGATAAATTTCTGAATAAAATATTAGAAAAAAATATCTGATGGATTATATTAATGAGTCCTTTGAAGAATCTCTGAGAGATCTCGGGAAGAATTTCAGAAAGAATGCTTGATAGATCAGCCCATTACTTGGAGCAATTGCTATTTTTTTCAAAAAGAGATTCTGATAGAAATTTCCCTGCAGGACTGTTTGTAGATAGATCTTCATGGAGCAAGTTTATACGAACTCTATGAAAGGCTGCCCATCACGAAGTCGTATATGATATTGAATAGGATGCTGATGTGAAGGCCATATGCGTTGCGTACATGCTTCCATTCAACCGCGTGTAAAGTGTTTAGCATCCTATTCAACATCATATGAGATCGTGTCCCAAGTAACAATGAATGCTTAACAGTGAGAGTAATAGCTGAACATTGGCTGGTCAATGGTGTCAGAGGCTGAATACAACGACAGCTGAATATTGGTGTGCAGTATGGCTTGTTCAACCTTTTAAGTCAGCATAATACATATATAGCTGAATATCAAGTTAAATAGAATATTATTCCTCTGTGTAACCAGCTTTAGAACATACACTCCCGTTTAAAAGTTTGGGGTCACCCCCTCAAAAACATGTCATTTTTTTAGGCCCATATCTCTGCCAATTTGCGTCCGATTTCAAAACCCTAGGTTTCATTCAAAAGATAATAAGTCAAAGAAACTTTGAACATGATTTAAAAGAAACCTTTTCAAAAAATTTTGTATGTAAACTTAACCCAATGTTGCCAAATTTTCTAAAAAATGAATATAAACTTACGGCAGTGTCGCTGGAAGTTGGGTCGACCAAATTTTAAGATGAGAGCGGTAATATGACCCATTTTCTATTAGCTTTCAACTGCTTTTTACAGAACTTAGCTAAAAAATCTAGAAAAAAAGTTTCATTTTACCACGCTTCAAAAAATGAGGCAACTTTACGTTAAGTTTTAGTATGTAAATTTCAACAAATATGTGTGGTTCAATGTCTATGCAGTAAGTATCATTAATTTTGTTTCAAATAAGCCAAGAAGAATTAAAATTGAATAAAAGATGACAAAGATATCACCAAATCAATTTTTCATGTTTTTCGAAAGTGACCCCAAACTTTTGGCCGATACATCATATTGAGGGGTGACCCCAAACTTTTGGTCAATGACATCAAGGATTAATTTACTTAATAACTTTTTTTCTAGGTTTTTTTAGCTAAGTTCTGTAAAAATCAGTTGAAAGCTAATAGAAAATGGGTCATATTACCGCTCTCATCTTAAAATTTGGTCGACCCAACTTCCAGCGACACTGCCGTAAGTTTATATTCATTTTTTAGAAAATTTGGCAACTTTGGGTTAAGTTAACATACACAATTTTTTGAAAAGGTTTCTTTTAAATCATGTTCAAAGTTTTTTTGACTTATTATCTTTTGAATGATACCTAGAGTTTTGAAATCGGACGCAAATTGGCGGAGATATGGGCCTAAAAAATGACATGTTTTTGAGGGGGTGACCCCAAACCACATAACATAAGTGGAACTCCATGGTCAGAGCGAAGGAAAAAGTTGTATCCTTTTCCAGCACGCGAAACTGTTATATTTTTCATAAAAGGCGTCGAACTGTCATTTATTTTGGTAAACAAAAAACATCTGATCCAGCCAGTATTCCAGTTTTGGCAAAGAATACAGGAACGAAGACTGGCATTGAGATATGCGCAAAACTAGCTACTGGAAATCCACTTATTCATGTTGTCATAAATTCATTGAAACCTTCAAAATAAAATATCCACGTTCCACATATCGATCTCCCTCTATATTTAAAGCCATAAAACGTACTTTCGACTTGAGTTTAGAAAGTTTTATTACAATTTATGTCCTATTTTAGATTTCCACGTGCTGCCAGTCTAGATCTATGAGGTCTTTGTTTTACTTCACAGTAATGAAAAATGGTATGAGCCATTTTACGAAGTGACAACAATGTTGATGATGATATTGGTTTTCACGGGTTATTGGACACTACCTCCTGTCAAAATTCATTCATAAAATCGGCTCGTAAAATAGACTATAGTCTATTTTACGAAACGACAACAGTGTTGATATTGATATTAACACTCACGGGCTTGGGCGCAACCTCCTGTCAAATTTTCATTCATGAAATGAGCGATCAGCTGATCCGAAACGTCTCGTAAAATGGCTCATACATGCTGAAAAATAGTATGGCAATAATGTTATAATGCATTTGACATTTCGATGCCCTGTATACCAGCGTACGAACTCGGAAAGGCATCAACTTTATGAGCCAAAGTTCCACTTATGTTATGTGCCCAAACTTTTGAACGGGAGTGTACACCAACATGTAGAAATAATTATCTCTTGGTCAACCTTTAATCAAATAATTTTGGCAGCTGACCTAAACAAGTTTTTTGTAGAGTTCATATCGCTTCTTCAGCCTCAATACAGGCTTAGTTCAACTCATGTTTATGATTATTCACACAACAAGTAATGCTTTCGTGCTCGAAGATACGTATACAATTGTTTGTGGTGTAGATACTAAGGTGAGTGACTGTAAATTAGGAGGTTTGAGTTCAATTCCCAGGTTTCCCATAGATAATTTTTATACATTCCTGAACATCTATTCTGGAAATAAAAAACCGCAAATGGTAGATGTAATGTAACGAAAGTGTTTTTTTTTATTTTTACACCATAAATAAATTTGATTGATTGCTGATTAAGCGTAAATTAAGCTTTAAATTAGCTTTTCAATGAAACTCAAATCAGCCAAAGGATGAAGAAAATCACCAAAATTGGATGTTTAGAGGCTGAACCTCTTGTGCTCAGCATTTGTTCAAATGAAGGCTGCTTTAAATAGTTGAAAAAAAAAACGATTGTACAGCATCAAATTGTTACCTGGGAGACGCCAACTATAACGGAGTGTGCATTAACCTTTCTAGCAGCACCATTCACAACGATATTATGTCCAAACACCATTCTCCTAAAACGAAACGATTGGTACGGTTGTCCTAGTTTCTTCCTTCATTCAATTCGAAAAGGTTTGTCAATCATGTTATTCATACGTGGATAACCTGATTGCCCTATGTTTTTGAAGTATTTTCCAACCCATTAGTCTGCACAGTTTTAATATTTGTGTCGCATTACCTCTGATATCCCTTTCGTGACGAACCAACTCAATTGTGCTGTTGAACGATAACTAAACTGTTAAGTTTAGCGTATTATTTCATCTGTCTTTGTTTTATGTGATGTAAACTGTTTCAGTAGTTCAGTCATTACCTATACTTGCATGTGTGCAAACAAACTTGTGTTTACGTTGCCTGTGAAATTTACCACAACAAGGTAAACAAAAAGTGGACAGAAACCGTAAAACATGAAAAAGTTTTATCTGTCGCATATTTTTTATTTCCAATTTATCAAGGTAGTCCAAGTTAGAAATCGAAGATAAAGAGTAGTTCTTTCAAACGATGAAAAATAATTGTTGTTTTGTTTTGAAATTCAAGAGTTCTGGCGAGCCAAAGTTGTGCCATTTGTTGGAAAATTTCTTTTTCCACTCCATTTCGAAGGGGATATGCTGCAAATATTAATGCTGACAAGAAAATATCAGAAGAAATTTGCATATTTCCAGGATGCTTTTCAATACTGGCTGTGCAAGCACTAGAATAGAATAGAATAGAATAGAATAGAATAGAATAGAATAGAATAGAATAGAATAGAATAGAATAGAATAGAATAGAATAGAATAGAATAAAAAGGAATTCAAGAAGAAATTTCCAAGAAAATTCTGAATGAAATAATGAAAAAAAAACCCTAATTAATCCACCTAGCGGTGATGGCGCCTTCCTCGTGCCTTCGAAACACATTTCAACAAAACTCAAGTGACATTTAGATGAATATCGCACTTTCATACGTTAAACAAAAATCCATTACATGGCACCAGAAATCATATCGCTTATGTAGCTTTGATGTTTGCGCCTATATATCTTAAGGACATATATGAGCGCATCCAAAGATGACCGTCGCACAGGCTGCCTTGCAAATACCGAAAGCACGGATCTCGTCATCTAAACAACAAACAGAGCTGAAAATGCAATGAGTAGCCTTGCTCACTCATGATAAACATTGAGTAGCATTTTAGTTTTCGGGCGTTTTGTGGATGGCGAGATCGGTGCTCTCAAAAATGCGAGTCAGAAATGCACCTGGACGCTCTCCCATTTCACCATAACAAAAAGCCGCTATCTTGAACTTTGAGCCGCAATTTTGGATTTAAGTCCGCCATCTTGACTATTCTGGTCTTTATTTTTAAACTCCACATTTTTTCCCCATACCAGATACCAGATAGAGCCAAGAACTCCATTGAACAGCCACCATCTGGTCACCATTTTTTATAGTCCACAATTCGTCCCTATTTCAAATAAACCCATATTACACGGATTTAGAGCTTAAAACGCCATTAAACAGCCACCATATTGAATTTGGAGCCGTCATCTAGGTGTTTGGGCCACCATTTTGCATATTGCGGTCGCCATTTTTGACTCCAGTATACCAAATATACCCATATTACTTACAGTTAGGGTCTAAAACTGCTTTAAACAACCATCGTCTTGAATTTGGAGCCGCCATTTTGGATTTTAGATCGCCCTCTTGGAAATTGTGGTCGCCATTTTTGGACTCCGGATATCTTCCTTATACCAAATATACCCATTTTTCGTAGTTTTAGAGCTCCATTAAACATCCTCCATCTTGATTTGAAGCCGTCATTTTGAATTTTAGACCGCTATCTTGGATATTCAGGTTGCCATTTTGGACTCCGGACATTTTCTCCATACAAAATAAACCCTTCTTGCATGTTTTTAGGGCCTAAAACTCAGTTATACAGCCGCCATCTTGAATTTAGAGCTGCCATTTTGTATTTTAAACCGCTATCTTGGATATTAAGGTTGCCATTTTTGGACTCCGGACACCTTCCTCATACAAATTATAACCATATTGCATGGTTTTAGAGTCACAAACTCCTTTTTACAACCACCATCTTGAATTTGGAGCCACCATCTTGAATATTCAGGTCACCATTTTTGGACTCCGGACATCTTGCCCATACCAAATATACTCTTATTGCATGGTTTTAGAGCCAAAAACTCCACTAAACAACCGCCATCTTGGATTTGGAGTCGCCATCTTGGATTTTGGACCGCCATACCAAATGTACCCATATTGCATGGTTTTAGGGTCTAAAACTCCTTTAAACAGCCTCCATCTTGAATTTGAAACCGCCATCTTGAATTTTAGAACGCCATCTTGAATGTTCAGGTCGCCATTTTTGGACGCCGGACATCTTTCCCATACAAAATATACCCTTATTGCATGGTTTAGGGCCTAACACTCCGTTATACAGCCGCCATATTGAATTTTGAGCCGCCATCTTGAATTTTAGGCCACCATCTTGGATACTCAGATTGCCATTTATGGTCTCCAGATATCTTTCCCATACAAAATATACCCATATTGCATGGTTTTAGGGCCAAAAACTCCATTAAACAGCCACCATCTTGAATTTGGAGCTGCCATCTCGAATTTAAGACCACCATCTTGGTTACTCAGATCGCCATTTATGAACTCCAGATATCTTCCTCATACAAAAGATACCCATGTTACATGGTTTTAGTACCTAAAACTCCATTAAACAGCTGCCATCTTGGATTGGAGCCGCCATCTTGGATTTTAGACCGCCGTCTTGGATATTATGATCGCCATTATTGGACTCCAAACATCTTACCCATACAAAATATACCCATATTGCATAGTTCAGAGCCTAAAACTCCATTATACAGCCGCCATCTTGAATTTGGAGCCACCATTTTGGATTTTAGACCGCCATCTTGAATTTTGGACCGACATTGTAGAATTTTCGGTCTCCTGCACAAAATTTGTCAACCATGCTGAAGGTTACAAAAATCGCCGCAGTTTGATGTGCCGCATGATGGGGCTTGATAGGGGACTTGGTACAGTTTTATATGTGGCCAGTTCTACCGGTGCTGGTCCGTATCACTCAAATGGCCATAACTCCGGAACGCCTTGACCGATCCGGACCATTTTCAATAGCAAACAATGCGGTAAAATTCCGGTTCGATTCGAGCTATAATCCAAAAAATAGGCCAATGGGAAGTGCCTTAAAAGTGAGTGACCTTTTTGTACACAGACATACATACACACATACACACATACAGACATCATCTCAATTCGTCGAACTGAGTTGATTGGTATATGTGACTTGATCCTCCGAGCCTTCTATCGAAAATTCGTTTTTTGACTGAATATATAGCCTTTCAGTACACTTTGGTGTACGAGAAAGGCAAAACAAAAATCTGAGGAAATTTCTGAAGGAATGACTAAATCAATCCATGAAAATTTGAAAAAAAATCTCGGCTCAAATTTCTGATACGAATCCTTAGTGATTTTCTAAAGATATGTATGGTTGGACGTTTGACTTTCAGTCTTGAGAGGAGGAATTACTCTAAAACGAATTCTTAAGTTTAGGAATTAAATGGGCATGAATAATTAGACTTATTGGATATTTTTGCGCAAAAACAATCATCTAGACTACCATTTGAAAAAGGTCAAAAGTCCATTCCACCAGGTCCGCTTCAAGCACTACAAAGCATATTGTCAATTATTTAATTTTGTGAATCAAATTTTGCATTAATTACCATCAATGCATCAAGTTTTTATAGAAAAACTTGATATCTTTAAAAGTGCCCATCTTGCGATATATGGTTAACTTTAAGACAATTATGCTGTCTTTCTTCAGAAAAAAAATCATTAATGTTGCAAATTTATTAAAAATTTTAAATATTTTTTTTAACGTGTGGAAATTGATTTTTTATTTTTTTATTTTTTAACTAAAGTTCAGATAATTCTCTAAAAATCACCCATACATCACTTTTTGTAGGTCTTACCATTTTGGAGTTATACTATTTTTTTTTTTGATAAAAATCGATGTATAAAAACTTTAGTCCTAGAGCGGACCTGGTGTGGTGGTTAGAACACAAGACAATCACGCCGAGGATCTGAAATCTAATTCCACTCCCGACATACTCGCTAACATGTGGGTTCTTCCTTCGGAAAGGAAGTAAAGCGTGGGTCCCGAGATGAACTAGCCTAGGGTTAAAAATCTCATTAATACAGACAAATACATAAATTTTGGAAAAAAAACAAAGGATGTAAAGTTGCTTGAAAATACAAATTCTTCATACGCACCAACTTTCATTGGATTCTGAGAGATTGCTAACAACTACTGCATGAGTTGACGTGAAATTCGTCGAATCAGTTTCTCCAGTGATTTCCTTGGTACTAAAAGTGGATGAAAGATTCTTCTGGGGCATGGAGCGGACCTGGTGTGATGGATAGAATACTTGACTATCACACCGAGGACCTGGGATCGAATCCCACTCCCGACAAACTCGCAAATTGTGAGTTCTTCTTTGGGAAGGGAAGTAAAGCGTGGGTCTCGAGTTGAACTAGCCTAGGGCTAAAAATCTCGTTAATACAGACAAAAAAAAAGATTCTTCTGGGAGTTTGTTCAGTCAACTCCCCTGCTTTTCTTCTAGAATTTTTTATCAGTATTTTCAACCAGGAACGTCCTAAAATTTTGCTAGGAATTTCTCAAAAAAAACCCGAAGGAATATGTTTGAAAATTTTCTGCAAAAAAAAATGCAGGATAACACAATGAGATAAGTGTTTCAGACCAGTTTTTTTATATTTTTGTGACAAATTATGCAAACATTTCTTATTGTTTTTCTAGTACTTCTTCAGTTATTTCTTCAGAAAATGTACCAGAGATAATTTGGGAATTCTTAGAACATTGTTTAAGTATTTCTCAAAGAACTCATTCACAAATTATACTTGAAATTTGAAAAGATTTATTCAGAAAGTCTAGATTTCTCCTGGTATTGTGGAGCAAGGAATGGAACACTCACTTGTAAAGAGTTACACTCACTTGCAGTTTTCTCAGCTCAGAAGTGTGCAATCAAAAAACGATGTATGGACGACTTTTGCCTTGTGATTTTGTCTAAAAGTTTACCGAATTCGTGAGTGAGCTGCGAAGGCAACTCCTCACGAGGTGCATGTAATTTACACTCACCTCGTGGAGAGTCGCTTTCACAGCTCTGTCACAACTTTGGGATTCGTGAACGACCCCTACTCTTTTCGGCAAAGTTTGAGACAAAACCACAAGGCAAAAGTCGTCCATACTTCGTTTTTTGATTGCACGCTTCTGAGCTGAAAAAATAGCAAGTGAGTGTAATTCTTTGCAAGTGAGTGTTCCCATCCCACACCAGGTTCACGGTGTGATGATTAAAGCACGGGACTATCACGCCGAAGACCAGGGATTGTATCTTTCTTCGGAAGGGAAATGAACCGTGGGTCCCGAGGTCAACTAGTCATAAGTAATTTTACGCTCCCAAATTCATTCTATTTGTAAATAAAGCGATTACGGTACTGATCCGTTCTTTACGATATCATTCGTGCTCACTTTAGAAAAAAAAATCATAAATAAGAAGAAGGTTAAACATAAATACAATTTCCAAATACATCAAACATCTTCTTTCGTCAGCACAGAAAAGGGGTGATCTTAGATAACCACCCGAACATGCAATCATGGCATGTTTGCAAATCGGCAATAAAAACTCCCTGATGCACGCCATACACAACACAAGCTAGGGCGGCATACGCTCGGGACACCCTGGCTTCCGCACCAGAACCCCGCAGCGGGAAACCGTACGCGTCGTCTTACAATCTAGATAACGTGTCGGGATGGCAATAACTGCCTTACGAGACACCGTTTTATTGCCCTAGACAGGAAAACCCGATAACGTGTGCCTGCAAAATGGGAAAATCATTCGGCTTGTGACCGTTTTGCCACGTCCCTGCTGAACCGGGAGCCAAAACGTTGTCCTCACCTTATATCGGGGTGCCCGTAAAAATAATGTCTCTATCGACGACCTTTTACGGGTGTTCGGTTTTATGTAATTTCTGTTTACAGAAATCGTTCACTTTACGTTCCCATCGCATGATGCAAAAACAGCAAAGTGATTTCCCGCACTTGCTTCCATCCAGGATGCATCTGTTTGGCCTTTCATGCAGCCAGCAGTTATGTGTTGCTGTTTGAGCGGAGGCTCCTGTTTTGTACCGTTTTGCAAGGCAATTACCCCTAAGTGGCGGTCGTTAAAATTTGAATGGGAAATTATCCTACTTTTCGGCTCTGTCTAGCTGCTGCAGGAGGGAATGACCAACTTGTATGATTACGGGAGAGTGCTTTTCAGAATAATGTGGCTTTCCTGTAATCTTAGTACAGAAAGGTCACACAGTGTTTTTTTTTTTTAATTCCATGCACAATAGGATGGATACACTAGTTTACAGCATTTTTGAACTCGGTAAGCTGATGATCGTTTTTCGTGTAGAATCATGCCCTGAGTTCGAAAACGCGAAGGAAAAAAATTACAGTAGAGCGAATTTTTTTTTCGACTTTCCATACAAGGTTGATGATTTGAAATCGATTTTTGTTCTATTTTTAAACAAAGTCGTTCACTTCACACATCTCATTCTCCGTGATCAATGCTCCGATTGAGCTGAATTTTTTATTGTAACTCGCCTACATATGATCCCAGCAAACCAGGAGTCATATAAGCATGTTAGTCTAAAGTTATATTGATGAACAAATTAAGTTAGAATTATATTAGAAGCAATAACAGATTGAGTGAAATCGTATATGAAGTCCACAATTTGTTCCTATTTCATTTGGCAGTATTTGTAATTGTAACTACGCGTTAACAATTATACAACTTAAAGTTGACATTCTTCAACAACTTCAAATGCACTTGTTGCGACTCCATTGTAATCTTAAATGCGAGATTACATATGAGGTCATATTTGTAAAAATGAAGTTATACGGGGCCGAAACCTGGTGGGAGCGGCACTGAATGATACAAATTAAGTATTACTGAAAATATTTCGCTAGGCACATCGTTTAACTCGGATAAATTCAGATGCAGGCGAGTTTTCACATTCACCTACCAGAATTTCCTACTACCAGCTCCAAGGACAGCTCTGTACAAGTCCCAGCCCAGCCGTATCGCGGATCAGCTGCTGCGCTGTTCTAGGTATATGTTTATCCCGATCCCCGAACTTTTTATGCATTCTGAATCTGCTGCACAGCCTGGTATCAGCATAATTAAACATTTTTACGAGACCACCAAAATCTGATTTAACTTTCCATGCATTTTCACCACCAAGTCTGTTAACATTCATACTCTGAATCAATAGGCTGACACGACTTGTTGATATTTTATTGTTTGTGAAAAAGAGATCATATAAAGCATCAAACTAAGTTATGTATATATATGAAATTATATAAAACGCCGAATAAATATGTCTAGAATTGTATCAAAATAATATTGTCAGTACATACATACAGGGGATGGCCAAAATGTTTGGGATAGGCAACTTTTTTTCTCTCACAAAAAAAATCAACATGCTGTAACTTTTCATAGAGTGCATCAAAAAATCTCAAATTATGACTGTTTGTCAACCTACTATATGTGTATCATTGGTACAAATTTGGGCTCGATTGATCAATTTTTCGCGAAGTTAGAACCGATCGGGTAAAACACTATTATTTAGTCAACTAATTTTTGAACTGTCATATCTCGGATACCAGTGAACCGAATTGAATGATTTTTTTTAACGTTTATCAACAATATATTGATACTTAATACGACGTTATAAAATGTAATATTTTCTGACGGCGAATTAAGTTATACCGGATTGAAACTTTTACCGATATATAGGAAAATAAGTCAAATTTACAATACCACAAAAAAAATACTAAATGCGTTCTTCCTTCAATCTAAATAGGCTCTAATATATCTGATTAGAGATAACTTGAGAACGGAAGTGGGAAATCTTTGGACATCAACACTAAATTTATTAACATTGATGTAAAAAAATTGCATTTTTGCTAGAAAAATCCAAAAAGTGTCAATCCATGATAACTTTTTTCAACGTTTAAAAAGTGCCTATGTTTTAATAGTTTGTGAAGCATTTGCATATTGTTAGTGTACGTTCAAAATTTCATTCAATTCGGTTCACTGGTTTCCGAGATATGACACCTCAAAAATGAGTTGTCTGAAAAATAGTGTTTTACGCGAACGGTTCTAATTTTGCGAAATATTAATCAATCGAGCCCAAATTTGTACCAATGATGCACACATAATAGGTTGATAACCAGTCAAAATTTGAGATTTTTTGATGCGCTCTATGAAAAGTTATAGCTTGTTGCACTTTTTTGTGAGAGAAAAAAAAGTTGCCTATCCCAAACATTTTGGCCATCCCCTGTACATATGAACTCCATAAGGTGTATGGATAGAGCAAATCTGAGTATGTTAAAGAATCCTTTTTGAAAAAATAAGTATTCACATAGCTGACTTGCGACTGAGTAATGCCAACAGCATTGTTGGATGGGTTTTAGTGCACAGTTTTATCACCCAATACTGGCCCTTGTGGCCATTCAGACCGGTCATCTAATTATTTATATTTGCTTAAATTCCACATCCTACAACCGTTAGTGATTGACACAGTGGTAGGATATCTGATTGATTAGCGGCAGGTCGGAAAATCTAAGCTTGGAAACTTCCTTTTTTTTATATTTGAACATGTGAAAATGAAATCGTATATATTGCCAAGCAAAGTTATACAAAGAAGTTATATTACATGCCAAATGAATTCGCCTGAAATTGTATAACTCAAAGTGGTTTTCTCAAAATGTACGTATATGGCCTCCAAATTTGTGCGAATAGAGCATCTTTGGTGCATCTTATACAATGTGTTTTGGACGGATAAGAGTTTACTTAGCAGAGTTGTAGCAGAGTTATGTGAATAAATTTGTTGGCTGGGATGTCAAATAAACGTTGAGAAAGAATTTTTAAATTGTTTTTTTCTTATTGAAAAAAAAAAAATACATTTCTTCATATAACTTTGGAAATTTTGCTAAAATTTAAGGAGATCGTCCCTAAAACTCGTTAATATCTTGAATTTCATCAATCTGACGCAAAACCTGTATTCAGATGATCGAATGGTATTATTATCTATGGCAAAAGGTTTAAAATTGATTGAACAAAACGCAAGATATTTGAATTTTATTAAATTCAATAGGGGTACTCACTAAACAGATTAAATTGCTGCGTAAGCCATGATTTTCTGCTTATTTGAAATGTTTCATGATTTTGCGAATGAAATAATCAAAGATTGTTTTGGTGATCGCGACGTTTAATCAGTTTAATCAGTTTTCGCTGTTAAGTGAATCCCCCTAATATTTTAAAAGGTTGTAAAATTCGATATTGAGCTAAAACTCAAAAACTATTCTACTTTAAATTTTTTGAAGCACGGTTTCGAAATCAGCGCTAAATTATGCTTCAAAAATTGTGGTCGTTGACAAAAGTTCACGACTTTCGTTTTATTTTGTAAACTAGTGATATTAATTGATGAGTTCGTTCCATACTATTACAAAATTAATATTTTATGATTTATTCATGAAAACAACAAGTCAGTTAGAGATTGAGTCGTGGCCTAATCATTTATTAAAGTGAATCTTGCGACCCATTGAACAAACTCCGTCCTGTGATCTTTGTGATGGAACACATGGAAAAACGTGCACTCATAACAGAAAGCCAAGTAATCTTCGTTGAGATTTTGGCTTTATAAGTCTGGATTGCTGAATGTGGCCATACCATTTAGATAAGCAACATAAGCAGACTGTATTTACCAAAACCTCAACCATTCGGTAGCTCACGATAAACTGCTATTTAGTATTTGCTGATAGTGGCCCAGCAGAAGTCCCTACAGAGTTGCATTCAACCTCACAGCTAGAGCGGTTGAGGACCGACTGTGGGTGACACTCAAATTTCGGCAACGATAATTCATTTCTGATGCTGCATGCATGCTAAGGCGAAATCACAGCGCACCCGACCAACTCTGATTGTTGTCGTCGTTTGTTGTTGACTGTCTGTTGTTTGCTATTGTTGCTGTTGCTGTTGGACCAAAGGAGCATGATTTACGACTCGACTCAACTGTCAGATGGTATGATTAATGCTGGGTACTGGGGATTTGGTTATGATGGTGGTCGATGTCGGTTGGCATGGTTTGAATATGATTTCAGCACGTTGTGGCGTGTTGTAATGGTGCCAAAAATTATGAGCTGACGTGCCGGACAATAAAATTTGAATTAGTTTCTATGCCTATCTGTGACTCAGAGTGAAAAATGGTCATCGCGCGCTAATTACGTCTTGTTGATGTTTCATATGGTTATGCATTTTGAAACAATTTCAATAATTCAATTGTAGAAGCACGCGGAAGAATGTGGTGTAATATTGTAACAATGCGTGGGCATTTCAGAAAGAGAAAAATGATCATAACTTGTCTGAGAAAACTTCAATGCATTGGAAAACATAAATACTGAAAGAATCATTGGAGAAATTCCAATTGAATAATTGTTAACATTTCAGATGAAATTCAGCTACAGCTTCAGCTGAACTGGCCTTCAAATTCATTACAATATGTACTTCAAAAACAATCTCCGATCTCGATTGGCATAATGTAAAATAGCCTCGTTTAACGACCAAACAGTTTTCAATTAACCTTCATCGCGGCTCGGGACACGACTCGCATAACTTAAGGCTGCTGCCCTTGCCACCCCCGAGCTACGCACCATTCAAGGTGAATCCATCAGCTTAGTACCGAGTAAAGTGGTTACGAAGTCGAAAAGTTAATGAAAACATCTCCTGCGACCGGACCGCGCGCCTTGCCTACCTTCCGCGATCATCTTTCCAGCCCAGCAGACCGCTGAAAGTTTATAAATATTGATTCTTGCTGCCTTCATCTCCGATGCTCGTGGCTCGTGTTCTCTATACCTAGCTACCGCAGCAGTTTACTGCCACTGACTGACTATGCGAGAGTAAACGACCGGCTTTCGTTTAGTCCGGGATGAAAATACCATGAATGTAGAGGATCGAAAAAAACAGCACCTGAGGTGGTGTATAAAATGCGCCTCCTGCAGAAATTCTATATATGTGTTTACATTTCACAAACATTACTTAAATGGAATTTTAATATTTTTGAAAAGTCTAAAAAAATGACCACGTGGTTTATGGACAGCCCCTTAGCTCTATGTTTAAATTCATGAATATCAAGAAATTAGAAAAAAAGTTTTGTCGAGATCTATCTCAACCAACCAAGGATTGCCAGGAAAAAATATCCTGAAGACATTCCGGGAAAATCCTTGAAAGAATAGTGGAGGAAGTTCTAAAACGTTCCAAGAAAAATCCCTGGAGGAATCATGGAACTGAAGTATGCCGGGTAAACATGCCGGCAGTAAATTATGAAGGAATCCTGGAAGAAATCCCTAATGAAGGAATTCCGCAATGAATTACGGTTCAAAATCATGAAAGTAACACGGGAGGAATCTCGAAAAATATATTTTAAGAAGAAATTCAGAAAAGATTCATGGAAGGAATCTCTGGAATAATCCTGTATAAATCCCCAAAGGAATTTCAGGTGGAATCCCCGAAAAGAAAATAACAAGAAAGATCCATTAAGAAATACCAGAAGGAATCCATGTACTTGGCAGGCCCGGAATCTCTAATGCAATCCAGGAAGGAATCACGGAAATGATCCCGGGAGAAATCTTTGAAAGAGTTTTCGAAGATATCCTAGTGAATACACGAAGGAATCCAGAAAGGAGTTCCTGGAGGAATTCCTGGGGGAATTCCTTTGAAACGACTGCGAGAAATTCTTAGGGTTATCCCTTGAACATTATTTGAAGGAATCCTAGAAAGAGTCCTGAGGATTAGGAGAAAACTTGAAGCGGATTTTTGGTAGGAAATACGGCTTTCCTAGTAAAATTCTTAAGAGAAATCTGCGGAAAAAAATCTAGGAGGAATTGCCGAATATTTGGGACCTTCACGACACGAAGCCCTTTTATGCATTTGATTGCTATTGATGAATTCGCCATTTTTATAACTCTCCGGAGACTTCCCATTTGTTTGTTTGTTAACTAATAATAAATGACCGGACTAAGTTTGGCCGGATAAACATATTCCTAGGAATCACCAACATTGTATATTTTTGTTGAACTGGGGTGTTGTCAGACTAAATTAATTCTGGAGCAACATTTGAAAAGGGCATACAAGCATTGGTAAACAATGACTTCACACGTCGCTCCTGAGCCCCCATCAGCTTATACACAAAAACTAAGACCGTTATCAGATAGAGCAAACTTCGATCTTTCGTAAAACGGTGTTCATTTGCGTGGGCGGGCTGCTGTTAGGCCCTACGGAGCGTTTTCGAAATAAAGACACAAGACCTCTTGGGCCCTTTTCATATGTTGCTCCAGAATTATACTACAGATATTTAACTACCGTCGTTATTGGTGACATTGGGCCTAGAGGGTAACATTGGTCCATCGATCCTACGGATTCAATATATGTCAGAGAACTTGACGGTGGATGTCAAGTATCTTAGAATTACATATTCTTGTAGTTTAGCACACACAATGCATTCCCGTCGTACTCTAAATGTACGGAATAGTGGCCCAATGTCACCCCACTTTGGCCCAATGACATCCCGCACGACGGTACACAGAAAAAATATGTAATTAAAATTCAGCGAGAAATCATGCACATAAAGGGAATGCTAGAGTTAGTGCACTTTTACATGAGATATAATGTAAAATTACTTCAACATCGTGTAAATTTCCGCCAATCATCGCGTAAACCATCATGGACTCCAACCGGTACGCGACTATTAGCGGAAATTTACACGATCGTAACGTAATTTTACATGATATCTCATGTAAATATGCGCTAACTCTAGCATTCCCATTATGTGCATGATTTCTCGCTGAATTTTACTTGAATATTTTTTTCTGTGTAGAGATTTTTTGAATCTTATGAGCAATTCTGCTGAAATCTTCAACCTCAAATTTGCAACACCGCTGTCAATTTACCAGGAACACAGATTTATTTCACATTTGGAATTGGTCTCGTAAATCGCGGCTAAATATGATGCTTTTTTTGTCTGTATTAACGAGATTTTTAACCCTAGGCTAGTTCATCTCGGGACCCACGTTTTACTTCCCTTCCGAAGGAAGAACCCACATTTTGTGAGTATGTCGGGAGTGGGATTCGATCCCAGGTCCTCGGCGTCAAGTCAAGGGTTCTAACCACCACACCAGGTCCGCTCCAGCTAAATATGATGCGCCAACTTTTGCGACACCTAGTGATCAGAGGGAGTATAAAGGGGGTTAAATGGTCAAGTTGTAGAGGATTTAGAAAGTTTTTGTAATAAGTAGAGGGTAAAAAGAGCCTAAAGAGTTTGTTAAAGCAGATTTGACAGAGTTTTAGGGATTTCCCGGAGATTCATTTTCCCATGGTTAGTGGAAATCGTGTAAGGATAAATGCAAGAACAATCAGAAGAACAGAATAATCAGAAGAATCAGAAGACTCAAAAAAATTCAAAAGAATCAGAAAAATCAGTAGATTAAAAAAATCAAAAGAATCAGAAGAATCAGAAATATCAGAAGTGTTACGACGAAACCCTCCCTGCGATGGAGATGGCCTAACACGTGAGTCGCCGTTCTATTTCGATCGTGTCTATTGTTGACAACTATTGCGATCGAATGAATGATACGGGATGAGGTGGCATTATTGAAATATTGCACAAAGAAAAACAACAAACTTCGTGCTCGCATAGAAACGTGCCAGAATTTACTCTGCTGAAAGTTGATTATTTCATTAGTTATTCCTAAACTAGTTATTAAAATTTGATAAAAACCTACTTTTTGTAACTAAAGGTGAATTTGGAAGTGAGTATAGTAATAGTTTGTTACCTATGGATAAAGTTCATGCAAATTTGTTATTCTAGTAATTTGATAACCTAAATTGGAAGACCAAAAGGAAAGAATTTTGTGAAGAATTACCGAAAATTTGTAAGTATTAATGGTTCATGCACATGCAAATCTAAACTAACTAAATAAACTTACAGCTAAAGCACATCCCATAAAACATCCGTGTTTGAGTGAATTGGGAACGCTAAAAGAGTTTCGGTGACAACAAGAAGGATCAGAAGAATCAGAAGAATCAGAAGAATCAGCAGAATCAGAAGAATCAGAAGAATCAGAAGAATCAGAAGAATCAGAAGAATCGGAAGAATCAGAAGAATCAGAAGAATCAGAAGAATCAGAAGAATCAGAAGAATCAGAAGAATCAGAAGAATCAGAAGAATCAGAAGAATCAGAAGAATCAGAAGAATCAGAAGAATCAGAAGAATCAGAAGAATCAGAAGAATCAGAAGAATCAGATGAATTAGAAGAATCAGATGAATTAGAAGAATCAGAAGAATCAGAAGGATCAGAAGAATCAGAAGAATCAGAAGAATCAGAAGAATCAGAAGAATCAGAAGAATCAGAAGAATCAGAAGAATAAGATAATTTAGAAAAATCTGAAGACGGTGGAATAAATTATTAAATAAAATAAAACGGGATATTTCTACAATTAGGTTTTTTTATCCTGATCTCCCTTTTGTTTCCAAATTTTCTTTTACTACAGTTCAAAACGACTTCGATCTAGGCAATGTTCTTACACCTTAGTTCTCTATTTATCTGCCGCAGAGAACGATGCCATTAGGATCCAGGTTTTTCTCTTCGGAATAACTCACTCCTCCCTGCTACTACCATTCAACGATGTAAACATACCTCTCTTATGGTATATAATTAAAAATTAATTCTAAATAAAAACAAGTCGGGAGATCCAAACATTTGCGTGCTACCGCTCTTGGCTGACTGCCTGGTGTCTCAATTTTCGCTCGCCAGCAGCCACTCACTCGCCCTACCCTAAGCGAAGAGGCAGGCGTTCAGTCACGGTTTCCCTGATCCCAATCGATCGATTTCGGTTTAGCGAATATTTAAACTTTGCTTCCCATATGCTACCTTCGGATCACTGGAGATCTATTTTTGGCCACCATAGCACAGCGATTGAGTTAGCATTCCTCTCCCACTTTATCGTGCCTTGTGCGGTACCGCCACCACCGCACCGTTTACTCGAAGATCAGCGAGCCGTGATCGGAACCCGTTTCCACATCCCCATCATCAGTTGAAGTCTGCTGCTAAATACAAACCAACAACGCGATGACGTTGTTGATGAAACGCAAGTCAATTCAACGGAACGATATTCCTAATTACCATCGTCCGGTTTGGTGCGGGAGTTTTTCCCTTGAAAATCTTCACTGTATGACCTTGACTATTGATGTTGTGCGTTTTACTGCCCTTTGATCAATTGGAAAGGGCTGAACCGGATTTGTTTGAAGCGATTATGGTGGGTACGCATGGTGTTTTGTGGAGCGATTAAAGGAATGATTGTATGTATTATACATTTTTGTTTTAGAGTCAATTCTAGCTAGTCAATTTATCGTGGAGGTTAGGAACACTCTTCTTTTTCTTCTTATTTTTATTTTTCTTCTTCTTCTTCTTAGCGTAATATCCCTACTGGGACAAAACCTACTTCTCAACTTAGTGTTCAATGAGCCGTTTCAAAGTTTCAAACTGAGTGCTTCCTCTGACAATGACCATTTTATATGTGTACATCGTGGGATAGACACGAAGATACCCTATGCTCAAGGAAACCACGAGAATTTCCGTTATGAAGGATTCCTGCATCGACCGGGAAGGAGAATCCAAATTGCATTATCAGTATAATATATTATTGATTCACACGACTTTTCAGAAACCTACTATCAACCAGGTTTCCCAACATATTTCAACCTCGCACTTCTTTAAACATTTCCGATACAGCAAACTCCAACAAAAGGGATAATCCAGCAAATCACAGCGTTCACATTAGAAACCAGCTCGAACCCCAAGCTGACACCAATTTGACCTAACCTCTCTTGGCTTCCATCCAACTCATCCTCGTTTGGCCCACACCTTCCTGCATGGAAGGCAGGACAGTGCATAGCCAAAAATTTCCTCGGATCACTGCACGATCCGTATAATGTAACATTAAATTGAGCATATAATCTCTACAGCTCCCACGAGTCCCCCCATTTGCCTCGGTCCTCCTCTTTCCGGTACTGCTGATGTGGCCGCCCAATCATAGAAGGTGAAAATCTGCTACCACAAGCTAGATATGTGCCAGTATGATTTGCAGCGAATCTGCTCTTTCCTAGGCAGCAGCAGAAAAACCAGAAACAGTCCATAGCAGGAATCTGAAATCTCTGGAGCACCTTCTGTCACGTCGTCGTCGGTCGGCCGCTCTGTCTGACTCGCGGCACAATCAACGTCATTAGGACGCGTCGGAAAGAAGGCTCGTGTGTCAGTCAGTTCATCCGGCATCGTCGTTGGTTCGTTTGTTCGCTTTGTGCAACCGTGCACGACAGATGGCATGGGGGTTTTCTGGATTATCCTCATCATCAGAAATGGGATTGTTGGGCGAAAATTGATTACTGTTCATGTGGGGGGCTGGTCTTTCAGTTTAAACGTGAGTTGTGCTCTTTGTTATCCCTGTTTTCTGACACTTTCTAGATATTTCAATGTTTTTTCTGTTTATTTATCTGCTTTGATGTTTTATCTTCTATGTTGTGTCAGCGATTACTGACAATCATTGTTAATTATTTGAGGATTTGCTAAAAAAGTGCGATTGGTGCGCCAGGAATGGTGGTGAGATTCACTGGAAAGAGAGTAAAAGATTAAGTAATAAATACTGAATAAGGTATAACTTTTGCCGCATAAGTTATACGTTTGTCACAGTTACTAGTTTTCAAAAATGGTATTATTATACAATAAAATTACCTGTATCTTCCTGACACAAAAGGTTTAATAGCAATTTAAACAAAACATAAATTAAAACATAAACATTACAAAAATACGTCAAATTTTAATCTGGAATGCTAGCACTCTAGGCGTAAAATAGAAAGATTCAAATTTGATCCAATGTGGTAGATCTTACACCGTAACGCATCGTTCTAAGGTGATCTACCCACGTTACGGAACCCCAAATCACTAATGTTTTCTTCAAACATAAAACGTCGGTTGCGAAAGGGTCAATTTTGTTCCACTCCCCCCAAAATTGAAAACGAATAAATTTTAGGCCCCGAAGAAGGTCCAAACGAAAAACCGAAACGTTGGCGAAGACTTAAAAGCCTGCATGAATTTCTGGAGGAATCCAAAGAAGAATTCGTGAAGCAATCCCAGATGAAACTCCTGGGGAATTCCTGGAGGAATTCCTGGACGAGTCCCTGAAGCATTTTCTAAAGGAGTATCTGGAGGAATTCCTATAAGAATGGCTGAAAGAATTCCTGAAGAAATCTCTGCAAGAATCCAAGAAGGAATCCCTGGAATAATGCCAGGATAAATTCCTGGAAGAATACCCAGGAGAATTCCTGGTGGACTTCCTGTAGGAGTCTCTGGAAAAAATCTTGGAGAAAACCCTCAAATAATTCCTGGATAAATTCGTGTAAGAATCCCTAGAGGAATTTTGAAATTGTGGTGAAATTCTTGGAGGAATCCCTGAGGAAACTCCTAGAAGAATCTCTAAAGGAATGCCAGGAGGAGTTACTGAAGGAATTCCTGGAGGAATGCCTGGAGGAAGTCCTGAAGGAATGCATGAAGGAATTCTTGGAGGAATCCCTGAAAGAACTCCTGCAGGAATTCCTGGAGGAATCTCCAGAGGAACTCCAGGGGAAATCTTTAGAGGAATCCCTAGAGGAATTTTTGGATAAATTTCTAGAAGAATCTCTAGATGGATTCTTGGAGGTATTTTCAAAGGAGTCCCCGCAGGATTTTCCAAAGGAATCTCTGGAAGAATTCCTGGATAAATTCCTGACGAAATTTCTGGAGAAATCTCTTAAGAAATTCGTGGAAGAGTACCAAGAATAATTCTTGAAGTAATCGCAGATAGAATTCATGGAGTTATCCTGAAGAGTTTGTGGGGAATCCCTGTAGCAGTTCCTGAAGAAATCCCTAGAAGGATTCCTGAAGAAACCACAGAAGAAATCCCGGAAGTAATTTCAACATGAATATCTGAGGGAATCCCATAATAGTTCCTGGCGGAAGTACTGGAATAGTTCCTGGAGGAGTATCTTAAAAAGTACAAGGAGGAATTCCTGAAGGAATCCTGTGGATGAATTTTTAAAATAAGTTGTTCCAGAAAGAATCACAAAAGGAATTGCCAAGGGAAGCCCTGAAGGAATCCATGGAGGATATCCCGGAGGAATCTCTAGAAAAAATCCTGGAGGAATTGGTAGAAGAATTACTGGAGGAATTTCTGGAGGAATTCATAGAGGAAACTCCAGAGGCATTTCTGGAAGAATCCCTGGAAGAATTCTTGCAGGAATCCCAGGATGAATTCTTGAAGAAACAGATGAAATTCTTGGAGAAATCCTGAAGGAATCCTAAAAAGAGTTCGTGGAGGAAGTCCTGAAGGAATCCCTGTAGCAGTTCCTGGAGAAATCCCTGGAGGAATTCCTGGAGAAACCTCAGAAGGAATCCCAGAAGCAAAACGAAGGAGAATTCCTGAGGGATTCCCTAAACATTCCCTGGAGGATGTAGGATGTATTGGAATTGCAAGAGGAATTCCTGAAGGAATTCTAAAAAGAGTTCCTATGGGAATCATTGGAGGAATTTTTGAAATAATTCCTTGAGTTGTTCCTGAAATATTCACAGAAGAAATTCCTAGGTTAATCGCTGAAGAAATTCATGGAGGAATCCGAGAAGAAATTCCTGCAGAAACCCCATGAGGAATTTCTTAAAGAATCCTTGGAAAGCTTTCCTAACAAATTCCCGGAAAAAAATCTGTAGGAATATCTACAAAGGAAACCATGTCTGCAATAATTCCTGGGCGAATTATTGAAGGAATCTTTGCATGGACTTCAAAACAAAAATTTTCTACAAATTTTGTTTAAGAAATATCCAGATAAATTTTCAGGTAAACTCTGGTGAAATTTTCTGAAAGGATTTCTGGAAGATATTTCTGTAGAAATACTTTGAATTATTCCAAATTGAATTAGTGGAGTAATCCTTCCTTCCTTTTCTTGGCGTAACGTCTTCACTGGGACAAAGCCTGCTTCTAAGCTTAGTGTTCCTATGAGCACTTCCACAGTTTTTAACTGAGAGCTTCCTCTGCCAATGACCATTTTGCATGTGTATATCGTGTGGCAGGCACGAAGATACTCTATGCCCAAGGAAGTCAAGGAAATTTCCTTCACGAAAAGATCCTGGACCGACCGGGAATCGAACCCATCACCCTCAGCATAGTCATGCTGAATACCCGTGCGTTTACCGCCTCGGCTATATGATAGTAATCTCTAGTGGAATTATTGAAGGGATATATGGAGAAATTCCTAAAGAAATCTCTGAAGGTACTTGCAAAAATACCTAAGAGAATCTCTGTTGACATTCCTTTGGGAATCCGTGGGAAAATTCTTGAGGGAATTCTTGAAAAAAGCACTGGAACAATCACTGGATGAAGCTCTTATGATAGGAGAAATTCTCGTAGTAATGTCTGGTGAAACTCCTAGAGGAATTCTCAAAAAATCTCTGGAGCATGATGATGGAAGCTATGGAAAAAACCCAGAGGAATTTACGCAACAATCCCTCAAACTGACCTCCCCCCCTCTCTGGCTACACACATGTTCTTCAGGAGTGTATTTACCCATAAATCTGGCATTTCCTCTAAGCATAACTCTAAGGACTTCTCCAAGATTTTTTAAGTAATTCATTCAGAAGTTATTCCAAGGAATATCTACAGAAAATCCTTTGTACATATCTAAAGACTTTTTCTAGGTATCTCTACAGATGCTGTCTAGGCATTTCTCCAGGAATACCACCGGAACTCCTTCATAAAAAAGTACTCAAATTGCTCCAGTTACTTCATCCTCCAGGAACACAGAAGGTACTCCGAGAATTTTATTGTAGAATTTCTCAAGGATTTCTAAACAAAAACATATCCTCAACTATCTATTAGGAAGTTCTGGGGTTTCCCTAGGAATTCCATCGAAGGTTTTCTGAGGAGTTTGTCCAGGTATTTCTCTAGGAAGTATTCCTTCAAGAAGTTCCCTACGATTTCTTCGAACATTCCTCTAGACATCTAGTCAAGAGTACTTCCTGTGATTTCTTCAGAAATTGTTTCAGAGATTCCTTCGAAAATATCTGCATATACTTTCGCAGGATTTTTTCAGGAGTTTCACCAAGAAATTTCTTCAAAAGTTTTTTTCATGGGATTTTCAGAAAATTTCTCTAAAAATGTCAATAAAATTCTACACAGGTTTCTTCCGAAATACTTTCAAGGGTTTCGCCAGTAGAGAATTGAAATATGCCTTCAGCGATTCCTGCAAAAATCTCCAAAAGTTTTTTCTTCACAAATTGCTCCGTCACCAATAGCTCGTGGGATCCCTTCCAAGATTCCAGCAGAAATGGTTACAGACATTCTTCTAGGTTTTTTTTTAAAGCAGTTCTTCCAGAAATTACACAAAAAAATATTGGAAGAACTTTTGAAAGAATCCCTGATGAAATTTCTTAAGAAATCCCAGGAGGATTGTCTGAAGGTATCCCTTAAATCTCCGTGTTTACCTTTAAAGATTCATAGAAAAAAAATCTGAAAGAAATCTCGAAGCAATTGCTGAAGTTATCTGTGAAGGAGTTTCTGAATAAATGCTTTGGAGAACACTTGAAGAAACTTCTTAAGATAGCTCCCTAATTCCTAGAAAAACATCATCATTTTTAAAAGAACTCTGGAAGTAATTCCGAAGAAAAATCGCATAAGAAATTTCTTGAGGGATTCCTGAAGGATTTCCTGGAGGATCCTTGAACTACAAATACCTCTGGAGAAATTCATAGAAGATTTTTTATACAAATTTTGAAGCGATTAGTATACAAAATCCCTAGTGTACTACCTGGAAAAAAAATCTGAAGAAAATCCTGAAGAAACAAAAAAGGGAGGAGGAATTCTTTGGAGAATCACTAAAACATACTCTGAAAAAAAAAGAAATTTTGAAGGTATCCTTGAATATCTGAATGAACTGGAGAACCCTCTGCAGGAATTCATAAAAGAACTTCTTGAAAAAATGCCATGGAATAGATTCTGGTTTAATTTTTAGAGGAACTGCTGAGAGAATCTTTGGAGAAATTTCTACAGAGATTACAGTAAAAATTTCTGAACGAATCCTTGAAAAATGGGCTGAACAAATTATAAGCATTTCCTGGAGAGACTTCTAGAGAAACCCCTTTGGAACATCCAGAAAAATTTCTTGAGAATTGTTAGAGGAATATCTAAATAAATGCCTGAAAGAATCCTTGAATACACGGAGAAATGCTTGAGGGAAACTAGGGAGATATTCCATCAATAATATCTGAATTTCTAAAGGAAATCTTTTCAAGAGTTTCTGAGAAAAAAATCTCTTTTCAAGAGAGCTCTTGATGAATTCATATAGAAACCACACAAGAAATTCCTATATAAACTCCTATAGATATATCTAGAAGAATTTCTGAGGAAACCCAGAAAAAAAAACTCCTGGAAGAATTCCTTTAGAAATGTTTGAAGAAATGCATTAACGAACATAGCCAAGCAATCCTTGAATGAGTTTCCTGAAGAATCCCAAGAAGTATTTCTTAAGGAATTCCTGAAAATAAAACCCGTTTACTAACTTCAAGATCAACCTTTTGAGATATTTCTTGGGCAACTCCTAGAGAAGATTCCTGAAAAAAATTTCGGAGAATTACATGGTCAGTAATCTTTGGAGGAATTCTCGCTGCAATCCTTTATAAGAAATCATGCGAGGAACTTCTTTTTATGAACGTTCCGGAGAAATTTTGATAATTTCTGAAATAATGTCTGGCGGCGACCCTGGAGGAAATCTTGGAGAAAGTTATAAAGAACTCAGAACTGCTGATCTCAGAAAATGAATTTCTGCAAGAATGCCTTTTTCGCGATATTTACAGACAAAATTGTGGAAAATAATTCATGAAGAAGTTTGCCTGGACTATATGAGCTATTTTGCAGATTTTTGCTATGAACCCTGAAGCTCTGATTTCACCACCACAATGCCACCATGATCCCAAGCCAGTCCTTTTTTGCTTTTTGCGTACTTTGTATCATTCTAACTATTACTTTCTTTTTCTTCTCTTAATGTTCCACTCATTTTCGTGTCCGCATGACGTTGATCATCAATATTAACCTCTTTTGCTGAACAGTCTAGCTAGATGTGTAGTGTCGGTAGTTGATGTTTCAACTGGCTAAGAATACCGCTACGGACCGCTTGCTCCAGTAGTGGTAGGAGTCCACTCGTCAGGTGACCCCTTATTCATAGTGATATGTTGCTTTATGCTTACCGTGCCAAGAAATGCATGGTTGAGGCTTCCCAGACAACCAGTAATCGTATAAGATGTTGCATAAGATGATAAAATAGAAGTCATATGCGTGCATGTCTGCATTTAGGCGCATGTAAAATGTACGCTTATCACCACCACTTTAACATCTTTAAAAAAAAAGACACAGAACCGTCGTCAGCTAGAGGCTGTACAGACTGAACGAAACTAGACAACGGACATGACATACATTACGAGCACCAGTGGATACGAGGAAGAAACATTTCTTGCGAAAAGTTTCATCACTCAGAGCGGGAATTGAACCCTCACCCCATGACATAGTACGTTTATACGCTTGGTGACGCTAACCGCACGGCCACGAGGCTCCACCAATCTTATTCAACATCTTATACGATCACTAGTTGACTGGGTTGGGTTAAAGGGGGAGGGGATCTAATAACCTAGTCGCAAACAGAGCCTGTGGAGTATAACAAAGTCAACACTATCACATATGATGTTGAATAGGGTGTTACAGTGTGGGCGATATGCGTACACTTTTCAAGCGGTTAAATGGAAGCAAGTACGCATATGGCCTCCACTTTAACATCCTATTCATCATCATATAAGACTTCGTCTTAGCTGGGCAGGGCACCCTCCACAGTATTTTGCCTTACTAACCGGAGCAATAGCGCAGGCGGCATTGTGTTTCTCCAAGACAATCAGCTGCCTTTCCTTAGTCTCAAACTTGAGGCTAAATAAGAGCGGGATTTATAAGTTGTCATTGACTAGCTTAAATTTTCACACACATGGTTTCGGATTATGCGATTACAACAGTGTATTCGGTGTATCCTTGTCTTTGACGTTTACCAATCGATACCGAACTGGTTTTATTGTTGCTGTTCTTTGTTGTGCTGTGACTGAAAACAGTTTAATCTGAACTGGTTTGGGTAGTGGCTACAGCAATGATCAATCTTTGCTGACTTATGCAAAATGGTACAGCCCAAGTGGCCTAAGTCTAAGAACTTTACTTTTGTAAGGGGAATTTCTACCTAGGAAACCTTGTGAACCCTTTGTTTGCTATTGTCAGCAAAATGAAATGGCAAACTCAGGTGGCACGCCTCGAGCATGTGTGCTTGTCAACAACGCAATCGTTGGTATTCTCATCATTGATGTTTCTGTTGGAAATCATAACGGAAAATACGTCTATTATTAGATATATTTACCTGGGAAACGTGATATTCTCGGCCTTTGCAGTCTTATTTACCGCATGATAAATCATTACATTGAAAAGCTGAATTCAGAAAACACAATTCATCGTGTATGGGTACTTGGCCTTTCTTCCATTGCTGGAAATTAATTGGCTGATGGGTTAGCTCGCACTGGAGCATTACATGACTTCATTGGCCCTGAGTCAGCTATTCCGGTATCGAAGTGTTGGATTGACACTTTGGCTGCAACACAGCACAAACGTTACTTATGATAGTTTGGAGTTACGTTGCCAAACAAAACTATATTGTTCCGAGCCATCGCTAGGGGTGGTAACCTAACAAATTGATTTGCGAATCTTGGAACGCTTTGGTTCGAAAAGTTTTTTTTTTAATTTAAATGAATATCTCGTTTTCTTTTAACAAAAAATATTTCTTTTTGTGATTCTTTCAATTAAGCATAAATAATTCTACAATATTTGCATTTTGATTCTCATACCGAGAAACACATCACAAACGAATCAGTCTCCTTCTTGACTGCACAACTTTTGCTCGTTTTGATTGTCTTTCTAACCTGTGTGCCATTTCCAAAGCCCCTCTCACATTGCCCCCGTACGCACACCAAACACCATCAGTCTTAATATTGGCAGCCAACTGAGATAAATTAGCCTATAATTATTGATGAGCCAGAGGAAAGAGCACTTTTCCTTTCGCCAACAAAGCACTGATTGATCGACTCACTCGGTCTCGGACTGAGGAATGGCTGCTGTTTGCTCTTGTTGGCCGAGATTCGGTTCGATTCGTCTGGAATCCAATCCATCCAGTTCGATTACGATTGGGGGTAGATGCAATATATTTGCCTCGATTTGTTTTTTTTTTTCATTTTTACGAATGAATACCCCTTCGCCGATGCGAGTCGATCAAAGT
This sequence comes from Aedes albopictus, assembly GCF_035046485.1. Lineage (NCBI taxonomy): Eukaryota > Metazoa > Arthropoda > Insecta > Diptera > Culicidae > Aedes > Aedes albopictus. Next base: position 59,594,221 of record NC_085137.1, read on the forward strand.
GATGAAAAAGAACGTAGATATCCGTAGAAAGTTATCGTAGCGAGGGCAGACATTCAAAATAAGCTGTCGGGAAATCGTCGAGGGTGGGATGGGCAGCTTTGTGGGAGGTAATCCTCTTAGGGATTGATGTAATTAATTAGTATGGATAGAATATCATTGCCTCCTTCTATGCAAATGGGACGGAACTAGGCGTGCCTGGAGCTAACCGGGATGAGATTGAATGGAAATTGATTGAATGATTTGATGGAATAGTTTTTGGCACACGATATGGGGAGGCATGATCATTAGAGACAGAATATTTAAATGAAAGATTATTTTATGTCGGTTTCAAAATACAAATATGAATAAAAAGGAGATAAGAGAAAAAGTAGAGGAAGAAAACTATAAGTGAATACGCGTGTTACTTAACAATACGATCAAACAGAGCAAGTAAAATATCAAGTAAATAAGCCTTATAATATAGTAGTTAATTAAGTAATGCACAGATATTTGATACGACACAAATTTTTGAGATTTTTGATTCACAATATAGCAAATTTCCCGTTTGATAGTCAAGCCAAGCCCTAATGCAATTTGTTTCTCATTTTTCTCACTCCCATGACTGCAATCCACGTGGTTCGGCGCAACGTAATTGTACGAATTCAACCGTATGTAGGCGAGCTAAGAATAGCGCATTTGTTTTGACAGGTCGTATATTTTGCGATCTGCCAGATTGAGGTGTATCTTGGCATCTGTTTCTGCAGTACCCGGTTGCGGTCGGTGTGGTTCACGTCTAGTTTGCCTCAATCACCACCTCTACCTACTGGTGGTGGATGATTGGATGGGTTGAAGTTGAGCATGTCGGCACGCCAAATCAAACCAGTCAGTCAGTCAGTCAGTCAGGCACTCGGTCAGTAAAAACCGGTAACATGCAATGTCGTTTGCATGTGTGTATTTTGGTTTGAATATTATGAATTGGAAAGCTCAGACATGTTTGTTATAGACGTTTGATGAATGCTTTAATTGAATGCCTCTTCCTTTAAGATCCTGGAAATCCAAGCAAAGAGGCGGTTTGAAAATTTTGGTATTTCCCAACAGTATCTTGGTTGGGATTTCAGGAGCCTACAAGTTTCGTTGGCGATTCAATGGAATTTCGGGGCATTTAAGCTAATTGTATTATTTGGACTGTATTTATCTGTTGATAGGAAAACATGAAAAGGTTTTGTGCCCATTTGAGAATCAACGGTGAAATATGTTCAACTCAAAAGGTATTTTCCATGCTCCCCAATTAAATAAATTCGAAATTTATGAAGCTCCCCAATCAGGTTTCAGTGCAACTCCTGGGGGTCTCAGGAGCCTACTGCAGCCTTTTTAGGTCATTTAAAGGGGGTTTTAGTGGCATTGGGGAGCGTACATATACCGAAATTTTTCAAGAACATATTCATTCATCATATTACATTCAAAGACAATTTATGACACTTCAGGGGTGTTTAAAGCAGAGTTTCCCATTGCTCATGTGTACATAAATGTGACAGCGAGCCTCACACCAAATTGTCTCCCAGCTCTTCAAAATTGCAGTGTGCTGCGCTGTTAGGAGGCTCACGAAAATCTGGTGGGTGCGAGCTAAGCACATAGCTCCCGGGGAGCTCGTCTCAGGCGCTGCGTGAGCTGTTGGTATCTAAGATGAAAAACAACTTCTTGGTAACGAAGAACCTCAACAACTTTTTTCCGTACACGGCACAAGTATCTGGTTGGTCTATGCGATACGACTAGGGACTCTCAACGCCAAGGTTAAGGTTTCAATTCTCGTTCGTTTAGGAAGTTTTTGTCGTGAAATTTTCTAATTTAATCAGCGCATGAGACGAAGCTCATGAGACACATCTTGAGACCCGTGAGACCTCCTTAAGTGCCCATGAGACCTTTTGCAACCCCATGAATCCCCCTGATACATCCAGATACTGCCCTAAAACGTCCCCTGAGGGGCTATCCATTTATTCCGTAAGGGAGTTTTCACGATTTTTCGACACCCCCTTCCCCTCGTAAGATTTTTTGTATGAGAGCCAAAATATTTTTATATGGCGCGTAAGATTTTTTCAAACCAAAACCCCCTCCCCCATAAACAGCCCCTGAAGACCCATGGGATCCCCCAAAAGCCACTGAGACCCCTTGGAACGCCCCTGAAACCTTCTGAAACGCCCCAATGACCACGTGGAACCCACCTGAAACCTCTGATATCCCCTGATATCCCCTGAAATCCTTTGAAACGCTCCTAGGGCCTTATGGGACCTCCTAATAAATCTCTGAGATCACTTGGGATGCCTCTTAAACCCCTTGCATTACCCCTGAGACCCCGTGGAACGCCCGTGCGACTTCCTGAAGCACCCCAGATTGCTTCAGATCCATCGCACAGTGGGAAAAATATAGATATAAAACGCGAATAAATTCAATATCTCTGCTCGGAGTGACTGGATTCGAATGATTTTTTGACACAAACTGTAAAAATCTCTGTAGTTTCAGATAAGGAGGGTATCATTTACCGCACGATGCTGGAATTCAGTGTATTGAGCTCGTTTTACCCCGCTCTATCTATCTCCCACCTTTCTGAGAAAATCCTCATCACCCGCTGGCGTGCAAAATAAATGACTTATTTAACTCGTATTTGTGTTAAAACTTCCATGGTATCGTTGATTTGACATAGGGATGGTCCTGCTTTTATCGATTGCGTTTCAGATACATGAATGAGCATCGAGCGCATTGGCGTATCTAGGATTTGTGGAAATTTTTATAGAATATATTTTGGCAATTTATTGTGAGATTGGATTCGGCCAATTTCTTTAAAAAGCCTTACTATTTTCATCAGGAATTCCTCTGGTAGTTCTTATATGAATTCTTCTGGCAACTACTTTGAGCAATAAATTTAAATACAATTAAATCATAAAGAATTACAAAAGTAATCAAGATAAAATTGCCTGAGAAATTTGTGCAAAATAATTCAAAAGGAAATGGCTAAAATAATTACGAAGAGCCATTGAAATATGAAAAAAAAAACAAAGACATTGTTGATTGCATTCCCAAGAAACGTTACTAGCTGAATATCAGTTTCTTAAACTAAAGTTTGCTTAAGAGTGGTTTATTCCTCTCCTATAAAGCTAAAATGTTTGTTGGGTCCAATGAAACTACCGCAATTTTTTTTTTCCACAAATTCATCTCTCATTTTGTCAATTAGCAACATTCTGTGTCTTCTAATTGATTACAAGTTTTTCCCGTACATTCCTATAGGATTTCAATAGAGATTTCTCTAGTAATACCTCCTAGGATATCTCTTGAAATTCCAACTATTCCCGAAATTCGTTTAGGGATTCCTCTAGAGATTTCTATTGGGATTCCTTCAGCTAGAATTCTTCAGAGAAGGCCAAGGGGAGTTCCAGGTGGTGTAATACCATAATTAATTTCTAGAGTAATCCATGAATTCCTGGATGAGCCTTTAGAAAAAATCCCTGGAATAATCAAAGGCGTTTATGGTTGTATCCTAGGAGATTTGCCTAGAAGAATACCGGCAAGAATTCCAGGAGAAATCTCGAGAGGGATTCCTGCAGGTATCAGTAAAATTTTCTGGAGGAGACCTAGGAGGCATTCCTGAAACATTAGGAGCAGCTGGAATCGCTTATGGAATCCTAGGAGGAGTTCCTGGATTAAGGAGAAACTTCAGAGAATACAAACATGGCTGCCACAATGGCCGACCTGGTCCCCTACTCACGTTTTCAAGAGCACCGATCTTAAAAATTCGTAAGCAAATGCTCTCGATTTGGAAAAGCTGCCCTTTTTTTTGCAAGTGAGCAAAGCCAGGAAAATCAAGTGCAGCTTGGTTCAATGCTTCGTTTGTCAGATTTGTGCCTCTAAAGTTTGTATGGAAAATTACAATGGGATTTCTTGATGTTTCACCTTAAAGTCTTGAGGAGTTCCTGGAGAAGTCCAACAAGAAATATGGGAAATTGCCTATTCTCGGCCGTTTTGTTCTCTTCGTCTTTGGGGGTTTTTTGAAACCTATTGAACTCAGAGATGGTCTCAAATCCTTCCCAACTAAGCTGAATTATATGACCAAGTTTCAGGTAATTTGGCTGACAAAAACCCCCCATGACGAAGAGAACAAACCTGCCGATAATACCCATTGTCACCCTATTTGGAGAAAACCCAGTTTTTTTTTTAAGTTTTTTGAGAGGGCACACCGAAGGTATTCCTGCAAGACTTCTAGGAGATCCCTGCAAGTTTTTGAGGTACTACAGTAAGAATGACAGGAGTACTGCCGTTCTACGCATAGTTGTCCCATGTTATATGGGATTCCCATGTAACAAGGGACAGTTATGCGTAGGATGGCAGAGTAGTCCTAGGAGGAATTGCTGGAAGAACCACAGAAGGAATAGCTTGAAAAATCCAGCTGAAATTCCTGGATGAAGGCTAAGAGGAGTTCTTGTAGGAATCTCATGGGAAATTTATGAGAGAATCCGTGGACAAAATATTTTGGATAAAAATTCCTGGAAGAAATCACAGGAAAAATCTCAGGAGGTATTCTTTGAAGGATTCACGGATGTATTACTATAGAAACCTCAGCTGAAATCCTAGATGGGATTGCTGGAGAAAACTGTACAAGAATGCTGGGGGGAATCCAAAGACAAAATCCTTGGAATACCTTGAGAAGTCCCTGCAAGAACCGGTAGAGGTGTTCTGGAAGAATCTATGGAGAAGGCCCTGAAGGAATCGCAGGAGGATTTTCTGAAGGAATCTCAGGAAGATAGATTCGGATAGGATTTAATTCTTTAACTAGGAGAATTAATTCGTATGGGATTTAATTCTTTAACTATTCCTAGTGATGAATTTATGGATGTATCATATTTATAATTTCTGGAGGAATTGCTGGAAGAACCACAGGAGGAGTTGTTTGAGGAACTCTTGGAGAAAGGCCACAAAGAGTTTCTGCAGGAATACCATGAGGATTTTCTGGAGGAATCTTTGGATAAAATCTCTGGAGGAATTTGTAACGTGTGGAAGTTTTATTAGAGAAACTTATTGTTAAAAATAGAAAAAAAAATAGCCACCTATTTGCTAAACACTACTTTGCGCCAACCAGGAAACTGGAGGAATCCCTGATGGAATCACAGGAAGAATTTCTGGAGGAATCTTAGGAAGATTTCCCGAAAGTATTGCAGCAAGGAAGTATGCCAGGAGAAATCCTTAGAAGTATTTCTGAAGGAGTCATAATGAAAATTGCTTGAAGAATTCCAGCTTTAACTCATGGAAGAAGGTCAATAGAGGAAATTGGGGAAATCCTCTGTGAAATTTCTGGAAGAGCCTCTGTAGAAAGTCCTGGATATAGCTTTGAAGAAATGTATGGAAGAATCAATGAAGGGATTTTATAGAAAAATCTCAGGGAGATCTTCCGGAAGAACTTTCCTAGTAGAATTCCATTAGATACCACTGTGAGAATTTTGGAGGAGATGAGACATTGCTGGAAGAATCGCAGCAGGAGATGCTTGAGAAATCCTTACCACAATAGGAAGCAATTAGTGAAGTACTAGATTGAAAGTAGTGAGCTGGATTTTTGTATGGTGAGATAATCAATTCTCCGTTTCTGCAATGAAATGGTGCAAACAGCTTGGGTTATTTGATTTCTTGCCTAATTTGATGCTGTTTGAGCAAAAGTTTGGGTAACTGTGTTGTTGTATTATTTATTTCTTGCAACTTCAACAACACAGTTACTCAAAGTTACATCATCAAATTAGGCAAGAAATCATATAACCCACGCTGTTTGCAGCATTTCTTTGCAGAAACGGAGAATTGATCATCTCACCATACAAAAATCCAGCTCACTACTTTCAATCTAGTACTTCACTGATTGCTTCCTATTAACAGATGAAGGCCAATATAAGCGCCTGGAGGAATTCCAAGAGAAATTTCTGGAAGAATCTCTGAATGAAATCTCTGAAGGAATTCCTGGAAGAATCACCGGAGAAACTTCTGAAATGATCCCAGGAAGATTGCTTGAATAATTCCACCAGAAATTCCTGAAGAAACCCTAATAGAAATTTTTAAAGGATTCCATAGAAAAATTCTGGGAAGAATCATAGTAAGAATTTCCAAAGAAATCCTAGCAGAATTTGCTGGATTAATCTCTGCAGAAATTTCTAGTATATACAACCCCATCAGGACTGCCTGGAGTATCCTAAGGGAAGTATGTTGAAGAAATATCGGGAGGAATCCATAAAGGAAGCCTAGAGAAAATATAAGTAATTCCGGGTGTGCTCAAGTTTTGTTCAAATGTGCCATTAAAAAAAATTGGAATTATTGTGAGAAGTTTTAAATTTTAGGTGACTGTCAAGGAAAAATTTAAGAGGGTGCCAAATTTGTTCTAGCTACACTAATGATTGTGCAGTGAATGATACTCCGGAATAGAGATAAGCGGAGTTTTCTTAAATGTAGAAGAAGAATTCGCGTTAAGCATTTGTTTAATTCGCAGTTTAGCAGAATTCCTTTTCATTTCTTCAAGGTTAAAAAATTCGTCATTGATGTCATCATCATCATTGACATTTTGAAAGCAGTTTTCTGTTTCAAAACATGAATTCACTATATAACATTCTCCATCTAAAACACAATAAATACATTTTTATTGCAAAAAATATGTTTTGAACGAGAAAACTTGACGAAATATTGACGATGATATCAATGATGACTTCTTCAACCTTAATACAGGGGATGGCCAAAATGTTTGGGATAGGAACTTTTTTTCCTCCACAAAAAAATCATCATGCTGTAACTTTTAATAGAGTGCATCAAAAAATCTCAAGTTTTTACTGTTTGTCAACCTGTTATATGTGAAGCATTGGTACAAATTTGGGCTCGATTGATTATTTTTTCGCGAAGTGAGATCCGTTCGGGTAAAACACTATTATTTAGACAACTGGTTTTTGAACTGTCATATCTCGGAAACCAGTGAACCGAATTGAATGAATTTTTTAACGTTTATCAACAATATATTGATACTTAATACGACGTTATAAAATGTAATATTTTCCCACGGCGAATTAAGTAATACCGGGATGAAATTTTTACCCATATATATACCCGAACGGTTCTAACTTTGCGAAACATTAATCAATCGAGCCCAAATTTATACCAATGATGCACATCTAATAGGTTGACAAAAAGTCAAAATTTGAGATTTTTTGATGTACTCTATCAACCCTTACCCAACCCCGCCTTTAGACGGGGTATAATTTGAGCATTTTTGTAATTTTTGTTCCGTTAATAATCAAAATTTTTATATTTTTGGCTGATAGGGGAAATTACCTATTCTCGGCCGTTTTGTTCTCTTCGTCTAAGGGTTTTTTTAAACCTATTGAACCCAGAGTTGGTCTCAAATCCTTCCCAACTAAGCTGAATTATATAGCCAACTTTCAGCCAATTTGGCTGACAAAAACCCCCCATGACGAAGAGAACAAACCTGCCGATAATATTCATTGTCACCCTATTTAGAAATGTTCTATATATCTCAAAATGGTTTTTGGCGTCTGTCAAAACGTATTTACATTTTTTCAAAATCATTGAAAAATTGTTGTTTTAGTCACCTTTCAGAAGTTATTGATTATTTTGTATTGAATTGCTATTAATAACATATTTTATTTTTTTTTCCCAAATCATTCTATCATAGAAGAATAGTTTAAGGGAATCGAATACACTCTAAAATGATTTTCCTTAAAATTACACGGAAAATAAAATTTTCCTTGAAAAAAAATTAAAATAAATATACTTCAACAATAACCATAAAATCTCAAAATGTCTTCGTCTCAAAAAATCCGTATCCCAAATAGGCTTCCATGAAAAATATAAAAGTGTTGGATTGTTCGAAAATTAGAAAAAGCAAAAACTGAAATTCACGAAATCGAGAATTAAAAAGAATCATCTTCCAAAACATGTTTAAATCAATTTTAGATGACGAAAAATGATATTCAGATCAAAATCAAAAATTTGGGTATTAGAGGGTTAAAAGTTATAGCATGTTGAACTTTTTTGTGAGAAAAAAAAAGTTGCCTATCCCAAACATTTTGGCCACCCCCTGTATATATTTTACGACGATGAAAATTTTCAGAATTTGACGAAAAGAGATGCAATTCAAAATAAAGAATTTCGCAAAGTTGAATTTCGTGAAATTGTGTAATTGACGTAATCATTTGAGATATCACATACCTCCCAACTGAAAGCAACCAGAACTTTGACTGTGTGTTCTATGGCACTCAAGAAACAATAAATTGACGCCGCCCAGCTTGCCATAAGTACTGTTCTCCATAGTTCAGTCTGCACGTCTCGGGTATATTCTTGCTAGGGTTATGAATGGAGAGGTGTGGTTGAATGGGTAGCATGCCTCACTTGGGTGCTCTCCGTATGCTGGACTGCTTCAGGTAGATGGAGATATGGTTTGCGGAAAGCATTGCCTCTTGTGCAGCAATTCATTCTTCGCTTTTCCATTATTGCAACGAGAATGCGGCGGCGCGGTTGCACTCCACGTGTTGATAATGAGAAATCGTGGCGAGTTTGAAGAGCTTGCCGAGAAGCAATAGAACAGCGAGCACGTGCTGGCGGTTTTGTTTGAATTTGCATGAGGAAGTTTATCGTTCATCGAAATAGGCACATAAAACGAGAATTTAATAGTTCCCCAGAACAGAAATCGTCAATTTCAGTTAGGAATTAGATTGTCCGATTAAAAAATGCCCCCATAAAAGTGATGGCATCATCGGGGAAAATATCCACTTTGAACATGAAATCAATCAGACATATTGGAAATCTCCGCTTTTAGCACATACCAGATCCATCTCTTGCTACGGGCAAAGCTGTTTGCTTTGTAACGTAATAATAAACACGGTTCAAATCGACCCATCGCGATTCATGGGTAATTGTTATCTCCAGCTGGGCGGCGACTATTTATTTGCACGGCATCGAAACGATCCATATCGCACCATCATCAATCGGTTGCGCTTTTGAGTGGGGTGGTGGTGGTGGTGATGATCTTGCGCGATATTCCGCTCAAAATTGCCATCGAAATTTGCGCCCCAGTTTGCTTATATTTTCGATCCCGAGCGCCGAGCGGACCGGCCGGCACTTGAATCACTCTGCAGCTTTGTGGTTTCTGTTTTTGCAGAGTCCAGCCAGACATTGGAACCAGTTTGATCCCGCTTCGGGCAGGTCTAAGCAGATTGGGTTTCAAGTATGGGAAACTTATTTCTTCGGGTTGCGGTTTGCATTCCCGTTTGAAATTATCGGCTCGTGTACTTTTTTTTTTGTTATGGGCAGACTTTACACTGACTAATTTACTTTGAAATGGTCTGTTTTATTTATGAGTATGAAATTTAACACAATTGTTTGGACAACCGAGATGCGAATCGATCTCACTCAAGGGAACAATAACACTTAGAAGGGATTTATGACTAAAGCTTAAAATGGCCAGCAACACTTACTTAACTTATTTAAATTTTAGTTATCATTTTTATTATGTTGGCTCTTAACCCTAAAAGGGATACCTGGGGTCCATTGGACCCCAGGCGCCTTTCAGAGCTCGTCTTTGATGGAACACACTCAGCGAGGTGACGAAACTGAGGCCATGAAGGTATCCCTTTTAGGGTTAATGATAAAGGTGGTTCTAAGAATATGAACTAAATTCCAAAGATGCTTTCGGATACACCAAAACCTCCATTTAGGTAATGAGTCGGGACTGCCTAAATAGAATTTTTACCTAAATGGATTCATTACCTTAATGGATTCAGTTCATTACCTAAACGGAGTACAAGGTTGAAGACAAGTTTAATTTTAATTTAAAGGGGGTCATGCCGAGTTTCAGAGGGCTTTCAAGGGAGTCTCAGGAGGGGAGGGGCTTCAGGGGCGTTTTCGGGGGTTTTGGAGGATCTCAAGTCAGACTTGTCATTCATATAACTAGATGAGTACGGAACACGAAAAACCCTGCAAAATTCCGCCAGACTGAAAAAATATTTAATGTCGGGTCAAAGTTGAATCAATTTTTATCGTATTTTGGGCCACTATTGGACCAACATCGAACAACTATTGGGTCTATGTTGTGTTTGGTGGCCAAAATAAAAACAGGTTAATGAAAGGCTTATGTCGGGTTTGAAATCATTAATGATGGTGAACACAATCAAAATCCATTTAGGTAACGTTACCTAAATGGAGGGACCTAAATAGATTTTACCTAAATGGATCCTACCTAAATGGAGGTTTGGTGTACCCTAAAACTACCGATAGTAAAAGCCTGAAGAACTTTAAGCGTAATCAATGGATTGTTGTTACATTACCGATGCTGTGAAACATCCAAGCCCATAGTTCTGTAGAGCATAGGTTCCCAAACTTTCAGGTGCGCGACCCCCTTTCGTCAGCAGACATACTTTTCGCGACCCACCAGAGAAATTCTCTCATTTGTTGTCTGTTACAGTAAAATATTCGACTGTCCCTCACGACCCCCTGGATTAAGGCCGGCGACCTCCCTGGGGGGTCGCGACCCACAGTTTGGGAAACCATGCTGTAGAGAATTAATTTTTAAGCATGTTCTATGTCATCCATGTTGCACCGTATTAGTAATGTAATAACATCGATCACGCTTGTATGTCTTAAATCCTTAACTCGCAAATGTTTTCGAGTTTTAGAACAAATCATACAGGCATAGGCATATAGGATGTTGCATCGCATCGGTAATGAAACAGCAATCCTTTGACTATGCCTGTAGAGCTCAAGACCTTTATTCGCGGAAGTTCTTGGATGTTTGGATCTTTGGAAATAAGTTCTACACAGAACAACGCTCCATGAACCTATAGACGTTACACCGTATCAATAATGTAACAACAATCCATCGATTACTCACGAAGATTATAATGCTTTTAATCGTGGAAGTTTTCGGATGACCTAGAACATTTTTGAAAATTCGTTTACTACTCCACCATGCTCCATGTTGGATGTTGCACCGCACAAATATTGGAGCAACTACCCATTGATAACACTTGTACCAACTTTTCGAACCCACTAAGCAGAATACCCTCTTCGAATGAGTGTAATCAGTTTCGTACCTTTTAATTCCGTCCTATGTTGCTTATCCTTTGACAGATACGCGTATTTCGACTACCACTTGTAATCTTCCTCAGTGTCAGTTATCCACTGGATAACTGGTGAATAACTGACACTGAGGAAGATTACAAGTGGTAGTCGAAATACGCGTATCTATCAAAGGATAAGCAACATAGGGCGGAATTAAAAGGTACGAAGCTGATTACACTCATTCGAACAATGACGTGAAATTGAAAAAAATGTTCGCTACAAAACTATACCTCATGGACATGTAAGATTTTAGATTATATCATTTATGAAACTACAACCTATTCATTATGCTTGTAGATTTTGAGGCCCATACTCGCGAGAGCTTATGGAGGACCTTGAACATTTAGACATAATTACTGTACTGAACCATTTTTCATAGACCTATAGAATGTTGTGCTTCAATAGAAGAATAACAAAAACCCATTGATAAGTATATACATCTTCTGAAACTTTTGTGTAGTGTCCAAACAAAGCCTTACTCCTTTTGAACACTACGTGACAGTCACCTGGATCTTTCGCATCGGTGGTCTAAACCATCCACTGTTTAACAGTGTCTGTGATCAGTGGTGAGAACGTTGAAAATTAGTAGGAAACTAAAACCACCCACAACTATTCACGCTTTAAATGTACGACAAGCCAACACATGATATATGTACCCAAACGTAAACGATAGACCTAATGTCCTCTAGAAGAAGGATGTCAAACACAGCCGAAACGTCGGGCAGTTAACAAACTACCGTCTGAATCCGCAAGACTGAATAGCCGAAAATTTGGAATTTCAGAATCTACCAGTCGCAAACTAAAGTAAAATTCCTTAAGATATTTATTGAAAAATCCCTTGAGGTATTCCTAGAAGAATTTATAAGGGAATTCCTGGCCAAATTTCTGGAGGGATTCTTGGATGAATTTTTGACAGAAGCATTGGAGCAGGTATAGGAGAAATTCTTATTAGAGTACCTGTACTGTATAAATTCTTGAAATTTTTCCTAGAGCAATTCCTGGACGGATTCTTGGAGGATTTCTTAGCAGAAGTCTTAGAGGAATATCTGGAGAAATTTTTGGAAAAAATCCTGGGAGAATTTTTGAGAAATTATCTGAAGAATTCTTGAAAAAAAAAATCCTGGTGGGATTCTTGGAGGAATTTTTAACGAAATTCTTGGAGTAATTCCAGGAGAAATTCTTAGAAGAATGATTGAAAGACGTCTCGAGGCATGTCCTTGAGAAATCCCTGAAGGAATTCTCGGAGGAATCCCAGAAGTTGTCCCATTTTTGGAATTCCTGAAGAAATTCTTGGAGGATTTACTGGAAGTATTCTTGGAGGAATTACTGGAAGTATTCTTGGAGGAATTACTAGAAGTATTCTTGGAGGAATGCTTGGAGAATTTATTGGCAGAAATCTTGGAGGAATAACTAGAGGGATTCTTTGAGGAATTCTTGACAGAAAATTTGGAAGGATATCTGTATAAATTTCTGGTGGAATTCTTGAAGGAATTCCTGGAGAGATTCTTGTAGGAATTTTTGACAGAATTCTTGGAGGAATTTCTGGATGAACTTTCGAGGAATTTCTTGAGTAATTCCTATAGGATTTTTTGGAGGAATACTTGGAGGGATATTTTGAGGAGTATTGAGAATTGTAACAAAATTCTTGGAGTAATTCCAGGAGAAATTCTCGAAGGAAATATTGAAAGACGTCTCGGGGCAGTACCTCAAGAAATCCCTGAAGGAATTCTCGGAGGAGTCCCAGGAGTTGTCCCAGGAGGTTTCCTGAACAATCTTGGTGATATATTTATAAAGGAATTTCGGGAGGATTTTTGATTAACTCTAGAAAGAATTTGTTGAAAAAATCCCTTGAGGCATTTCTAGTGAAGTTCCTGAAAGGAATCTCGGAGGAATTCTTGGCAGTTATCTTAGGGACCCCTGATGAAACTCTTGAGGAGATTTCTGTATTTTTTGGAGGAATTCCTTGAGAGATTCTGAAAGAATTCTGACAGATGTCTTGGAGGAATTCCTGGATGAATTCTTGCAGATATACCTTGAGGAATTCTTGGTGGAATTCATGATGATATTATAAGAGGAGTAAATTTTGGACGAATTTCGGGGGAATTTCCTGCTGGTTTCTGGAAGAATTCTTTGAGGAATTTATGGAGAAATTCCTAGAGGTATTGTTGAAAACATTCCTATAGGAGTTCTTGTTCGAGACATTTCTATAGGATTTTTTGAAGGAATTCCTGGAGGAATTCTTCGGGGAATGCTTGGAGAATTTCTTGGCAGAAATCTTAGAGGACTTCTTGAAGAAATTCTTGGAGGAATACCTAGAGGGATTCTTTGAGGAATTCTTTACAGAAAATTAGGAAGGATATCTGTAGATATTCCTAGTTGAATTTTTGGAGGAATTCCCAGAGAAATTTTTGGAGGGATTTTTGTAGGAATTTTTGGAAGAATTTTTGAAGGAATTCTTGGATTAATTTTCGAGGAATTTCTTGAGTAATTCCTATAGGATTTTTTGGTGGAATACCTAGAGGGATATTTTGAGGAGTTTTTGGGCGAAAGTTTTGGAGGCATTCCTGAAGGAGACGGGCTTGGTGGTCTAGTGGCTACCGCTTCTGATTCGTATGCAGAAGGTCATGGGTTCAATCCCTGGCCCGTCCTTTTCATCCTACTTTGTATCTTTCTATCCACTTTCTCTCGCTCTCTCTTCTCTACTTATACAACTCATGTATATTCATATGTTCATAGCCATCGCTAGAACCAGAAACGAATTGAAAAAAGTCGTTTCCCTCCCTTCCAACTTCAACTCACAGCACAGTGTATATATAACGCCTATAAGTTATGCAACCAAAGCGTGCTGTGCCGCTTGACCTTATTCACCTTATTCACCACACAATCTATCACGAACACTATAAATAACCCTATCCATGGATCGCATCACCGACCCAACGGTGACTCCCAGATCTCCCATCCTTTCCGTCTAACAAATACCCCAGTCCGTGCGGGTTGTGGGACGCAGAGTGCTCTCGGTCTCTAGTAGCAACAACCAGTACACTCTAACATTCCTTTCCCTTCCCAGCTGACTATAAGGACTTGGCCGGCGCCGTTATTGATCAAATATGCATGAGCTGCTAAAATTGCACTTTGAGAATAAGTGGAATGTTCCAGCCCCTTATTCAGTTGGATCTCAGTGCAACTGGTACCAGTTCAGATCAATCACGGAGGAGCAACCATTGACATGTATAGTCAGAATTGATCGTTTTTGATCGTGATCGAAAGTTTTGGAGGCATTCCTGAAGGAATTCTTGGAGGAATCCCAGGAGGTAATCCTGTAGAAGTTACTGAAGTAATTTCTGGAGGAAGGCTTGGAGAACTTTCTTGAAAAGAATCCGAAAAAATCTCCGGAGGATTTCTTGGAGCAATCCCGGGATAAAATCTTGGAGTAATTCCTGAAGTATTTTTTTTTAGGATTTCCTAGATACATTTATAATAGAAATCCTGGAGAAAGTTTCAAAGATTTCCCAGAGGAATGTTTTAGTTATGCCAAGAATAATTTCCGGAGAAATTGCTAGATAAATTTGTGGAGGATTTAGTGGACAAAGTTCATGAGAAAATTCTGAACAAATTTCTTGAGATTTTCTCGGAACAATTCCAATAAAAGTTCCTGCAGGAATCCCTGGAGCAAATTTTAAACAAATTTGTGGAGGAATTTCTGTAAGAATAACTTGTGGACTTTATGGAGCAATTCCAGAAGAAATTCCTTAAGAAATTTTCGGAAGTTTTCCTGAAGTACCCTTTCTGGAGGAATCCTTGAAAAACTCCTTGGAGAACTCCTGGAGGTGTTTGTGGAGCGATTTCTTTAGTATCTTTTTAAAGAAATTCTTGTAGAAAATTCCTGGAGGGATTCTTGTAAAAAAATCCTAGAGGAATTCTTTGACAAATTTCAGGAGTAATACCTGGAGAAATTCCAGAAAGAATGCACGGAGGAATCCTTGGAGTGATCCCAAGGAGTTATTGCTGAAGAAATTTTCGAAGAATATCGTGAAGAAATTACTGGAAGATTGCCTAGAAGATTTCTTGAAAAAAATCTTTGCGTAACTCCTGGAGGTAATATCCAAAGATTTACAGATATTGCGACCCAAACTTCAAAATACATTAGGATCCATTTATATGCCAGTGGACACCCAACTAGCAACACATAGAGATAATCGTAATATTATGAGATGCAACAAACACAATCGTGAAAGAATTAAACCGATGGAGTGAAAAGAAACAACAGTAAAGCCTGTAGATCTTGAAGGTCCGAATTCCAGAATAGTTTGGAAAGCCTGGAATATCTAATGAATGTACCAAAAGCATTATAGTTGTGCACTGAGGCTCGATCAGCAGTACAGACTGTAATCTATGATTTTGCTTTACAGTTAAAGCATGATACAGTATATAGATATCGTAAACCAAACTTCAAAGCGTATTGGAGGCCATTTGTATTTCACGAAACGTCCAACTACCACAATATCGAGTTGCTCGTAGTATTGAGAAGTCTAATGGACATCAATGTGAATAAAATTCTTGAACAGAGTGAACACAAGTGGTGGTAGACCTTGAGAATCACCCAATTCATGTACCATGATTTTTTTACGGGGTCATTCAAATATGACGTCCATTATTTAGGGGGGGAAAGGGGCCAAGAAAATGTGGCACGCCATGTATAAGGTATACAAAAAAGCGTGACAGTGGGGGGAGGGGGGTCTAAAAATCCTAGAAAATGATGGACGTCATAATTGATTTATCCCTAGGGGTGCTTTGAGACTTTTTGAGTACCGTAGACACTGTGTTTTGTAACCATTAACCGTGTATAAAATTTGGGTTAGAATGTTAGATTTGTGACACAAACTTCAGAGTACTTTGGAGGCCTTAGAACAGCTCTGGGATGAAAACATCAACATTCTATGACGGGTAGTGGTACATTGCATGTCAAGGCTGAGTCAAAACTATTAATTATTGGCAAAACGATTCAGATATGGTTTGAGACTATTCATCAAGTTATTGTTAACTGTTTTAGGTTACCTATAAAGCTATTTGATATGTCGCATGTATGGCTTTGATTCTCACTTCCGATGGGACACCCAAAACCCGTTCCGGAACACTACCGGTAGTTTTTATTGATACTTTTTCACCAGGATATCGAAAAAGGTTTGATGTGCCGCAAGCATAGGTTTGGATAAATTTTATATTTGACCACTTCCGGTGGGACACTCGGAACCGCTTCCGGAACTCTACCGATTCAGATATGATTTGAGAATATTTTCCTGCTTACCGTTCAACTGGTTTTTGAATAGCCAGTGGTTTGAAGTATCGCATGCATGGGTTCAGTATTGGTACACTTTCATATCTGGCCGCTTCCGGCGGGAAACCCGGAATCGATTCTAGAACACTACCGGTTCAGATATTGTCTAAGACTATTTTCCTACTTACCGTTCCTCAGGTTATGGAAAAACTCGCAGTTTGATGTGTCGCATGCATGGGTTTGACTCACTTTAATATTTGGTGGCTTCCGGCGGGTCACCCGGAACCGGTTCCAGAACAATACCGGTTCAGATATGGTCTGAGACTATTTTCTTGCTTATCGTTCGTCAATTTATTGAAAATTCCGCAGTTTGATGTATCGCATGCATAACTTAGAGGCATTTTCATATTAGCCCGGTTTCTGGGGTACCGGTCCGGAACACCTAAATGACCATAACTTCGGAAAGGCTGGACCGATCCGAACCATTTTCAATAGGAATCAATGGGACCCGATTCCGCGTCGAATAAACCATCTGTCATTAAAATCGATTTAGGGTTAACTGCCAGAAAGTGACGTGAGTTTAGTTGTACACACACATACACACAAACATCACCTCAATTCGTCGAGCTGAGTTGATTGGTATTTGTAACTTTACCCTCCGGGCCTTCTATCAAAAAAATCATTTTTGGAGTGAACATACAGGTAGGCTTTCCAGTACACCGAGTGTACGAGAAAGGCAAAAAAAATCGTATCATAAATTGGGCTGCACCACTATTTTACTGAGTCATCACTCGATTACAAACTACTCTTCAACGAAAAGATTGAAAAGAGTTCTACATCCGTTGACAAACATATTTTGAAAGTCCGATAACGTATGCTCAATTTCGTGTGTTCGATTTCCATTCGAATCGTCTATCATAATACCCCGCACATTCACAACCATTTCCTTCCTGTCGGTTTCCGGATCACGCTTTGATGCGGAACAAATTGATTGAATCAAGATGACAAGGCGCGACGCCACGCCGCATCGAAGACGAGTCCGGACAATATGGATCGTCTTCCATTCCGCTTGTTATGCGACGGACGGCCAAGAATGGTGGAAACGATGATGATTTTCTTGCTCGCTTACGTGCTATTTCCGGCAATCCGGGTCCGTTATAGTGCTATTTGATGATACTTATTGAATATCCGTGGGTAGGATGGCAGAATTCCTCCCTCCCTGGGTCAGTTCGAAGAAGTAGGAATGATATGGGCCTTGCTGGAGATTGTTTGGGTATAAGTAGTCTTGGCATATGTCAAAATGTACCTTTATATTGAGAGGTGACCGCTCCTTGATGTTTCGAGAGGTTGTGTTTTAGGGCTTGTTATCGGTAGCTAGCAGAAGGAGCCTTTCTTGATCAAGACTGCTTGGAATAAAAGGCACTAGTATCGAATTAATCCAGAAAACCCAAAATATAAATTTTGTGGTTTTCTACTCACTTAACAAACACCAAACTATTCAAAGCGTTTTTGAAAAGAGTCAGCTTTGTCTCATTTGGGTTACTATTTCCAGAAGAAGGAGAAGCCACAGAACGGAAGCCAGACCTAAGTTGGATGAATTATGTATTTACCTTTCTCATCACAAAACATATTATCTTTCGCAAAGGTTGGTGGTCCTGTGTCTGGGTAAACGGCACAACACGGTTGACCCTTGTTATTGATTTTGGATTAGATTACCGAGCGACCGTTTACTTCGCTGTTAACATGATATTATTTATGCAGCAACCCTGGAAGAATCAGTTTTTATTGTGTTGAAATTAAATATTAATCTCCCATTCAAAAAACTACTATGTTTGCTTGCCCTATACAGATGGATTTAAAAAACCTGTCCACAATCATTCTTTCT
Organism: Aedes albopictus; assembly: GCF_035046485.1. Classification (NCBI taxonomy): domain Eukaryota; kingdom Metazoa; phylum Arthropoda; class Insecta; order Diptera; family Culicidae; genus Aedes; species Aedes albopictus. Next base: position 59,612,505 of record NC_085137.1, read on the forward strand.
TCCAGTCTAATGACCGAGAAATCCTTTACAAGCTGACTTCCCTGCAAGCACACCGGTTCTATGCCGATTGCCGAGCTTACATTCACTGGTTCGCAAACAGTCTAGATAAGGCCTAGGAAAAGTTAACATTCGGAACTAATGCATCACAGACAGGAAGAAAATCCTCATAGAGCTTGTACCTAAGTATGTGGAGGGACATGGAAAGATGTAGGGCCTTACATTGGTACCGTGTAATACACACAGTTACATATGCTATTCGGCCGTGTGACGATGTCGGGCTTCTGCTGCTTAATTCAGCTTTCTTGTACAACATGACAGCCCTTTATGGGTACGGGTACATTCGGTACATGTAGCACGAGCGAGTACATCAGAACAAGACGAGCGGACTTTTGCAGAATATAGGGTAATTTTCCAATTGTTGCACGGCTAAAAATTCGCCAATTATTGCACACCTCATAAGAATAACATGGTGTGTGCAACAATAGGCGAGTTTTTAGCTGTGCAACAATTGGAAAATTACCCTATTACTCTTTGATTGTCGAGAAAAAAAAAGTGGGATTTATGATCGGCCTTTTAAGGGACTAGTTGTTGCAGAACCCTTTCGGGACGGACCATGAAAAAATTAATATCTCTATGGAAATTGTTCAAAGTTGGCTCTTAAGAAATCTTAGATAGGGTATTGTACCATTTGGGCAGGTGTACCTATTTTGGGCACTTTCCCGGGAAGCTTACCAGACTGATAAGAGCGACGATGGACGGCGTGCAGAACAGCGTAAAGATTTCGGGTGAACTATCCAGTTCATTTGAATCTCGACGGGGACTACGACAAGGTGATGGACTTTCCTGCCTACTATTCAACATCGCCCTGGAAGGTGTTATGCGACGAGCCGGCTCAACAGCCGGGGTACGATCTTCACGAAATCCAGCCAATTTGTCTGTTTTGCGGATGACATGGATATTATTGCTAGAACATTTGGAACGGTGGCAGAACAGTACACAGTCGGCGTCGGTGGTGTAGTGGTAAGCGTGGTTGCCTCTCACCCCAGTCGGTCGGGGTTCAATTCCCGTCGACGCCGAAGGGATTTTCTGAGACATAAAATCCGTGATCACGCCTTCCCTCGGATAGGAAGTAAAGCCGTAGGTCCCGGCCCATGTGTTGATGGGTTCGATATGTAGGGTCCTCAGGTGTGGTGGCTGTCTCCCTGGGGCGTCGGAATTTAAGGCTTAGCTCCTAGACTCAGCCGACGTAAAACACAACTGGCGCCGAACGGTGCTAGTTGGCCAGAAAAAAAGAAGAAGAAGAAGAAGAACAGTACACCCACCTAAAACGTGAAGCAGCAATGGTCGGACTGGTGGTGAATGCGGCTAAGACAAAGTATATGCTGGTAGGTGGGACTGAGCGAGACAGGACAAGCCTTGGCAGCAATGTTACGATAGACGGGGATACTTTCGAGGTGGTAGAAGAATTCGTCTACCTCGGCTCCTTACTGACGGCTGACAATAACGTGAGCCGTGAAATACGAAGGCGCATCATCAGTGGAAGTCGTGCCTACTATGGGCTCCAGAAGAATCTGCAGTCAAAAAAGATTCACCCCCGCACCAAATATACCATGTACAAGACGTTATTAAGACCGGTGGTTCTCTACGGGCACGAGGCATGGACGATGCTCGAGGAGGACCTGCAATCACTCGGAGTTTTCGAGCGACGCGTGTTAAGGACGATCTTCGGCGGTGTGCAGGAGAACGGTGTGTGGCGGAGAAGGATGAACCACGAGCTCGCTGCACTTTACGGCGAACCCAGCATCCAGAAGGTGGCCAAAGCCGGAAGGATACGGTGGGCAGGGCATGTTGTAAGAATGCCGGACAACAACCCTGCAAAGCTGGTGTTTGCAACTGATCCGGTTAGCACAAGAAGGTGTGGAGCGCAGAGAGCACGATGGGCAGACCAGGTGGAGCGGGACCTGGCGAGCATTGGGCGCGACCGAGGATGGAGAGCGGCAGCCACAAACCGAGTATTGTGGCGTACTATTGTTTTTTATGCGTATTTATACTTAATTGCTAATTCCAAGCTCTGCGTTGCGTTGCGTTGCGTTGCGTTGCGTTGCGTTGCGTGGTAACGGAGTAATTCGTAGATTGCATACTGAAAGTTGTCATGTTAAAACTTTAATACTTCTATTCTAATTTCTTATGGAATGCTATGTATTTGGGAAGGAACAGCTATCCCACTAGAGGTTGAAGTAAAAAAGACATGAGAACTTCCATTGCCGGCCACGCCCATCTTCTCCGTTACGAGGATAGGAAAGGATGTGATGATATGACACCTACTTTACAAGAGGTCAGCGACTCACCGACACTCCCATAGGTTTCAAGGAGTTGGATATTTGGAATGGGGTGATTTGGGAATCACTATAAGCGAGTGATGCGACAATATTCAGATTGTGTAAGTGTATTTGAGTAAATCATGTAGATGTGTTGGAGTGAGTGAAAGTGTTTTAGTGTATTTAAACACCAACGTTGGGAGTGACGAAGCTAAGAAATTTTGTCACTCCAAGGGCCTTTTGGATCCGGGATGGGGCACAGGCATTTACACTGTGTCCTGGCTAACAAGCCTAGGCTTAAGCGCCATTGATCGCTCTCTGAAACGAAAAGAAACACAATTGATCCTACCTAAAGGGGGGAAGGGATTGAGAGGGATAGTACGGTTGGGATGATATGCTCTATTTATCGAAAGGCCAGCGACTCACCGACGCTTTCGTAAATAGAAAGAGTTAGGATTTTGGAAAGGGAATGGTTTAAAATTCAGTATAATTAGGTAATGCGATTGGATTATTATGAGATTTTATATGTAGTTAAATATAATGAAAATGTAAAATGCAGCTGTATAGCAAAAAGCATGGAGCGAACTCACCAGGGAATACCAATTTCCAAAATTATGACCATTGATTTTGATGACATTTCACCGATCCCAGTTCCACCGAAGAAAACTTTTCTCCACCTCACTGGCATCTGTAGAGCTTCGGTCCATCGTCGTAATCGAATCCGGCATCGAAATAGGAGTTCGTCAGCTCAGCATAACCAACATCTTTGAAGACAGAAAGCCTCACTTTTTGGCCTTCTGGATGCTTTGTCTTGTTTTTTTCTGTCTTTTTGGCGGCGTAATTTTCACAACCTTGAGATGATTTCAAGGATGATGCTCGAACAACCGACACTGACTTGAACACTAAAGCACTTATTCCGAAAAAACCCACTTTTTCGTATCATTAAAATAAGCTCTTGAAGCCACTTGTAAAATAGGTTTCTTCCGGTATTTGAGCGGCGTATGTTGATTTCTTCATTACGCCCCAGCACACCTTGGCGGTTAATTTACTGCCGCAGAGATTCCTCCCGATGCTAATTTTTCCAATGTTTTAACTATACACATACACAACTCTCAAATTTCCAGTTCCAAAACAAATCGGCGAAAAAACAGGAGCTGACGAAATGTCACGCGAGTAGAAACATTAAACACGTCCGCTCTTTTCAAAGTCTACTTCGATCCTTAATTGCTAATTCCAAGCTCTGGTAGAAGAAGTGATTTAGAATTGCATTATAATCAATCAGTGTCACATAAAACTCAGCATTACATCGCAGAAGTGCTCACAGTACAACGCATGAGGTCCCCAAGAGGATTAACCTCTATATCTACAAACTCGATACTAAAATTTTACATATTTGCAATCAAACCTGACTGATTTGGTCTCAATAAAACCATCACAAAAAATGATTCGGTTAAAGAATGATACCTCCAGGTATGAATTGCCACCATTATGCCAAGCTCTAAAGAAGACATCTTTGTCCGAATGACTGCATCACGACATACTCCCGCAAAGTTCACCCGCCTCCGGCGATGAAAATGTACGGAAAATAGGTTTCCACCACAATGTGGCACTGGCACCATCTCGCTTCACGCTAGTTTTGTTCACCGGAATGTCGTTATACGTACCTACGTATACACCGTCTAAGTACGTATTGCAGCAGCATCGGAACATATTACACTCGCGGTACAATGAAGCACCGAGCCAGAAGAAGACACCACCGCACCGCACCGTTGCAGAATGGGCAGAAGTTAGTTACTCGCTCGTGTCCTGTACGAAACCATTTTCCGGCTGTTGTTGCCGCTGCTGGCAACTTTGGCTCTGTGGGTGCAACTTTTCGCAGAGCAAGGACGGCGACAATGCAGTGCCAGTGTCATGAGCAGTGAACATCAGACGTTCTCGTGGTAGCGCGTGGTGGCTGCGGCGGTGCATTCGCCCAACAAGACAGGAATGCTGCTTAACGATAGCCTAATTGGAATACCGTTTCCCTGTGTCGGTAGTTTTGAATTGTTGCGACTGTGCGGAAAACGACGTTGTAGCTTTTATGGAACGCAGTACTGCCGGGAACAGAGTGCTTCAGAATCAAGGACATATGGCCGCTTTGGTATGTCGCTCGCTGGCAGTGTGACCAATTAACCCCTATTTGAATACAGCTGATTCAGTTCTGACCCAGATGGGACAGGGTTTGATTGTGTACCGTAGGCTGAACAATGCTTACAAATAGGTGAGCTGGATCAACACTTTGTTAAAGATTCTTTGTGATCAAACCACTTTTCGTGAAGTCGGTTTAGCCGGGATTGAAATCAAAAGTTAGAAGATAGAAGATAGAAGATAGAAGATAGAAGATAGAAGATAGAAGATAGAAGATAGAAGATAGAAGATAGAAGATAGAAGATAGAAGATAGAAGATAGAAGATAGAAGATAGAAGATAGAAGATAGAAGATAGAAGATAGAAGATAGAAGATAGAAGATAGAAGATAGAAGATAGAAGATAGAAGATAGAAGATAGAAGATAGAAGATAGAAGATAGAAGATAGAAGATAGAAGATAGAAGATAGAAGATAGAAGATAGAAGATAGAAGATAAAAGATAGAAGATAGAAGATAGAAGATAGAAGATAGAAGATAGAAGATAGAAGATAGAAGATAGAAGATAGAAGATAGAAGATAGAAGATAGAAGATAGAAGATAGAAGATAGAAGATAGAAGATAGAAGATAGAAGATAGAAGATAGAAGATAGAAGATAAAAGATAGAAGATAGAAGATAGAAGATAGAAGATAGAAGATAGAAGATAGAAGATAGAAGATAGAAGATAGAAGATAGAAGATAGAAGATAGAAGATAGAAGATAGAAGATAGAAGATAGAAGATAGAAGATAGAAGATAGAAGATAGAAGATAGAAGATAGAAGATAGAAGATAGAAGATAGAAGATAGAAGATAGAAGATAGAAGATAGAAGATAGAAGATAGAAGATAGAAGATAGAAGATAGAAGATAGAAGATAGAAGATAGAAGATAGAAGATAGAAGATAGAAGATAGAAGATAGAAGATAGAAGATAGAAGATAGAAGATAGAAGATAGAAGATAGAAGATAGAAGATAGAAGATAGAAGATAGAAGATAGAAGATAGAAGATAGAAGATAGAAGATAGAAGATAGAAGATAGAAGATAGAAGATAGAAGATAGAAGATAGAAGATAGAAGATAGAAGATAGAAGATAGAAGATAGAAGATAGAAGATAGAAGATAGAAGATAGAAGATAGAAGATAGAAGATAGAAGATAGAAGATAGAAGATAGAAGATAGAAGATAGAAGATAGAAGATAGAAGATAGAAGATAGAAGATAGAAGATAGAAGATAGAAGATAGAAGATAGAAGATAGAAGATAGAAGATAGAAGATAGAAGATAGAAGATAGAAGATAGAAGATAGAAGATAGAAGATAGAAGATAGAAGATAGAAGATAGAAGATAGAAGATAGAAGATAGAAGATAGAAGATAGAAGATAGAAGATAGAAGATAGAAGATAGAAGATAGAAGATAGAAGATAGAAGATAGAAGATAGAAGATAGAAGATAGAAGATAGAAGATAGAAGATAGAAGATAGAAGATAGAAGATAGAAGATAGAAGATAGAAGATAGAAGATAGAAGATAGAAGATAGAAGATAGAAGATAGAAGATAGAAGATAGAAGATAGAAGATAGAAGATAGAAGATAGAAGATAGAAGATAGAAGATAGAAGATAGAAGATAGAAGATAGAAGATAGAAGATAGAAGATAGAAGATAGAAGATAGAAGATAGAAGATAGAAGATAGAAGATAGAAGATAGAAGATAGAAGATAGAAGATAGAAGATAGAAGATAGAAGATAGAAGATAGAAGATAGAAGATAGAAGATAGAAGATAGAAGATAGAAGATAGAAGATAGAAGATAGAAGATAGAAGATAGAAGATAGAAGATAGAAGATAGAAGATAGAAGATAGAAGATAGAAGATAGAAGATAGAAGATAGAAGATAGAAGATAGAAGATAGAAGATAGAAGATAGAAGATAGAAGATAGAAGATAGAAGATAGAAGATAGAAGATAGAAGATAGAAGATAGAAGATAGAAGATAGAAGATAGAAGATAGAAGATAGAAGATAGAAGATAGAAGATAGAAGATAGAAGATAGAAGATAGAAGATAGAAGATAGAAGATAGAAGATAGAAGATAGAAGATAGAAGATAGAAGATAGAAGATAGAAGATAGAAGATAGAAGATAGAAGATAGAAGATAGAAGATAGAAGATAGAAGATAGAAGATAGAAGATAGAAGATAGAAGATAGAAGATAGAAGATAGAAGATAGAAGATAGAAGATAGAAGATAGAAGATAGAAGATAGAAGATAGAAGATAGAAGATAGAAGATAGAAGATAGAAGATAGAAGATAGAAGATAGAAGATAGAAGATAGAAGATAGAAGATAGAAGATAGAAGATAGAAGATAGAAGATAGAAGATAGAAGATAAAAGATAGAAGATAGAAGATAGAAGATAGAAGATAGAAGATAGAAGATAGAAGATAGAAGATAGAAGATAGAAGATAGAAGATAGAAGATAGAAGATAGAAGATAGAAGATAGAAGATAGAAGATAGAAGATAGAAGATAAAAGATAGAAGATAGAAGATAGAAGATAGAAGATAGAAGATAGAAGATAGAAGATAGAAGATAGAAGATAGAAGATAGAAGATAGAAGACTGTAAAACTAGAGATTACAAAGAAGTTAAATCAATATGCATGTGAGCCAGCATTGAGTGGCTCGTTATACTCCTTCGCAGTAACATTAAAACAAGACTTTCTGCCTTCCAAGAATACCCATTTGCAGCTAAGTAGCATCTACTCGTCTGTGTCTGTTGGAATTACTCCTCCACCTACTGAACTCAAGATTTCCATCGAGGAAACTCGAGAAGACATTGGAAAGTGTTATTACTTACTTCTAAGAATGCACACTCTACTGATCAGTTAGCCAGTCATCGTACACACTCTTCACATATACTGAGTAGGAGACGATTTGCACGCAGCTGGAGTAAATGGACAGAGAGAGTGCAAGTCAATTATCGTTCTCATCGAGCTGCTGCTAATGAAATTTCCTGTCATCTTTTATTGCTTCCGTGACATTTTGCGTCAACATGTGTTCCCGAGACGAACTTACGTGGTTCTATCATGCTGCAAATAAAGGATAGTGCTCATGATTCGTCATACGATATTCTTTGCGATATGTACTAATAAAATCATAGTAGGGCATAATTTAAAAGCAATCGGAACACTAAAATCTTGAATCCCCAGAAGACGCCATACCTTCGATGAAAATGTGAAAGTTTATAGCATTCATTTCCCAAATTTTGTATTTTACCTCGCACTTTCTAAGATACAAATCTGCAGATCTATCAAACGGTTGCGATTTGGCCTGAACGTGCAACTCCGCGAGTAATACTTTCTTTAAGATGCTTTTAGAAAATCTCGATATTTGTCCAGGTGTAAATCCGAGTAGAAATTTAAACAATTCATTTTGGCAACTGTTTTTGAACTCTTCAACAGAAGCATTACAATACAATATCTAAAACGATATTGATGATTTCGTTTGAAAAAAAAATCTACTAATTTTTTTCTATTCATTTTTAAGAATGCAATAATCAAATCAAACATGTCTCTTTAGAAACTACACCTCCTATGAGGAATTAGAGAATACACATGTCGCCAACTAGCCAGCACAATTTCGAACGTACGGGTGTCGATACTCGAGGCGGCCGTACATTCCACAGCTCGTTGCCACTCTACGCTGCTGCTACTCTGTGCGTGGCGCATATTACGATATTATTGATGGCGTGTGAGAATTATCGACTGTATGATGATCGAAAGCGACATGCCATCCTGATAGGATTAGCCGATTTATGGTGCTTCCTGTACTTCCATTTGGCCATCCCAGCTGCTCGACAACCGAGAGCAGATACATGCATCGTTGTTGTGCTAAGTGATGTGTGGACACAGCGGATGCGTTTGAGAGGAAGTGTCAGAAATGTGGCAAAAAGGATGACAAATTTGCGCCGAAATTGGGTCATGAGTTGAAGTGAAATGGGAGTCTTTTTTTGCTTCGTGTTGAGTTGTTCATTTTTGATTCTAATCGATTAGCGAACGGAACTGGGAAGCATTTCACTTGAATGGTGTTAATCCGGTTGCACTGTCCGGGTGGCAGAGATTTCTGGAAAATAGCGTGACTATTGCTTGTAGGTTTTATTGTATCAATTTTGTTGGATAGTGGTCCGGCATTCTCAAAACATGTTATGCTCAACATATTCTTCAAGTATTCATAGCCTTCCGAATGCGCGTTCCGTTTGTCTCGGAGTGTAGGTTTGATTCGCGTTCCACTCGGGGCGCACTTATTTATAATCAAACGAAAAATTCACCACTAAGACACTGAATATTTTGTGTGTTGTCCGTGGAATAAGTTGGTTTTCCATGAAACCCTTCCTCCTAGAATACAATTTCTTCTAATCAGCATTATTTCACTCCGGCCTTATTTTTCATCCGTTTATTTTTCGCCGAATCAATTCCATCATTGCTGCTATTGAACAGTGTACACGTGCTCAGTAATGTTCGAAAGGACAACAAAAGCAAACCAGTGAAAGTCAATGATGTTATTATTTCTGGTAAAAGATGGCAGCATTGTTCAATATATAATAATATGATGATTAACCTGGGCTTGTTAGGGGAATATCTGTAAATAAAAGAAAATCGTGTTAAGTACTGTTCCTTTGAATTCCACTAAGAATTTGCATCCTTTGACAAATACGTATTTCGACCTCAACTGTAAGGTCGTCTTTATAATAATATATTGCTGAATATGTACATATAAATGTATACCAGCTATATCAGCTGTTTAGGATAATATCTTGTGCGTTTAGCACTAAATTGATTTCCGAAAAAAACTTCATTGACTCCCGCTGCCTTTCCTATGCGTTAAACATAACGTCGGAAGTAGTGCGCTGTACAGTAAATCTGGTTTTCTATACAGCGCACGACTTCCGACGTAATGTTCAACGCACAGGAAAGGTAGCGGAAGTCAATGAAGTTTTTTCGGAAACCAATTTAGTGCTAACGCCACAATATACTGGCGTCTAATGCAATTTCGTATTGCATATAATAATAGACTTTTTTTTCTAAAAGCTGGCAACACTGTTGCACTGAAAATAAAAAAAAACCCTAATATGTAACTAACTACAATTGGGATAGCTCACATGCTCATTAAAGTTGGAATGAACGTTACACCACAGACAAACAGACGTAACACTTGGAACAAAATGCGATAAAAATCATCGTCACGCAAAGATAGTTGCCCAATGCCAATTACGCTGTGGTACGCAAACCCACTGAGTAGATGGCGGTAGTGAGCAAATGTCAAACAGGAGTAGAAACGATGCAAGCGTCTTGAGCGAACTACGGAATATTTGAATAATCCGTTAATAAGGGAAACGATGGGAAGTGAGTAGAGTGAGACGTCTGTTTGTCTGTGGTTACACATTATCAGCAACACATCTTGATTTACCTACTTGTCTTTGTTAAATTCGGTTCTTTAAAAATATCTGTAAATAGCAACATTGTATAGTGTCGAACATCGATCTATACGGTTTTGAAATAAAATGTCGAATACGAATGTTCTGTAAAGTTTATGTTGCATCTTTGGTGTCATTTTAAAACACAGAAATCTTTTATAACACACTTGATAACACATAATTCTTGAAGTATTTATGTAGTTGTAAACAAAGTTTAATATCTCAGAAGAGAAGTGGTTTGAATTAGACGGTGTTCCACAATGTCATATTACACTGATAGGCAAAATAAAGTGCCCACCTTTTAGTTTTTTCAATTTCTCTCATTTACTTGGTTCAAATTAAAGTAAACACACTGTAGTTTTTTATTATCTTATTCTTTAAATTCTTTTTAAGTTTCACTTATGGAATACTGAAAAAAAAGGAGTTTTACTTAAAGAAAAAAAAAATCAATTTGTGTTGAAAAAAAAAAACAGTGACAAAAATAAGTGCCCACTTCAAAAATCGATATGTTTTCGATAAGTTTCCATTAGAAGACCCCTCGATTGTTTATGTTTTTTATATTTTGACATGTTTTGAAGCAAACGGCTTGACCTGGTGCATTTGTTTACGTGATCGCGTTTAATTAAGTTGAAAAAAAAGGAGTACGTAGTGGTTTCGAAAGCAATTCCGTTGTGTATCCGAAAACTGGTAGTTCGTGATGTGCAAAACGGTGAATCGCACCGGGCTGTCGCTAGGAAGTACAGTATCAGTAAGGCAGCGGTTGGCAAAATTCTTCTGAAGCTTAAAACGTTTGGATCAGTGGTGGATCGCCCTGGCAGAGGCAGGAAGCGGAAAACGGATGCGAGAACGGATACCAAGATCATGCGCGAAGTCAAGAAGAACCCGAAGGTAACTGTCCGCGAGATTCAGGAAACCCTTCAGTTACCAGTTTCCGGTCGAACTGTTTGTCGCCGTCTCGTAGCACAGGGGTTGAATAGCAAACTTGCCCGGAAGCGCCCATTTATCAGCAAGGCAAACAAAGCCAAACGGCTTAAGTTTGCTAAGGAGCATGCTGATAAGCCCCTAGAGTTCTGGAAAACGGTTCTCTGGACGGACGAATCAAAATTCGAGCTGTTTAACCGAAAGCGGCGGGTTCGTGTTTGGTGCAGATTGGGAGAGGAGCTTCAGGAGCGCCACATCCAAGGCAAGGAGAAGCATGGAGGAGGAAATGTAATGGCACAGACAAACAGACATACTACTCAAATCGGAATCATCGCACGATTTAACGGTCATTTTGAAAATATAGTGTGGTTCGGACTGTGCTCGCATGTGTCATGGTGGCGCTGCTGTGCCTCAATTTTGCAGAGAAATGAACGCGATGCCGATCAATGTTTACATAAAATGACTCAATCATGAACCTTCATTCATGTTTTATGAATGGATGACGCCACGAGGGAGTCGTCACCTGCTAAATTGTTACATCGAGCCGAGGGAAACAACACCTGCAAATGAATGCTTCGGATTGAGCATTATAGAGGGTGCTAGTGAGATGCCAAACGATATTTTTGAAACAATTTTTTTTTAAGTAATATGTCTGTTTGTCTGTGGTAATGGTGTGGGGATGTTTTTCGTAGAGTGGAATGGGTAGTCTCGTGAAAATCGACGGGATAATGACAGCGGATTCCTACATCAACATCCTGCGAGAAAATCTGGAGGTTTCATTGCTCCAGACGGGCCTTGAAGAGAAGTTCGTATTCCAGCAGGACAACGACCCGAAGCATACTGCCAAGAAGACTAAGTCTTTCTCCCGGTCTTGTCGGATCAAACCGCTGGAATGGCCTCCACAAAGCCCGGACCTCAATCCCATCGAGAATTTGTGGGTGATTCTCGGTTGACAAAACTAGTGTTACCAATAAAAATAACTATTTTGAAGTCAGTTGTCAGCCAGCTCTCAACCGCATCGGTTCACTTTCTGCTTGCTGTCCGTGCTACAGCTTTCTACTGTAATTCCAACAATGGGAGGTACACGCCAAAATACGCTAGTCGTCGACTTCAGCGTATTGCCAGCTCGACCGAATACTGCCGCCGTGCACAAATTTCTGCAACAGGAAATCAAACTGGACTTGACGACAGTGAAAGTGCTTCAACTACACAGCATCCGTAAGCAAGCTCTTATTGAGTTTTGCAACTTGGAGGTGGCAGAAAATCTGGCCGCTTCACATCATTTGAAACATTCAATGATAATTGATAGCAAAAAGTTCCTCATCCCCGTTTTCATGTGAGACTCTGCCATCAATATCAGACTCCACGATTTGCCGCCAGATATTCCCAACGTAGACGTCGCGGAGCATATGGCCCAGTATGGTAAAGTTAAATCAGTAGTACGAGAGGTTTGGAAATAGTAGTTTACGCAACAAGGTGCAGAATGAAGATTTTTACAGCACGAGTTGTACACTTATCCAACGAGGCTTGCCGAGTTGGATAAGTACGACGAGTGCTGTAAAAATCGAGTTCTGCACCGAGATGCGTACAACGTTTTTTGCAATTTCATAAATTACCACTTGAGGATAGTTTTGAACAAAACTTTTTCATCACACTGCACACTGATGTTCATAGCCATGTTTAAAGAAGTCTGATCATAGCAGGTTATACTGTGCAGTTGTCACAATTTTCCAAACCTGCGTCCAGAAAGCATCAAGATGTTGATCAAAACTGAAAACAGTGCTGTAATGGTTCATTACGCAACGCAAATCAGTGCTGTAATGAACCATTACAGCACTGATAATTTGGTGTGGGAAAGTAGGCCTTTTCCTGTCAGATTTGCATGAGGTAAAACAGCCTATTACGATGAGAAATTGCAAAAAAGTATTTCCCGGGTACACCAAACGGTGTTCGAGTTGTGCGCATTGAATTGAAGCAGCACATTCCGTCATACATCCGAATCAAAGATCAAATGACTAGTGTGACGTACCGAAATCAGCCCGTCACCTGTCAACATTGCAACAAACTTGCGCATCCTAACGTCAAGTGTTCGGAAGCCACAAAAGCATCAAACCAACATCAACATATCGAAACTGGACCGCCGCAACTTCAAAAAACTCAGTTGCCACCACCTGCCATCGACAACAACAAAAAGGCTGACAATGGAAAGGAAGCAATACGAGAAACAAAAAGAAAGCGTGATCAGAGTTCGGATACCCAATTGAGCGGAGTAACAGAAATGGAAATTGCTACAGAAGAGTCCGAAGCGGATAAGAACAACATGACGAACGACGAATGGTACACAATTCAAAATAGGAAGCTGGACAGAATCTTTGCTAGAAATAAGGAAAGTTTGAGAAAATGTGATTTGGTTCTAAATTCGAAATAAATTATTCCAGAGACGAAGGTCCTTATAGGGTAAAGTCTCTTTAATAAAAAAAAAAAAAATTGAAGCCCTGGAGCGCGCCTGGGAAGAGCTAGATCTACAGCACCTAAAAAACCTGGTCGAGAGCATGCCGAAACACCTGCAGGAGGTCCTGAAGGCCAAAGGAGGACACATCAATTATTGAAAAGCTTTTGTATTACTTTAATTTATGTTTTCTGTAGCCTAAATGAAGTGGGCACTTTTTTTTGTCACTGTTTTTTTTTTCAACACAAATTGATTTTTTTTCTTTAAGTAAAACTCATTTTTTCGGAATTCCATAAGTGAAACATAAAAAGAATATAAAAAAATAGATAATAAAAAAACTAAAGTGTGTTTACTTTATTTTGAACCAAGTAAATGAAAGAAATTGAATAAACGATGAGGTGGGCACTTTATTTTGCCTATCAGTGTAACACTCAAGTGCAGAACGTTGTTTCAAATTGCGCCACAAAAATTCGATTATTGCTGGACACACTGACCATACAGATTCAAATAAAACTCAAAAACTCAGAAATGGTGTGAATAGGCAATTCGAATATTCGGCAATGTTGTAGTACACACCTCAAGTGCAGTGCATTTTTTACACAAGACACAAAGAGTCTAGGCTCAGTGTACCACTGTACCAGTTATGGCTATAGTACCTCAAATTCGCCATAGTTGATGTTCAACCTCCAACGATGCAAATCAACAAAAACATTGGTCAAGTTAACAAAAGATGATTGCATTCATTCAAACTTCACAATTTGCCCAAATTATGATAAAATAAATTATTTTCCTTAAAATTTCGACTTCCTTGCACCCTATTTCGCTATAGTGTACCAATTATGACTACTCCCATAAGCATTGCATGTGAATAGTGCAAAGTGGAACCGAAATAAGAAAATGTGTCCCTAACTGGTACAGGGTTCCTATCATTGGCACACGTCGTAATAAATACTAAAAGTGGGATTGGCTGTGATTCTATACTTTTCCTGTAAAGTATGAAAACATATCTATCATTTGACATATCGATGACATTCGTCGGACTTCTTCTTATTTTTGTAGAAATAGTTTTACTTAGGTAGTGCGATAACTGGTACAGGCACCCTATTAGTGCTAGCAACACCGATCTTACTTGATACTTGATGGGCTCGTAGCGGTGAGTCTACACCGAATGAAGCATTCGCCTACACTGGTCTCGGTCCTGGGCCAATCGCTTCCAGTCACCCCCGGAACGTTTAGAGCCTTTAGGTCCTCCTCAACTGCAAAAAGCCACCGTGTGCACGGCCTACCACGAAGCCGACGACTCCTTCCTGGTTCTCTGCAGAATATGGTTTTAGCTTGTCGTTCCTCTGGCATACGAGCTACATGCCCAGCCCACCGCAGCCTGCCGTGTTTTATTCGCTTCACTATATCCATGTCTTTATATACTTGGTACAATTCGTGGTTCATGCGACGCCGCCAGATGCCGTCCTCCAGTTTACCGCCGCTTTACGTTCGAAGACTCTAAAGGCTCTCCGATGAGCTTCTCTCAACGTCTACAATTCATGGCCGTATAAAGCGACCGGAAGAATCAGAGTCTTATACAACGCGAGTTTTGTCTTTGTTTGCAGCCTACGGGACTTCAGCTGGTTTCGCAGACCGAAAAAGGCCCGATTCGCAGCACACCAATCCGTCTTTTCACCTCGCGGTTAACATCATTATCGCACGTTACCAGAGCACCAAGATAAACAAATTCGTCCACAACATCAAACTTTTCACCACCTAGCACAACTTCGTCACCACCACCACGGCCGGACCGACGTTGACCACCAGCAATCATGTACGTGGTCTTTGTGGTGTTGAGGTATGAACGCCTCTTCCACGGCCCAACGGTCGATCCCGATGATACCGATATCATCCGCGAAGCCCAGGAGCATATGCGACCTCCTGACAATGGTTTCACTCCAGTTCTTCGTTTCGCTCCTTCCAGCGCGATGTTGAACAGTAAGTTCGAAAGAGCATCGCCCTGCTTCAGCCCGTCTAAGGTTACGAACGATGACGAAATTTCATCCGCATCCCGTACACTTGATTTCGAACCGTCAAGCGTCGCACGAATCAGACTAATCAGATTCACCAGAAAACCATGTTCGATCATAATCTGCCATAACTCATTTCTCTTCATTGAATCGTACGCCGCACAGTGGGCAAAATCGACCCAAAAAACGGATCTTTTAACGCCGCTGGTTTCGGTACGTGAAGTTGACCATTTCTGACGTAAAAAAATACGAGAAATCGATTGGTGCTAAATTCATTCACCGCACGGCACGGGAAGTGGTCCATTTTGCGCCATTTTGCCCTTTTTTCATACAAAAATAGAATCAAAATGTACTTTCAAACAACAAGCACAACTGTAGATCGTTGAAAATAGCTGCAGATATAATTAGTGGGTCATAGCAATCATAAAAATACAATAAAGATCCTTTCAAGTGCTTATTTTGCGCCATATGCCCCAACAACGGCCGGAAATTCACACTTTTACCTAATTATGAATAGATTTTTAATGTTACTGATTTGAGGTTGATTTTTTTGGCATAAAGAAAAAGCGCTCAATCTAGTATCACCAGAATCATCTTCGGGAGTTGTCCAATTTGCCCCATTTTGCCCTATTTTCATAGAAGGAGATTTAAAATGTATTTATAAGAAACAGATACTGCTGAGGAACGTTAACATTAGTTTTAGGTATATAAAAGATCTTTTCCCTATTTTACCCTACATGCCCCAAAACCTGCTGGATAATACCATATTTTGTATGGTTTTGCAATGTTACTGATTGCAAAACAAATGAGATCATTTTTGATATATACGAATGCGGTTTATCGATTAATACTAAAATCATTCTCGGAATGGTACAAACAGCTGTCCATTTTTCCCCCATTCGCCTTGCTTTTTTTATGTAATGAATTATAAGCTGATATATATATTCATTAAATTAATAAATTAGTTTCCCTAATTTTCATTGGTGCTGAAACCAACGTAAACGAAAATGCAGTCATATATACGACTTTTTCTATAATTTTAGCTTCTCATGGGGAATTAGGGTATAATAAGTATTTTATAAAATGTGCCAAATATAAACAAAACTGATTAAATAGGCCGTCTTAAAGTACCAATATGTATATATTAAAGATGCTACATTTAATCAATTCTGAGCATATTTGCCACATATTAAGATTAAGATTAATGCTTATTTTGCCCTCAGTTCCCCACCAAAAGCAAGAATTAGAAAAAAGTCATATATTACAGTTACTGTCCTTTTGATTACATTGGTTTCAGTACCAGAAGTCGATGAATTCGGACATAAGCAAACACGAGAAATCAATTTATTCATGAGACGACAAAAAATCAGGGCGAATTGGGGTAAAATGGACAGCGGTTTGTACCCTCCCGTGATTCTAAAGCTAATCGATAAACCGTATTTGTATGTATCAAAAATGACTTCATGTTGCAACCATGATGTAGAGTGATGTTACAAAACAATACAAAAAATTTCATCATCCAGCAGTTTTTGGGGCATGTAGGGTAAAATAGGGAAAATATCTTTCATATACGAGTATGATTACTGTTAGCTGCCAATTGCACCAAAAACTAATTTTAACGTTCCTTAGCAGTATCTGTTTCTTATAAATACGTTTTAAATCTCATTTTTCAATGAAAATAGGGCAAAATGGGGCAAATTGGACAACTGTCGAAGATGATTCTGGTGATAAAAGATTTAGCGCTTTTTGTTTATACCAAAAAAATCAACTTCAAATCAGTAACATTAAAAATCCATTCATAATTAGGTAAAAGTGTGAATTTCCAGCAGTTGTGGGGGCATATGGGGCAAAATAAGCATTTAAAAGGATTTTTATTGTATTTTTATGATTGTTATGAATCTCTAATTATACCTGCAGCTATTTTCAACGATCTACAGTTGTGCTTATTGTTTGAAAGTACATTTTGAATCTCTTCTTGTATGAAAAAAGGGCAAAATGGGGCAAAATGGACCACTTCCCGTGCCGTGCGGTGAATGAATTAAGCACCAATCGATTTCTCGTATTTTTTTACGTCAGAAACGGTCAACTTCACGTACCGAAACCAGCGGCGTTAAAAGATCCGTTTTTTGGGTCGATTTTTCCCACTGTGCGCCGCCTTGAAATCAATAAACAGATGATGGGTCTGCAAGTTGTACTCCCGAAATTTATCGAGAATCTGCCGCAGGGTGAACATCTGATCCGTCGTTGATCGGCCCTCACGAAAACCCGCCTGGTATTCGCCTCAATCGGCCTCAGTCTGTTAAACAGAATTCCGGACCAAATTTTGTACGCTGAATTGAGAAGTGTTATTCCTCTGTAATTTGCGCACTCCAGTCGATGCCGTTTTTTTTGTAGAGAGGGTTAATGAGACCATCCAACCACCCAACTAGCAGGCAGTTCTTCCTCTTCCCATATATTCAATATAATACGGTGCAAGAGTTGATACAGCTGCTCACTACCGTGCTTGAGAAGCTCGTCCTTCCCAGCAGCCTTATTGTTCTTCAGCCATCTAATGGCTGCCTAGACCTTGTCTAGCGTTGGAGGTTCTACAGCTTGTCCGTTGTCGTCGATTCGAATTCTGTCTGTCGCTCTTCCATTCCCACCATTCAACAACTCCTCGAATTGCTCTCTCCACCTGGCAGCCACCATTATTGTTTTGTCTGTCAGCAAGTTTCCCTCACGATCGTTGCACATGACGGGAGAAGGCGCTGTTTTTCTCCGCACGCCATTGACAGTTTCGTAAAACCTCCGCATATCGTTTTGCTCCATACTTTCTTGCGCCTGAGCAATCACATTTTCCTCATGGTATTTTTTTTCTTTCTGTGGTGGATTCGTTTTTCGGTTGCTCTCGCTTCCCTATATCGCTCCCTGCTCTGCCGGGTCCCAAGCATGTAAGTGTTCGCAGTTCAGTGTGGAGTGTTTTTGAGATTTTGTATGAATTGGAACCGTGTATTGTATAAAAAGTGTAGGAAGTGTTCGTATATGTTGTGTAGTTTTCTCCGTTAGCTAGATGTCTGCTAGACCGTAGTTGAACAGTCTACCATACTACACCACCAGTTTCCAAAACCCACCACCAGAGGGACAAGCAGATCCTGTTGGTAGCCTGGAAGGAATGGACGAAGAAACAAAGATGGACCGGCTAACGGACACGATGATGAGAGAGGGACACGACTGATCTAGGTCGCTGGCCGAGTATAAAGGACAGTGACCCATTTGTACTCCATGATTCTTGAAAGACTGCCAAACGAACCGCCAACTTAAGAGGTTGTAGTGAACAATCGTGCGGAAGGTTGTACCCGCATTCAAAGAGTTAAAGATATACCGTATTACCCTGTTAATACGACACCGACTGTTGTCGAATAACCGGGGTAAACTTTTAATTCGACAAACTGGTTACCCTGCACCACCGTGCTCATTGAAATTTGGCAACTCTATTTTTGTTTTTGTTTTGATTTCCGGATTTGTTGTGAAACAAAATTTCAACAGATATTGCGGTGGTGCGAATGAAAAGCTTATCCTTTCTACGATTGTTGCCATCCTCAGTTCATTCCGGTTGGTTTCTAGACGGTTTGGGTGTCGAATAGCACCAATTCAGAATTTCCAGAATTAGCGGCCGCAAGAGGAGCTGCTGCGGGTGCGAGTATAAGCGCAATATCAAACTGTTTTGCATTTACAGTGTACATCGCTGTGACATTTGAAAACTTTTTAATTCGACACTTGTCGTATAAGCGGGGTACGAATTAAAAAGTGTCGTATTAAAGTGTGTCGAACCAACGGGGTAAGACGGTAGACGGAAAAGCAAGTGAAGCGTAGAAAGACAGCAGAACCCCGCTATTTTTGGTTAGAACTTCGGTTCTGACTGCTGAAGGATACCCCCCCCCCCCTACGTTGAGGCAGTTCCGGCAATTCCCGTCGTAACCGAGTCCGTCAACATACTCGGCAGCCCGAGACTACAAGGGCCTTTGAAAGTCGCCATCGCTACCCCGAAGGACGCCGAAGCAACATTTGGGAGGCCGCCATCGTAGACGATCTGGTGGAGGCTGGTGGTAAAAGGTGGAAGATAGAAGGGGCCCCGATAAGAAAAGGAAAGATCAGGTTAGAGTAGATATAAGAATGTGGGAAAGAGGAAAGTGTAAGAAGAAGAAGAGACTGGAAAAGTCCGGGAATAAATGTGTAAAATGTGAAGTGACGTGAGTTTTTTTCTGTACGACAGTGCGAATATTCCCTGCCCGCGAATAACTGGTCGAGAAGCATGCCGACCCTGAGGTGTTGTTTCAGGGAGTCCCAGGAAGGCTCCAAGGAAGGCTCCCCTCTTGAGCTAGTCGGCAATTACAAGCACCAGCATTTGGCTTCAGGCGACATTCTTCTCATCCGTTAAGCCTAGTATGCACCTGGTAAGAAAAGCACTCAAGAAAAAATCCCTCTAATTACCAAAGGAATTTTGACAACTGATTAGTATGGGAGGAAATGTCAGTTTTCCTTGGGGAATTATAGAACGGAACATTTTTCCGCAAGGAAAAGTGACAGCTCCATTTGATTTGCCCGGCAGGCGTTACGAGCGTTACACAATTTTCATTTCTTTTCAGCTGCGGACCGCTCAAGAAATTTTGACAACGAAATCATTTCTTGACCGTTTCTTGTCCTATCCTTTTCCACAGTACTTTTCAGGTGCGTACTACACTTTACCCTCTGACTATCCTCGTCAAACCACCCGTTCCTAGGTCGTATTTGAGCAGTGCCTATCATCTCCCGCGCTGCCGTACTCATCGCTCCGTGGATAGGCTCCCACAGAGTGTTGAGATTATCGCTCTCGTTGATTTTACTTATCCGCTCGTCCAGCTTCTGATGATAGTCAGCTACCATACCGTCTGCTGAAAAACGCTGAATGTTGAAACGCATCGATCGCAGGTTCTTAGAGTCCGATACGGTTCGTAACCAAGCTCGAATCTTACTAACTACTAAATCTGAGTCGATGTTGGGACCCCTAAAAGTTCTAACATCAAGGACGTCCGAGAAGTGTCGGCCATCTACCAGCACATGGTCGATTTGGTTGCAAACTTCGGGTGTCTCCAGGTGTGCTTGTCAACTCTTAAAAAAATAGGAATTTACACGTGACGTAAACCATCAACGTACGTAAATATTTCATGACTAAATGGTAAATTTGATTCAACTTTACATCCAACATGTAAGTTCGAGTTGGTTGCACAAGATGTCAACATACCTATACGACCAAGGACGTAGGAACAGTTTCACATTCATCGTCTATCTCATAACTCGGTGATATGGCCGAGAGGTAAAGTCTATGATTCTCAATCAGCGGACCAGTGTTCGAATCCAATTCATTATTTTACATTCATATGTTTTATCTGTCGAATCGGTTTTAGCGATTGCTAGCTCGATTTTATTTGTGATAGATAGAAGATGTAAATTTGTGTGAAACGGGTCGTTCCTTTTATTTGCATCCAAATTAAATTAAATTTACATGATTTTTTCTAAAAGTGGATATTCTTGCGTGCAAAGTAGGTGCTACTAATGGCTATCTTCCTGGCAGCAGCAAAGTTAACTAATCTCAGGCCGTTGTCGTTTGTGACGGAGCGAAGGCTCTCCGTACCGATGATTGGACGGTAAAAGTCCTCTCTTCCGACCTTCGCGCTTGCGTCACCGATGACAATCTTAACGTCATGTTTTGGGCATTCTCCATAGGTCTTGTCAAGACATTCGTAAAATGCATCCTTCACGTCATCGATTTTGTCGTTGGTCGGCGCATAGACATTGATTGATCAGGCTGTAGTTGAAGAATTTGCCTCGAATCCTCAATACGCAGATCCGCTCGTTGATCGGCTTCCACTTCGTGACTCGCTTCATCTGTTTCCCGATCACTATGAATCTCAACAACCCCATGTTCTGCCTTATCGCTGCCGCTGTGGTAGATGTTTGTTGGCGACGGAATCCACCGCCCTGAAATCGCGCTCACCAGATTTGGGCCACCGCACCGCACTTCCTGAATAGCAGCCACGCACACATCAACTTTCTGCAATTCACGAGCCAAAAGGCTCACTCGTCCAGGTTTATTTAAGGTCCTGACGTTCCAGGTCCCGAGTTTCCAATAATAGTCTTTATTTCGTTGCCGGGTCGGTTTCCGAGAGTATCGTTCGCATTTTCTTCTATTATCTTCACTTTTCGTGGTGGTGTAAGGCTTCGACAGGCTACCTTACCGGGTCGCGCTGCCTACATCGCGTTGGTGGGGCTGCCAGCTGACGCGATACAGCGTTTGATTTTCAGCCGCTGGATAGGATGCTAGAACAGACGCTGTTTGAGCCGCACCTCCTTGGTGAACAGACATTCGAGACGTACCTCCTCGATCTAGCTGAAGACAGAAGGACAACAGTGCCCAGGCTGCACTACCAGCTAAGCACACAACTCTTAGCTGGCGGTCATTGTCATCGCTTGACCCGTGGAACCATTAGGTAGGAACTTGTGAGGACCAGAGCTATGTTGGACGCTCTCCTTTTCGACTCACCGTTTTGCAGCCCATACGGCGTCAGTACGGTGTTGATGAGGAAGATTTTTGGGGCAGTTTCACCATCACCATCACCATGCCTTCGATAATGTTCGAATAAATGCCGTCAATCAATAAGAATGTGCTAATTTTGCGGTACCGTCTGCTGTGGTGGTTGCTACCAATTATACCGATAACACATATGCTCCAGGTAAGCGGTGTTGCTGCTAATAATGATTACCAAACAAGAAGACATTATTATGCACTGTAACATTTACTGTCTATACTCTAGTCTACTGTGGTTCACTTAACTCGTTGCTCTTGATAGCAACCGAGTGAAACATCCTGCTCGGATGGTGTAAGCAAGGCAGGTAAACCTTCGGCAATCCGGAATTCGAATGAATGCGCACACAGAAGTCAAAAACCACATCGACCGACCAGAGTGGATGAAGGTGCTGGTGGCTGCTGGAAGGCGGAAGGATGTGCCCAAGGCACATAAGTGCATACACCCGTATTTGCTGACTGTACTGGAGGGAGGAAGGGAAACAGGGAAGCAGAGATGGTTGAGCGACAAAAGCGAAACTTTTACTATGCAGTAGGATACAGAACCGGGAGCTGGAAAAGTATGGTTTTCCACATAATAATCTACGTTCTGTCCCCTTATCATTGCATTCATTGCTCGGTTTGGTAGACGTGCAACTGGTTGTATTCTGCAGTGATGCTGGTACCATAAAATGTGTACCGTACAATTGTAAATGATGTCCGGTGTAGCCTTGGATTGTTGGTGTATGTCACATAATAACATTTGAAAGTAGTAGATGTTTTGCATTGTTTATAAGAGTTGGTACAAAATGTTGAGGCGTTATTTGTAATTTGCTTTTACATCAACTTTGACATTTTACTACACTGTTAAGTGCTTGCTTATGTTTATAATGTGCACCATAATTAGGATTCTTTCTCCGTTTAATATTTGGCTTGTATTAAGTTAAATAATAAACTTTTTTACTACCAGATGTATGCGAGCATTTTCGGAAGTTTTTGTTGTCTTTTTTGAAGATCCTCCATAAAATCTTGGAGAAGTTTTTTTTTTCAATACAAAAAAACGCTAGAAAAATATTTGAATTTTATACAGAGTTTTTGTTGCTTGTATTGAAAAGTTAATAAACATTAAAATTATCCATGTTTTATTCGAGAAACATGCTTAAAATATCTTTTGAAAGAACTTCAATAAAGTTCATAAAATTATCGAAAAAATCCTGAAGAAGACATAAGCGACTTCAATTGCTCCTAACAATAAAAAGTTAGGAAACAGGTGACACCTCCTTCAAAGCAGAACACCGTACCATAGCCTAAGATAACAATCCGTTGAACACGAAACTCAATTCCTCCCACAAAGCGCAATCAAATTATCGATTTTTCAGCTGCTATCTGGCCGGCCACCAATTATCGTAATATTCATCAACCAATGAAACCGCTAATTTCTGGTTCTACACACCAAAGCGTCCTCCCTCAGCTTTTCAATGTGGCATCGGTTGAATTGTACATAAATAAACAACCAAGGAAGCTTCATCCATTACCCACTCTCCTCCTCAAGTCCCCACCTAGCAGCCGGTCTTTGTCCCGCTTCCAGACGACCGACGGACGACAAATGTTCGCCACCTGGATGGAAGGAGGAACCGCGTGACCAACAGGAGCCCAGGTCCCCAACTCAGCGCGAGTGAATAATATTCGTCGTCGCCATTAAATCAAGTGGAAGCTTAATTTTGGTCACCCAGAAAAGCGTGAAATAGGGAACAAAGACGACGACGATGGGCGAGACCCGTCGCGTCGTGGGTGGTACGGTAGGTATCGGTTGATTTAGCCCTCAAATTGATTAGCTGCCAGGATGGCGGTGCGGTGATAAGGTATGAACGGACGTCGAGCGGCGGTTATGTGACAACGTTGATATTTTGTGCTACTGAAACGATGACTTCAATCGACGAGGCTGGTGTTGTTGGGGCCACTTCATACACAAATTAGGAGAGAATATTATGTGGGTTCTATACTGGTGTTAGGAAGGATGAAGCAGTGTCTAATAAAGTACCTCTTACCCAATTATGATTAACTCATAATGTAGCAGCAGGGAAAGTAACTTTTTAGGAAGCAGAGACATATGCCAACGGAAATCTATTCTACTCTTTCTCAAGAATTAATCGAAAATATACAATTGGCGAGGGTTCATCTCAGTAGCGAGCACATAAAACAAGATGAGAGTTATAAGCATTGCCATTATTTGGAAGCTATGAATAATTTAGGCTACCTAAATGTGCAAGTAGGGTATTGGTTCCCTTATTAAGCATGTGGCTCCCATTTTCATCCTACGAAAAACAAAGGAATGAAGCACTGTTTGTTTTGTTTCTTATTTTTGTATTTTTTGTTGGGAGTGAGCACGCATGAAAACAAAAAGAACGGAATCAATCAGTGCCGTAATCGCTTGTTTTCGAATAGGATGAAATTGGGAGCGTGAGATTACTGATGGAACACAAACCCTATTCACTTATTTTTATCAACTGCCTTTCGATCACTAGAGCACAACGTAGCCGGAGGATATGCTAACTCTCAAGGAGCTTCGATATACCACAGATAAACAGACATATCACTTAGAAGAAAATTGCTTCAAAAACATCGTTTGGCATCTCACTAGCACCACAGACAAACAGACATACTACTTAGAGGAAAATTGCTTCAAAAACATCGTTTGGCATCTCACTAGCACCCTCTATAATGCTCAGTCCGAAGCATTCATTTGCAGGTGTTGTTTCCCTCGGCTGGATGTAACAATTTTGCAGGTGACGACTCCCTCGTGGCGTCATCCATTCATAAAACATCAATGAAGGTTCATGATTGAGTCATTTTATGTAAACATTGATCGGCGTCGCGTTCATTTCTCTCTTAAATTGAGAGGTAATGTAGGCACAGCAGCGCCACCATGACACATGCGAGCACAGTCCGAACTACACGTTATTTTCAAAATGACCGTTAAATCGTGCGATGATTTCGATTAGAGTAGTATGTCTGTTTGTCTGTGGGTCCTCCTCGAAAATGGTCCATGTCTCGTGCCCGTAGAGGACCATCGGTCTTATTAACGTTTTGTACGTCCCCTTATCTGTAGAGCCTTTGAAACCACTGCTTCCACTGCTTCGTTTTGGACATGGTGCTTTTGGTGTGTGGTGAATCTATTTCGACCGCAGTTTCTTCTGGAGCCCGTAGTAGGCCCGACTTCCGCTGATGATGCGCCTCCGAATTTCACGGCTCACGTTGTTGTCAGCCGTCAGTAAGGATCCGAGGTAGACAAATTCCTCCACCACCTCGAAAGTATCCCCGTCTATCGTAACATTACTACCCAGACGGATCCGGTCGTGTTCGGTTCCGCCTTCCAGCATGTACTTTGTTTTTGAGGCATTCAACACCAGTCCGACCTTTGCTGCTTCGCGTGATCATCTAATCCCATCCGAAGAAGGTTTGGATTGTAAAAAGAAGATAATCATGTGCGACTGTGGAAACTAGTTCAGTTGTAGGCCAACTGGCGACGGAGATAATCAAGTGACTCCGTAGCTTGAAGGAATAGAAGCACTCGTCTAGCGAATTGGGAGTCGTGAGTTCGAGTCTCACCGGAGTACGTGGATTTCTTTTCATAATTCAAATCTCAATTTGTTCATCGCGCACATGTCCTGTTGTGTACATGGATCCCAAAGCAATTTCAACAGTGTATTAAAAATAGATTATACGTACAAGTTCCAATTGGAAAAATATGCATTTTTTCATTTTTTTTCCCTTCATTCAGCCATACTTAATTTACATCGAAATAAAAAAAACAAAAAATTAGAACAAGTTTTTCTGGAGGCGGTCTGAGAATTTACATATCTGAGAAATAATTGATTCTCTTTAGAAAAAAAAATCTTTAATAAACTTTGATAACATATTTTTACTGAGATGAACCGGCCCTGGGCTGAAAATCTCATTAATAAAGATAATAATAACTTTGATAACAAAAAACTCAATGATTGTTTGTTTTTAATTGTTTTAAAAAATAATGAAAATAAAAAATTCGGGAAAAAATGGTTAGAAGTTTTTGACTTTTCTGAGCTCCTTGGCAAATTTTGAGGCTGGAAGTCAGCTTTTTACAGAAAATTAATAAAAATATAACGAAGAGTAAGGTATTTGAAAAATTGAAATTGTATGACATCTAACATAGATCCGCAACGTATATTTCTGTCAGTGTCAGTGAAGAGAATTGTCAGACAAAAGAGGCACAAAACAAGCAACAAAAAAGACGCGGTGATTTGTCTGTATTAACGAGATTTTTAACCCTAGGCTAGTTCATCTCGGGACTCACGCTTTATTTCCCTTCCGAAGGAAGAACCCACATTTAATGGGTATGTCGGGAGTGGGATTCGATCCCAGGTTCTCGGCGTGATAGTCTTGTGTTCTAACCACCACACCAGGTCCGCTCCAGGGAGTGACATAGCTAAAAGGTTTTGTCACTCCTTTTCTTCAGGGATTGGGCACAGGCATTTACACTGTGTCCTGGCTAACAAGCCTAGGTTTAGGCGCCATTGCTCGCTCTCTGAAACGATAAGAAAAAAGGGATAGCAGGGAAGGGATGCTATCTATTTATCGGGATGCCAGCGATTGAACGACGCCCTCTTAAATAGAAAGGCGATGGGATTTTGGTACGGGAATTGGAAGTTTTTGATAGTTAATAATGCTAGTTTAGTTTTACTGTGATTTTATAAGAAGATGGATAAAACTCAATATACATTGTATAAATATACAAAAGAAAAATCGACGAAGAAAATCGATAAATAAAAAGTCAAAGTAAATATAAAAGGAACAATCTCACCAATTTTAAAAACAGCTTCATCTTCGTCGACCAAACGGCTAGGCTGGACGGAAGAAACCACGATTTCCTTGAGCAACCAATGCACGATTTCCTTGAGCTTACATTTACTTACTACAATTTTCACACTAATCTATTCTCATTTTCTCTTTTATTTCTGTTCCTCAATCAGTAATTCACTTCCCCATCCATCCATTATTTTTTTACCTTTGTTATCCGACCAACATCTCTAACATGACCACCCATAACGTATCAAGCACTGGCTTGCTCACTTTCTATTGATTTTCTCTCTTACACAAATCACATAGTATTGGGTTTTTTCCTGCAATAGTTTTCCAATAAACGCATTGTTCATAATCCGATTGAAATGTATATTAAAAAATCAACCATTTCCAGTAATTACGATCCACAACGGTTTATACGATCCAAACTAATGTAGGGTCTTGTACCATTTGGGCAGGTGTACCTATTTTGGGCACTTGCCGCTATAACTAAGTCAATTTCAAACCGATTGATTTGAAATTTTGTATAGAGTTAGGCACGTACAGTATCTAACCCTGAACAAAAATTCAAATCAATTGGTTTGATATTGACTTAATTATAGCGGCAAGTGCCCAAAATAGGTACACCTGCCCAAATGGTACAATACCCTAGTTCGGTTAGTGCAATGCGAAACCGTACTGTAATATTCAGATTGGGATTAACTATCTGTAAGATAAAATACAATATGCACTGTAAAACTGTCCGAATGTCGATTTCGGTGAAAAATATTAACGAAAATTTAATGCAAATTTCTGAAATTTTGTGAAATGTAGGGCTATTGAATGTTAGATTGGCGGCATCATTCCATTCCATTCCAGTTTCGTATACCGAAGTTGAAGTTGTTTACAATGCAATAACTAATGTGTAGACTGAAAAAGTAAAAAGTAATCATATTTACTGCACCAGGGTACACGGGGGTTAAGGGTCCATTATACGGGCAAATATATTTGTCATTGTAGGGTCAACATTTATCCAAGGTTGTCATGATTCACGTAGTGTTGGTCATTTGTTGGGCTTGTTTGGCCAAATATTTGTCATCATAGCAAACAGTCTAATGGCACCTTTACAGTTCTATGGTAATCTTAGATTGAGCATTAGTATGGGACACGCTTGTATGGGACAAATAAATCCTCGCTCCAGTCGACTTTTTAGATCCTATTTAGGGCCCATATGAACTGTACAAATTTTCAGCGCAATAGGTGAAACTATAATTTAGCGCAAGTGGTTCAAAGTTTTCATAGGATTTACTATGGGAAAAGTTACACTTTCAAAAAAAAATCCCAGAGGTCGCCCCTTGTCTCCTTAATTCAAATCGATCAATGTTTCTTGTAGAAAAATCATTTATGAAACTTTCCTTCGAAGACCGCAAAACAATTGGATGCTTGTGGAAAAAGTTATTGATTTATTACCAATTAGTGATCCAACGAACGGCTTTTTGTTTTGTTTTATCAGCAGCACTGCTGCTGCCGTTGTCGCATGGGATGGCGGGAGGCATCACCACTCCCAGAAACAGCAGCAGCCAAGGCAGCAGCTACAGTGCTGCTAATAAAACAAAACAAAAAACCGTTCGTTGAATCACTAATCGGTAATAAATCAATAACTTTTTGCACAAGCATCCAAGTGTTTTGCGGTCTTCGAAGGAAAGTTTCATAAATGATTTTTCTACAAGAAGCATTGATCGATTTGAATTAAAGAGACAAGGGGCGACCTCTGGGATTTTTTATCGGAAAGTGTAACTTTTCCCATAGTTAACCCGATGAAAACTTTGAACCGCTTGCGCTAAATTATAGTTTCACCGATTGCGCTGAAATTTTGCACAGTTCATATGGGACCCAGATGGAATCTAAAAAGTCGACTGGAGCGAGAATTTGATGTTTGTCCCATACTATTGAGCATTCCCGGAGAAATACGCATTGGCGCATGATCCGTGAGTTCGTTGTCTAGTGTTAAGTTTTGTTCATGGCCTGAACTTCAGGCTGTACAGCCGCTGGCTGAAAACGGTGTCCGTGTCTTTAAAAATCTTCAACATAGGGTATGTGTTCCATCATTAATCTCACGCTCCCATATTCATCCTATTCGAAAACAAGCGATTACGGCACCGATTGATTCCGTTCTTTTTGTTTTCATGGATGCTCACTTCTAACAAAAAATACAAAAATAAGAAACAAAACAAACAGCGCTTCAATCCTTTGTTTTTCGTAGGATGAAAATGGGAGCCACATGCTTAAGAAGGGAACCAATACCCTATTATCAATAATGAGAGAAAATTATATTTTCGATTCGAACTCAACATCAATAGCTACAACCTCTTTGTTTTATTACGAACAATTTTTTTTCTCAGGTCAACTTGTACATCAACAGATCTATCTGAGACGGCTCACGAGTCTTACCTACGAAAGTTTTTCTAAACAAAGCCGGGAAAGTTTTAGAGAACGGAAGTGAAATTCCTATTTATTGGCCTAGCCAGCTACAAACTGGCGCAACTGGTGGCAGGATAATGGGCCTTAGCACTCTGTCGTCCCCTTTCCCAGCAACCCTAAGCTCTATGCTTTTAGTATGTACAACGAAGCGAGACTGAATCTCTTCCGTCCGTCCGTGGCCTGTCAGCTTGCCCGGTAAAGTTGGCTGCCAAGAAAAGCCAACAGGAAATGGACGGAAACAACATTGCTCGGGAACGTGGAAGGAGTGGACCACTGGCGCTGGCGCATGCTGCTGGTGGTCGGGGGCTTCGCGATTTAGACAAACGGATGCGGACGAGTGATTATCAGCAAAGGTCGATCAACAGGCGGAGCAGCACGACCGAAGTAAATTGAAGGATATAAATTTCAGCACCAGCGGGCAAAATTAAATTTGCGTTCGATATTGATTTTGCTGGGAAAATTGAATTAATTGCCAGCCGTGCCTCCGGCGGCATATTGGGACGCTTCTTGTTGTGAGGATGGGCCAAGGTTACCCTCTGTAAGTACATAATTGGCACTCTCAACGTTGTACTTATGTGCTTTCGATGTTTATGGATTGAAAATTGTTGAGCAGTCTGATTTTGTTTTTCTTGCAGTAGATGCAGTTGGCAAACTTGATGACAACATGAATCACATTGTCGATTATGAACACATAATTTAGTATCGTTGTGAGAACAGCTATGGGGCTGTCCATGAACCACGTGGTCATGAGGTGGGGGGGGGGGGGTTCGGCCAATGAGCATTTTGTATAAACGAATAAAAAATTTTGTATGGACTAAGACCACGCGGGGGGGGGGAGGGTTGAGAAGTCCCAAAAAAATGACCACATGGTTTATGGACAGCCCCTATCTAGTGGCTTATGTAGTCTGCAGTATGTGAGTGATTGCTTCAACATTTCCCCTCTTTTTTCCTCAATAACCATAATTCTAACGGAGCTCTCACCATCGGCAGGTAAGTAAATTTCTGATTGAATGTCGAGAGTTCCGCAACGGCTTCATGTCGCGAGCCGAAATATGTAGGGATAAGGACGGGAGCCTCTTGACGGACGGCGTGAGGTGATTGCAAGGTGGAAGCAGCACTTCAATGAGCACCTGAATGGCGTGGAGAACGTAGATACGGTAAACCACGGCAACGGAGGAAACGGTTACGCTAGGACGCAGTGGCGAATCTAGCCTTTTCTTTGTTCTCTCTCAATAAACACCACAAAGAGCAGGATGAAAGGGGTGCCACGAAACCTCTCTTCATCCTTCTCTTTCTCTTGTTTATTTTGGAGTGTGAGTAAAAAAAAGAAAAAAACTAGATTCGCGAATAACAGGACATAAATGATGCAACTTCCACGCTGAGGGAAATTGGGGATGCTATTCACCAGCTCAAACTCAACAAAGCAAAAAAAAAGGTATCGCAGCTGAACTCATCAAGAAGGGTACAAAAAAATTGGCCACCTGTCTGTACCGGTTCAAAATCAGGATTTGGGAAACCAAACAACTTCAACATTTGAAATGTGAGAACTTCAGAGCGATCACTATTTTGAATGCTGCCTACAAAGTGCTATCCCAGATCATATTCCGTTGTCTGCCATCTACAACGAATTAGTTCGTGGGAAGTTATCAAGCCAGTTTCATCGACGGCCAGTCGACAACGGTCCAGATCTCCAACGTACAGTAAATCGTTCAGAAATGTCGTGAATACCTTGTCCTAAAGTATCTCATATTCATTGACTTCAAGACGGCAGACGGACTTCGTTAAAATCGTTCCACTTGTGTTTATCCCCGCTCTAAAGCAATGTTAAGCAGCAAGCACGTAGGGCCATCACCTAGCCGTAACCCTCTGCGAGATTCGAAGGGACTCAAGAGTGTCCCTGATACTCGAACTACGCACATCACTCGATCCATCGTCGCCTTGATCAATCGTATCAGTTTATCCGGGAATATGTATTCGTGCATAATCTGCCATACCTGTTCTCGACCGATTGTATCATACGCCGATTTGAAAACGATGAACAAGTTATGTTTGGGCACGTTGTATTCGCGGCATTTCTGCAACACCTGGCGGATGGCGAACATCTGGTCCGTTGTAGCGCGTTCACCCATGAATTCAGTCTGATATTGCCCTACGAACTCTCTTGCAATCGGTGATAGACGGCGGCATAAAATTTGAGAGAGTATCTTGTAGGCAGCGCTCAGTAGTGTGATCGCGCGGTAGTTCCCGCAATCCAACTTGTCGCCCTTTTTGTAGATGGGACACACGATACCTTCCATCCATTCTTCCGGTAATACTTCCTCCTCCCAAATCTTGGTAATGACCCAGTGTAGTGCTCTCACCAGTGCTTCTCCACCGTATTTTAGAAGCTCGCTTGGTAGTTGATCTGCTCCAGCGGCTTTGTTGTTTTTCAACCGGCCAACCTCCTCCTCAATCTCTTGGAGGTCAGGGACCGGAAGTTTTTCGTCCGGTGCACATACTCCTAGATCTGCTACCACACGCCACCTCCGGTACTTGCAACGTCGCCAATAAGGTGCTCATCGTAATGCTGCCGCCACCTTTCGACCATCTCACGCTCGCTCGTGAGAATATTCCCGTGATTATCTCGGCACATGTCGGCTTGTGCAAGCCCATGCATGCAACACATTAAATCGCGACTCTTTAGGTAATCTGATGAACGATAAGCAAGAAAATAGTTTCAGACCATATTTGGAACAACTGGTAGTACATATTCCGGAACCGGTTCCGAGTGTCCCGCTGGAAGTCCCGCCAAATGTAAATGTGAACCAAACCCATGCATACAACACAACAAATAGCGCCTTTTCGATGACCTGATGATTTTCTAGGAAATAGCCTTAGACAACATTGAAAACTACCGGGAGTGTTCCAGATCCGGTTCCGGGTGTCCCGTTGGTATTGATTTATTGTAAAGATAAACCAAACTCATGCATGCGATGCATCAATTCGCGGCTTTTTTTAATCTGATAAACAGTTAGCAAGAAACAAATCTCAGATCATATTTAGGACAATCAATACTGTTCCCGAATCGGTGCCGGAAGTGGTAAAATGTAAAATTCAACAAAACCCATGCATGCGGTACATCGAATTGGAGCGTTTTTGATGACCTAATGACGATTAGTAAGAAAATAGTCTTAGATCATTTTCAGGACAACCGGTAGTGTCCCGGAATCGGTTCTGGGTGTCCCACCGAAAATGGACAAATGAAAAAAAATGAAACAAACCCATCCATGCGATACATCGAATCGCGACTTCTTATGTAACCTGATGAACGTTGAGCAATGAAATAGCCTCTTACCATATTTGGGACAATCGGTAGTGCCATGGAATCGGTTCTGGATGTCCCTCCGGAAGAGGTCAAACATCAGACTACATTTAAAATTACCGATGGTGTTCTTGAACCTGCCGGAAGTTGTAACCAAACCCATGCATGCGCCATATCACATCGCGGCTTTTTTGGTAATTTGATAAACAGTTAGCAAGAAAATTTTCTCAAACCACATTAGAGTTTACAGGCAGTGCTCTGGAACCGGTTCATGTGTCCGCCGGATTTGGTCAGATATTAATGTGAACCAAATACTTGCATATGACACTACAAATCCAGTATTTTCAGAACTAATTTACACTTAGGCTTACGTCTACGGAAAGATCATGAGTACGTATTTGACGAGAAACTATCACCACTAGGTGGATTAATCTGGTTTTTTTTTAAACCCGTTGAACTCAGATTGGCTGACCAAGCTGATCAAGCTGATCAAGTTGAATTATGTGACCAACTTTCACGCAATTTGGTGGACAACATCCCCCCATGACGAAGGGAACAAACCTGCCGATAATATCCAAAGTCACCCTTATTCTGTTTCCAAAATCGACATAGCCAGGTTCCTTCTGGACTTCTTCAGCTAAAATCCCAATAGATATCAGTCGTATCATGGAACTAATAAGATTCAAACCGTTCAAAATACGTATCGACTTTACATGTCGGATATTTACCCGACTAGAAGATTCTAACAGAAATATAACATAATTATAACAAACCATGATATGTTTAACTCATTGTGATATAATCATGTTTAACATCATTAGTGTTTAAAAATATTATAACTCAATTGTACCATATTGTGTTATAAATGTTGTTCAATAACTTATTGTGAAATAATTTAGTTTTCTTGAAGCTCAAATTTATATCATATTGTGTTATAACTTTGATCTGATTATAACAAAATAAGTTATTATTTTGATTAGACCGGTGTACTTTTTGTTCAGTTTTAGTTATGTTAACGTCATCCAGCACCTAGTTTATAACAAAGAAATATATATAGAAAAAAATCATAATATCATAACACAATGTGTTATAAAATTGATATATTTTTCTAGCCGGGTATTTTTACAAACATCTATTATAATTTGCCGATATTGACTTACCAGAAGCATAGTGGCTGCCTAGTCCGCAGAACAAGCAATCGACCTGTTTTGAGTGGGTTCGATGAATGGCACTTTTCCGTCCTGTCCATCGTTTACCCGCTTGAAGAGGGCACAATCGTTGTGTAAACTGTCAGGTCTTCGTCCCCCATTAGGCGGAATCGATGTTGCTCTTTGGTCGGGCAAACCATCTAACAACCGAACCGAACCAAACTCCGGATGGTGTTGTCGCCCCCATTGATGTGATGTATTGATTTTCCGTTTATCTTCACGGAGAAAAATATTTGGTAAACGCAACCAAAATTTAACAAGATTCAACCAAATTTCAAGGTTGATATTTGCACAAACAAAATCTTGCTTCCTTCACGGAGAGAAATCAAACTAGTTTGAAGCAACCAAAATTTTGGTTGTCGTTCAAACTCTGAATTTGGTTGTTCAGAGGTAAACAATTATTTGTTTTAATGTTGAGGTTTTGATCGAAATAAATTATTTTTCCAAGTACTTTTTGCCTACATGATTTGGTTCTTCCAAAGTAATACTCACTTAGATGCAAACCATAATTACAATTTTTATCAATCGCTGGCTTGTTTGTTTTTACCAAATATTAGGTTGATGAATGTAGTTCATGACTGACAAATACAAAGTAGATCTTAGATTGGATGGACCTAATAAGAGCAATAAAAATAACCTAAAAATTTGGTTGGACGAAATCCAATCTGAAAACAGGATCGAAGCAAACTATAATATTAGTTTGTCCACACCACCGTTAGCTGTATCGCGTCAGCCGCACTCTGCCATTTCATTATTGTTGTCATCGTGTCACGGAATTTCCATTGGCGAGCTGTTCGAATGTGTGCGGCCATTTCAGGATTGCCGTATCTCCGGAAAACGACCTCAGAACCATCATCAGCGTACGGGTAAGTTTTATTATTAGTTCATCTGTTTTTTTTTCTAATTTGCGATGTACTTCCTCCAGAATGGTGCGAGGTGTGACAAGACGCATGCAACCCATGACCAAAGAATCACGGTTCCGGCCGGCTTTTCCATACTACGGTATAATTTAGGAAAACCGACTGCTTTCATCGGCTGAAGACTATGATCCTCCCTGACGAAAGTTTAAGTAGTGGAAATATGTGAAATGCAATGTTAAATGTGAACAAAATAGAGTAAGTAATGCCTATTGTTTTCCTGAAAATAAACGAAATGTCGACCGAAATTAATTGTTTTATTTTTACTTTATTTTCAATAAGAAACACGGATTAGATGGAAGAAGGGGGGAGGGGGAGAGGAAAGGTAAACGAACAAAGTAATGTCAACAATCTTTTCGTTTAATTTTAGGTGCAGTGTTTGTTTGTTTCAAATTGATTCTTGTTAGGTTGGAACTAAATTATTTGGCTGACATAAACAATGTTTTAGTTTGTTTCGGGAGCTGTCAAAATATAACTACCAACATAATGGTAAATTCAAACAAAATTTAGTTGAATTAACGTATTGAACCCTTAAATCAGTTACATAATAATATAGTTTGCTTTAACCAACGCCGCGATCTACTTTGTATTTGTCAGTCATGAACTACATTCATCAACCTAATATTTGGTAAAAACAAACAAGCCAGCGATTGATAAAAATTGTAATTATGGTTTGCATCTAAGTGAGTATTACTTTGGAAGAACCAAATCATGTAGGCAAAAAGTACTTGGAAAAATAATTTATTTCGATCAAAACCTCAACATTAAAACAAATAATTGTTTACCTCTGAACAACCAAATTCAGAGTTTGAACGACAACCAAAATTTTGGTTGCTTCAAACTAGTTTGATTTCTCTCCGTGTTCTTGCCATTTCTTGCGAACGATGAAAGTGTGTTTAGTCTTAGTTATAAAACGGCTCCTTTACGCTCGACGATGGTGGAGACGGTGGACCCCGTACGATGAGGTCTTCGTCTGCGAGAACACCATCTCCCCTTGGTGTCCCCGCCATCGTTAGCATTTGCTGCACTGCCACACCGGTTGTATCGGTTTATGAGTGAAAGCACTTTTTATCGCCCGAGTAATACAACCCAGCCACCCATCCCAAACGACCAGCTTGGAAGTTGTCGGAGTTGTCTCTGTTTTACCACTTACCTACCGCCATCAGTAGTCAGCGGTGCGGTGCGGTGGGTAAGTACCAGAGCGAGAGCTTATTGATTTTTCTTCTCTGGTTCCATGGTTGCGAAAGTTGATCCTGTTATCTCGAGCAAAAGTGTGCAATTGAGCTGCTGATTTGAACGGATGAAGTTGCCTTCTCCGGTTTCATGCATTGCGACGTAGGTGAGAAATTTAATTAAACTAAGTTGGAAATTTGTAAAACGTTATTTGAACACAAAACTGTTACATGCATTGAAAAAGTAGACAAGCATGATATGACAGATTTTTATGAAGAGTTTTTCTACATAAAACTAGACGAGATCAGAGCGAAGGCGACTTTCTGCATTCTGCTATCTATTCTCAGCTTAGTCTCTCTTGAGCACTTGTACAGTTATTAACTGAGATCTAGTCAGCTGCAAAGATACTCTAGACCTTTCTATTACGAAAAGACATATGTCCATATTGATCCAACGTTATCCGGGATTACTCCAGGAATTTCTCCAGTGCATTTCTACAGAAATTCCTCCATGACTTCCTCTAGGAAACTCCTGGACTTTCTTCAGAAAGAACTGCTTTTTCATCTAGGAATTCATCAAGGATTTCTTTCAGCAATTCCACCCGAATTTCTTCTAAGGGCTTCTCCATGAATTGCTTTACAAATCCATCTCAGAATTCCTTCCGCAATTCCAACAGGAGTTCTTCCAGGAATTCCTCACAGGGATTCATCATGAAATTCATCAGTCATTCCTCAAGAAATTCCTACAGGGATTCCTCCAAGAGTTCCTCCAGGTATTCCTCCAGGATATACTCAAGGAAGTATTCCAGAAATACCTCCAGCAAATACTCAAGGAATTCCTTCAAGAATTGTTCCAGGAATTTCTCCAGGAGTTCCTCTAAGAATTGTTCCGGCACATACTCCCGAAATTCCTCCAGGATTTGCTTCAGGAAATCCTCCAGGAAGTGTTCCGGCAATTTTTAAGAATTCCTCCAGGAATTACTCCATGAATTCCTCCGGAAAATAAAAATTTAAAAAAACCTTAAAAAATCCTCTAGGTGTTCCTCTAGAAATTTCCCAAGGAAATCCGTCAGGAATTCCTCTAAGAATTCCTCCGAAAAATTCTTTGTGAATCCTTCACAAATAACTACATGATTTCATCCAGAAAGTACTCCAGGAATTCCTCCAGGATTTTCTCCAGAAATTTCTTCCAGAAATTTTTTTATTTTTTTTATTTATTTATTTTTTTTTTATCTGTATTAACGAGATTTTTAGCCTTAGGCTAGTTCATCTCGGGACCCACACTTTACTTCCCTTCCGAAGGAAGAACTCACACATTGCGAGTTTGTCGGGAGTGGGATTCGATCCCAGGTCCTCGGCGTGATAGTCAAGTGTTCTAACCATTACACCAGGTCCGCTCCACAAAGAAATTCTTGAAGAAATTGCTGGAAGAAATTGCTGGAAGTATTCTGGTAGGAATTCTTGGAGGTATTTCTGAAAGAATTCTTCAAGGAATTTCTGGAGAAATCCCTAAAGAGATTCGTGGTGGAATACTTGAAAAAAGTCTTGGAGTTATTCCTGAAGGAATTCATGGAATGGAATATTAGATGAATTCTTGGCGGATGTCTTGGAGAGTTTTTGTCGAAATTCTTGAAAAAAATCCTGGAAAAAATCCTAGAGGGGTTTTTGAAAAAATTTCTGTACAAACTCTGGGAGAAATTCCTGGTTGGATTTTTGGAGGAATTCTTAACAGATTTCTTGGAATAATTCTTGGAGAAATTATTGGAGTGATTCTTGTAAGAAGTCTCCGAGCATTTCCTGGAGAATTCTCTGGAGTACTTCTCGGGGGAATCCCTGGAGTTGTCCCAGGAGTAATTTCTTTAAGAATTTCTGGAGGTTTCCTGAAGAATCTTGGAGATATTTACGAAGGAATTTCTGGAGGATTTTTTAGATGAATTCTTGAAGGATTTTTTTAAATCCCTGAATGTATTTTTGGCGAAATTCCTGAAAGGTTTCTTGGCAGAAGTCTTAGAGGAACCCCTAGGGAAATTTTTGGGGAAGATCCTGCAGGATTTTTGGAGGTATTCTTGGAGGGATTCTTGGAAGAATTCTAAGCAGATCTTGGAGGAACTCCTGGTTGAATTCTTAGAGAAATTCTTTGAGGAATTCTTGGGGGGAATTCCTTAAGATATTATAAGAGGAATTCCTAAAGGAATTTTCAGATCCATTTTTGGGGGAATTTTCGAAGGATTTCGTGGTGGAATTCCAAGATGAATTTATTATGGAACTCTTTTAGAGTTCCTGAAGTAATTCCTGAAGGAGTTCCTAGAGTAATTTCGGGAGGAAGTTTTGGTGTAATTCCTTAAGATGGTTTTGAAGGAAATTCTGAGGAAATCGCTGAAGAAATTATCGGACGAATTCTTAGAGTAATCCCAGGAGTATTTTCTTGAAGAATTTCTAAAGGTTTCCTAAAGGATCCTGAATCCTCCTCTCCTCTTCTTGGCGTAACGTCCTCACTGGGACAAAGCCTGCTTCTCAGCTTAGTGTTCTATGAGCACTTCCACAGTTATTAACTGAGAGCTTCCTCTGCCAATGACCATTTTGCATGTGTATATCGTGTGGCAGGCACGAAGATACTCTATGCCCAAGGAAGTCAAGGAAATTTCCTTTACGAAAAGATCCTGGACCGACCGGGAATCGAACCCGTCACCCTCAGCATGGTCATGCTGAATACCCGTGCGTTTACCGCCTCGGCTATATGGGCCCCTAGGATCCTGAATCCTGCAATCCGAAAAATTCCGTGGGTGAATTCCTGGAAGAATTCGTCAAAGGTCTTGGAGGAGTTCCTGAAGTAATTCCTGTAGAAATTCCTTGGAAAATTTCTTCACGAACTCCTAGAAGAATTTCTGGAGAAATGCCTGAAACTTATCTCGGATGAATCCCTAGAGTAATTTTTTGAAGAATTTTTGCAGGATTTTCTGCAGGTTTCAGGAGAAATTCTTGGAGAAATTCGTGGAGGAATGCTTGGAAAATTTCTTGGCAGAAGTTATAGAGCAATTCCAGGAGAAATTCTTAAAGACATTCCTGATGGAATTCTTGAAGGAATTTGTGGTAGAGTTCTTAGAGCAATTCCTGGAAAAAAATTGGATGAATTTCTTGAAAAATTCCTGAAGGAATTCTTGGAGGAATTATTGGCAGAAATTCTTGGAGGAATTCCAGAAGGATTTTTTGGAGGAACTTCACCAATAAAAGGTCTTAATTCCAGAATAGTTTGGATGACCTAGATCACCAAATGAAAGTGGCTAAGTTATCAAAATTGCACTCTGAGGATCTAAGAGAAGCGTAGATTATATTCCGCGAGCATTCGCTACAATAAGAATATCTCAAGATTTACAGATATTGCGACCCTTACTTCAATATACATTGGGCCCATTTGTATGCCGGTGGACACCCAAATAGCAACATACACTCCCGTTCAAAAGTTTGGGGTCACCCCCTCAAAAACATGTCATTTTTTTAGGCCCATATCTCCGCCAATTTGCGTCCGATTTCAAAACCCTAGGTTTCATTCAAAAGATAATAAGTCAAAGAGACTTTGAACATGATTTAAAAGAAACTTTTTCAAAAAATTTTGTATGTAAACTTAACCCAAAGTTGCCAAATTTTCTAAAAAATGAATATAAACTTACGGCAGTGTCGCTGGAAATTGGGTCGACCAAATTTTAAGATGAGAACGGTAATATGACCCATTTCCTATTAGCTTTCAACTGCTTTTTACAGAACTTAGCTAAAAAATCTAGAAAAAAAGTTATTAAGTAAATTAATTCTTGATGTCATCGACCAAAAGTTTGGGGTCACCCCTCAATATGATGTATCGGTCAAAAGTTTGGGGTCACTATCGTAAGACATGGAAAAGTGATTTGTTGATATCTTTATCATCTTTCATTCAATTTTAATTCTTCTTGGCTTATTTGAAACAAAATGAATGATACTTACTGCATAGACATTGAACTACACATATTTGTTGAAATTTACATACTAAAACTTAACGTAAAGTTGCCTCATTTTTTGAAGCGTGGTAAAATGTGCTAACTATACATAACATTTTTATATACAAAAATCGTTAAATACGTTAAGTTAAAGACATCAAACGTAAATTTAATTAATTATTTTTTTAATGAGCCAAAAATAATTAAAATTGAACTATAGATAACGAAGATATCACCAAATCACTTTTCCATGTTTTACGATAGTGACCCCAAACTTTTGGCCGATACATCATTTTGAGGGGTGACCCCAAACTTTTGGTCGATGACATCAATGATTAATTTACTTAATAACTTTTTTTCTAGATTTTTTAGCTAAGTTCTGTAAAAAGCAGTTGAAAGCTAATAGAAAATGGGTCATATTACCGCTCTCATCTTAAAATTTGGTCGACCCAATTTCCAGCGACACTGCCGTAAGTTTATATTCATTTTTTAGAAAATTTGGCAACTTTGGGTTAAGTTTACATACAAATTTTTTTGAAAAAGTTTCTTTTAAATCATGTTCAAAGTTTCTTTGACTTATTATCTTTTGAATGAAACCTAGGGTTTTGAAAACGGACGCAAATAGGCAGAGATATGGGCCTAAAAAAATTACATGTTTTTGAGGGGGTGACCCCAAACTTTTGAACGGGAGTGTATAGAAATTTTCGTAATATTATGAGGTGCAACACACACAATCGTGAAAGAATTATGTCGATAGAGTAAAGAGAAACAAGAGTAGACGCTGTAGACCTTGAGGGTCCTAATTCCAGAATAGTTTGTGAAGCCTGGAATATCCCATGAAAGTACCATAAGCATGATAGTTGTGCACTGAGGTTCCAGGTATAGACTGCATTATTGCACGCATTTTTTTTTTATTATTTGAGCTTGCTACAGTATGCAGGTATTGTAAACCAAACTTCAAGGGTTATTGGAGGCCATTTGTATTTCACGGAATGTCCAACTATCACAATATCGCGTTGTTCGTAGCATTGCGAGATGGGCATCAATGGAGATCAATGTGAGTAAACAGTAATGTAAACAGAGTAAACACCAATGATGGCAGATATTGTAGATCTTAAGAAAATTAATTCCAGAGTAGTTTGGATGACCTAGATCACCCAATTCTTCTTCTTCTTGGCGTAACGTCCTCACTGGGACAAAGCCTGCTTCTCAGCTTAGTGTTCTATGAGCACTTCCACAGTTATTAACTGAGAGCTTCCTCTGCCAATGACCATTTTGCATGCGTATATCGTGTGGCAGGCACGAAGATACTCTATGCCCAAGGAAGTCAAGGAAATTTCCTTTACGAAAAGATCCTGGACCGACCGGGAATCGAACCCGTCACCCTCAGCATGGTCTTGCTGAATACCCGTGCGTTTACCGCCTCGGCTATATGGGCCCTAGATCACCCAATTCATGTACCATTAATTTTCTAGGGGTTCTTTGAGGCTCTATGAGTACCATAGACTATGTTCTGTGATCATTCACCGTGTATAAAATTTGGTTTAGAATGTTAGATTTGTGACACAAACTTCGGAGTACTTAGGAGGCCTTCCCAAGTAACAATTCAAAATCATTAATAAGCATGTCAGTTGATTAAATGTGCTACAAAGGCGCCGACCGTTGTACAAGAGTTTCTGTTGAACAAAATGGCGAATACATGTTTCATGCAGTGGAAACTGCACGTTTGTTAAAGCATATTTCTGCTCATTGAATAACCAATGGTATAAAAGTTTAAAGACAGTTGCTTAGGTATTCACATCATCTATCTAATAGTGTTCTAATAATGATAGAACACAAGCTGCTTCCAACGTATTAGATGCCGTTATTCCACATAAGATCTTCAATGGAACAAGTAGCTTATTTAAAATTTAACAACTTTTGCTTGATCATTTTATTCAACTACACTGATATAGCTTAACAACAAGATGTTACCTTGTTTCTTCGATACAAATGTTACACTTTTATTCAAGCAGTGTTGATTAGCAGTGGTACTGTGTCACTTAGTTATCGTTGTTCGCCCTGCCCCTTTTTGTAAACACAATTGCTGATTAAGAGCCTAAGAAGAGCAACCGCGGCTACAAGCTTGAAAACCAAACAAACTTCTTGCAGCAGCCTCAAATATCACACTTTTCACACTTTTAAAAACATTCTGACTCACCTTTTACACTACACGCTCCAACGACAGCAAAATTGGCAGCAAATACACCATAAAAAGCAGCTGAAGTAGATCCTGGATCCTTTGTTTGCTATTGACAGTCTACTCTATCCACTTTGGTGCCACCGGTCAAACCGGGCTCATCTTTCTTATGTTCAAAGCTGCCTGGAGATATACACAAGTTTTACACTTTCTCCTCCCGACACAAAACAGGAGCAGTGGAAATAAATAAAGTTCACTTGTTTGTACGTTCAAAAAAAAAAGTACGAAGCGATACCAATCTTACTACACAACACCGTGAATTACTGACAGACTATCAAAATAATTAGCATGCATGCCTTATGATTAAACGTTGCGGTTACAATTATTCAAACAATGATCAACTTCATTGTTTATGAAGACAATTAGTTAAATAAAATATTTAAGCAATGTTTAAGCAGCATATATACGGTAATGTATTCGACTCAGGGATTGAATATTTATATACTGCTTTAAATCTGCCGATTCAGGTAATTCGGATTGAAGCAGAGTGGATGCAGACGAGTGTGAATCCAAAGGTCCAGAGTTCGAGTCTTTCCGTTGATGTGATTTGTCCCATAAAATGTAATAAAATAAGGATGTTGGGGGTACATAATCAGACGGAGATATTCCAGACACAAATGCAGAAATGCAGAAACTTAAATCATTTTTTCATTTTATTGTTACAATGATATTGAAGAAACGTTTAAGAATCGTTTTTGTAGCAATTAAAACCATATCTATAAATAGAAATAAATTTCGTAAGTTGTATCACGGCTCCAGCATGTTTTGATTGTATTATGGTGGAATAAATATCGAAGAAAGCTTGTTATTATGCACTATTCTGCTAATGCACAATAATGGTTTCTAGAACCATTCTTAAATGATTAAACAAATAGCGCCATACAACATTGTTTAATAAACGTTGAAGAACAGTTTATGATGTTTGTGTTAATTGCTGATGGTTCTAACGTTGAACAAGAGTTTCACAATCGATGTACGATCATTGGATAAACATTCATTTCATCGTGCTTATAGAACGGTTGACGTTGAATAGATTCCCATTTTTGGGCGAACAAGAGTTGAAGAACAGTTTTATTTCAAAATTATTCAAATATAATACGACTTCCAGTTTAATAACGTTGCTTTGAGAAACATTTCTAAAAGCAAAAATTGTTTCTTGGGTTAGAATAGCTTTGGAATCAAAACTTGAACAGACTATGATGGGTAGTAGTACATAGCATGTCAAAACTATCGATAATTAGTATAACGCTGAAATTTAAGCAAAACATGTGAAGTTTATTAATATTATAAACAAGCCACGTATTTTGGACTAACAGCAAAAGGGGGGTGGATGCAAAGGAGGGGAGGCATCATGCATTTCTTAGCACAACTATTCCCCTTGGCTATAAAAAATCCAGGGTAAAATGTTTTAAAACAAAGAAGATATTGCA
Organism: Aedes albopictus; assembly: GCF_035046485.1. Classification (NCBI taxonomy): domain Eukaryota; kingdom Metazoa; phylum Arthropoda; class Insecta; order Diptera; family Culicidae; genus Aedes; species Aedes albopictus. The sequence continues at coordinate 59,655,948 of NC_085137.1, forward strand.
TTTCTACTAATGGAAGATCGTCCCGGGTTTACGGGCTAAGGTACGAGTTTACCAAATGATAAATAATAAAAAAAAATTCACTACAAAGACTTCAATTTGCTGTGAGCATCCCATTTTGTTATTTACAAATTCCAATCTTCAAAAGGACACATAAAACGATACATTCATATCCCTTATCGTTTGACCATGAAACCATCCGGGGGAAACATTCCTCGCAGGAAAAACCAGACATTCTGGCTGGGGACCGACATACAAAAGCATCTTTTCCCATTTTACCGTATCTCTCCGTAGAATCTCTGCGCAGAGTCATTCATTGTCGGTGTTGGTCACCTTCAACCGTGAAGAAAAATCTCCATTAAATACGCAGTGAAGTTCATGCACTAACAAAGTTTCTTTTTTCACTCTTTTCTCCGTGTTTTTTCCAGGTACTAACGGCAAACATCGAACAACCATCACCCGTTGGGACGCAAAAGATGCCAAACGAAACGTATGCAATATATATCTACAACAGTAGGTATAATCGATTACTGCAGTTAGGGGGCAACAAAGGCGTCCCGGTGCCCACTTCCGAAGCTGATCGATGCTTGACATTTTTTTTGTCGTACGTTTCGATGACATTTCTACTACAACATTGAAACTATTTCATGAAACTAACGGTAATGGACGAAAGCTGCATTGCATAGCGATGCATGCTTCTGTTTCGTTAGACTGGTTCAACAGAAATAGATAAACTTTGGTGTTGCAGGTTCAAAGCTTTAAACGCAAACAAAAAACAAAATCAACCATTTTGGTCAAAAACTTGATGGTGACATAACACAAAATTCCGAAGTAAACTAACAAATCCCCGAAAATGTTTTGCAAGTTTTTATAGGTACTTTCGGAAACTGAGGTGTTAATTGATTGTGTGATTGTGCTTACCAACAAACAGAAAACGAAAAATCAACTAATGATTGAATTAGAGAGTTTTTCGGCAAAGTTGTTAGGCTTGCAAGGACTTACAAGTGGTGGATCGTTTGATTCAAAATTCCCCCAATCATGCGTAGTGTCAAGCAAAGTGCAAACCACAGAGACATGCACCGAGAGGGTGCATAGGACAGAGCGCGAGAGACAGGAGACCTCCAGCGCCAGGCAAAGTAAGCGTGCAACACGCAACCGATTGCACGCACTCGCCTCCTTCTGGTTTGTTGTGTTGTCTCGTAGCCGCGTGTGCGACACGCAGAGTTTTGAGTCGCACCCTATCGCTGGTTGGCAGAGGGCTCACACATTGGTGCGTGGATGCCAGGCGTACACAGCTAAACAGACTCTCGTAGTTCGATAAGATAAATAACCGGAACTGATCGATAATCACAAGTTTCACAGATGTTACGGTAAATGGGCCATTGTTGATTCTCAATTTTGCTGAACTTTGGTGATTTTAGGTCGACCTGACAACTTTTTTACTGAAAAGTCTGTAATTTATTTAAATCACCGATAACGGTGAAAAATTTTGCCGAAATTTCGGTAACCGGCCTAATAGTTCACCGACTTCGGTAATCCTGAAGATCATCATTAACAGTTTCGCCTTATTTGTTTACCTTAGCCGCAGATGACTACGTATCTCGTGGTTCATTTTGCATTCCAAACAAAAGTACAGTCAGGTCTTTTTTTACGCAGTTTTCATTTACGCGGCCGCGTAAATGAAAACTCCATATAAAAAATTTTCATCGTCTTAGTTTTGCATGATTCGTCGAGAAATGGTGAGACTTTTTTTACGCGGTTTTTCGAATTTTGAACTGAGTTTTTTTTTACGCGGTACGTATCCCCCGCGTAAAAAAAACCTGACTGTATTTTTTTCGCATCTGGAGGAATAATTGGAGGACAAATAGAGGTAAGAAACACCAAGAAATTTGACGCTATAACAATTTAGCTGGGATTATAACGCGATTTGGTTTCAGATCGTTGATTTATCGAATTTTGATTTTGTCTTGGATCCAGCACGGGAAGCCTTCACCTTTCGTTCGGCCGCCAGAATGCTTGTTGAACACACCGGATAACAGATGTTACAATGTTGCATCTTTCGCTGTAAAACTGATGAGCATCCGAGCAGCAGGCATTGTCCCCGTAGGATATGTCAAACGAGTGGTGTGCACACTACAAAGCGGCTTGTTTCTGCTTAATGTTTGTTGTCAATATGTTGGCATTAATTAGTACAACTAAACGTTTGACTTAATAATAAATTATTTTCATTGCATCCACACATAAAAGAAAAAAAAAACAGAATGAGACCTCATGAAAACTTTTTTGTCCTGGATTACCGTTGGCCGGTAATGCGTTACCGATACCTCGACTTATTTGACAGTTGAGTTTGTCGCTGCAAATTACAGACCGTTCGGTAATCTGTTCGTTTACCGAACACATTACCGATCGCTCAGCTGTTGAGATTTCGGTTAAAATTTTCTGTTAGAGTAAGCAGTCCAGCATTGCAACAGTTTTTCTCAAAAGACCAGCTTATTTGTCAAAAAAGTTAAAATATTGCTGGCAGCTGAAATGACAAAATAACATCATGATTCGAGCAACAAATTTAAGCGTTATAATTTTTCAGACTTTTGCAATAATAATGCAACGGATCTATGAAAAAGGTCGCAAGTCAAAGGGTCGAAGATTATAAAGTCGAAAGTCGGGTTAAAGAACTAAAGGTCCAAGAGTAAAAAAATCGAAATAAGAAAATACTAGGACAAAAGGTCAATAGGTCAAAAAGACAAGTTATCAAAAGGTAGATAGGTTGAAATAAAAAAAAAAGCTGTAGTCTATAAACTTTAATAAAATCAAATGGTCTTTGTCAGGGCTGTCAGGTCGCTTCTATAGGAGTTGGGGGGCTTTCACTGGATCTAGATCATAACTGTATATGTTTCTACTACTGTCGAATTATGCACGGAAAATCAAATGAAAACAAAAAAAAAATCAAGGGATTTCAAGGACTGCAGAAGCATCTCAAAGCGTTTCAGGTTGTTTCAGATTTTGAACGTGTTATAAAAGGGTGCAGATGAGTTTAATTTTTTAGCTTTCAGAGGACTTCAGAAGCGTTTCGAGATATTTTGAAACGTTACAGACCAATCCAGAAGGTTTACAAAGGTTCAAGACGTTCCAGACTGAATACGCTTGTAGAATCGATGACCTTTAGTAACTTCTTCATGATTGCCAAACAGACATTGAACTCACCACTTGACAGCACATATTTGCATAGGGCTTTGCAAGCATGAGTTTCACTCAACACACAAGTTTGGCTTGTAGATCCGATGAGTTATGCTCAAGAAAGTTGTTATGGTACCTTAAACAGTCCCAACTTCCTCAAATCTTTCACTCCTGAACACACCCTAAACTTCTCTTAACTCCAATCGTAGCCTCTTTCCCGCGAACCAACATTATCCCTTATCTTCAATACTCCAACTGTTTTTTGAATATAATCATGTTTAATGAGTCGTCAACTTCATTAAATTTGTTATCCGAATTTGTATTTCTTGGTTGCAGTCACAGGTCAGAATTCGTAAAACATTCACAAACATGTATTTAACACAATTACATTAAAATAGTATAACGTGGTTTATTCTTAAAATTAATAATAAATATTGGCGAAAAGAAAGCAAGCTAGATGATATTGGCGCGCAGTTAATTATTGTTGTGTTATATCGGTGATGTGCTGATAGATACTAAATATTGAACAGGGTTCGGGTTTGTTGGCTCGTGTACAATGGTTTTGTTCTGCTCTCGCTCAATCGTTGGAGTCTGGATCGACCGCAATACGGAGATGAAGAACAGTTGTGACCGAACAAATCATATTCCATTTAGCTAACGTTAACGATAGAGGTACCTAAATATTAAAAATATCTAGACAAATGAATTCCTAAGGTAGAATCTTAAATAGCTCCAGTAAATATGCTTACATCTGTCTCTACCCGCAATCATGTACACTGTATTGGTAGAATTTATAGTCAGGTCAATTCTCACTGTTTTTTTCAAATGAGCTACTGTTTTATTTAATGTCGATATCGATGAAACCAATTCGTCAAAAAAACAATGTTAACAATGTGCAGTTTATCCGCACACCAGATCTCCTAATGACTGCAATGTTGAATAGTACATTTAAAACTACATCACTCTGCTAGAATTCATCTAAAGTTACAAATGAGCTAGATATTTCGTCGGAGATCCGATCATTTGATTTCAACCCGATCAGGTTTGCACGCATTAGGGTAAGTGTTCCAATTACGGCTATAGTACCACTCATTCGCCATAGCTGATTTTCACCCTTTAACGATGTAAATCAACAAGACAAATTTTGTGAACAACAGATCACGTTCACAGAAGATGGTTGCTTCCATTTAAACTTCACATTTTGCTTAAATTATGGTAGAAATAAACCATTTTCCTTAAAATTTCGGCTTCCTTGCACCCTTTTTCGCCATAGTGTATACCAGTTATAGCTAATCCCATAAGGAATGCATGCAAATAGTGCGAAAAGGAACCGAAGTTAAAAAATGTATCCAAAACTGGAAAAGGGTTCCTATGATTGGCACACGCTGTAATAAATACTAAAAGTAGTTTGGCGCCGTCCACAAATTACGTAATGCTCTAGGGGGAAGGAGATGTATGGCCGAGCGTTACGGCCCATACAAAACATTTTGGGTTTTCATACAAAAAAGCGTTACGGAGGGGGGAGAGGGGTTCTAAAACTCTCGATTTTAGCGTTACGTAATGAATGGATGCTGCCTTTTGGCTCCGTTTCTATATTTTTCCTGTAAAATATGGAAACCAAGCTATATTTTAACATATTGATGACATTCGTTGTTCTTCTCGTTATTTTTGTACTAACTAGTTTTTTTGTACTAGTACTAGTTTTCCTTAAGTAGTGCCATAATTGGTACAGGCACCCAACTACCGGATAATCATCTTCTGAAACGATTTGTAGCAGTTCGTTTTTTAGGAATCCTGGTTCGATATTAATAATGATCTTATATTTACATTATTTATTATAAAAATTTGGTGGACTGACTGATGCAGCCGTCTGCCCTTGTTCAGTTCAATACCGTAACATATCTCTTTTATTAGGATAATACCTACTGCTTTAAAAAAATCGAATCTTAATCAATGTCTACCATCCAGTGCTGAAAATGTTATTTCCAAATACCTAGATCTTGATCTAGATTTAATCACCTAGGAGAAGTCGGGGTAATTTGGTCAATGGGGCAATTTGAGCACTACTGAAAAATCACCTAAAGTCTAGTTATTTTTGCAAATCCACCTTATAGTTCTAATACTGACCCTATATTGAAACGATTGAAACATTAAAATGAAGTAATTTAAACTCATAGTCAATGAAAAAAAAAATAAAATTAAAAATGGTCGGCCTAATTACCTCGACGAGGGCTGAAGAATAACATCACATAAGACTTCTCTTGTTGAGTTATGTGTCATTGTTTGTGGACGACCCCTTGTAATAGGTTTTCGGATATAACTATTTCTATGGATTTTTAGGATTTTTCGAGTGTTCTACAAAGTTGTTCTTTGTGATGGAATAAACCTTCTATTTTTTCTTCGTACTAGAATAACGCTCCAAGTGGAACATCTGCAACTCAACTTGGGGGGTGAAATCCAAAAAAAGACTCCCTGGAGGAGATTTTGGTGAAATTCTCCTTATTTTAGAGAAATTGCTGGAATGATTACAATACTCCTCCAGAAATTATTACTGTAAACTCTCATGCAGTTACAGCTGAGATTCTTACATACAAAAAAAACAATTGCTGTGATTTTTCTAGGCATTTTTTCGAAGTTTCCTGCTGTGATTTCTTCAGTGATTTCTACGAGGATTCTTACAGATTTTTTTTTTCATGCCGGAAATCCACTTGAGATTCCTTCAGGATTTTTTTGCTAGAATGATTCATGGAATGCTTCTGGCATTCATTCAGAAATTTGTGACAGCATCCACTAGGCAGTCTTGTTGGAATTCCTCAGCCAATTCCTGCTGGTAATCTACCAGGAATTCTTGGTGGACTTCTAAAAACAATTACTGCACAGAGAAAAATTTCTACTCAGTGGCTGAATAGGTCTTACTCAGAAATCGAGCAATCCTTTGTTTTCTTACTCAGTTTCCGTTAAAAGTGGGACAACCCATTGGGAATGGGTTGTCCCACTTTTAGCCGAAACTGAGTAAGAAAACAAAGGATTGCTCGATTTCTGAGTAAGACCTACTCAGCCACTGAGTAGAAATTTTTCTCGGTGTGAAGAAATCTCAGCTGATAAAAAAAATGGTAGGAATCCTAGCAAGAATTTCAGGTGATGTTGCGAGAGAAATTTCTGAAGGTATCCTTGTAAAATCTCTGGAGTAATCACAAATGGAATTCCTATAGGAACGCTTGGAGGATTTCCCAAAAGACTCAAAAGAGGAATCTACCAAAAGTTTCTCTTTGCATTTCTCCAATAATTCTTTCAGGATCTCTTTTGCGAAAAAAAAAAACTCTGAAATGCCCAGCCCACAGGAATTTCTATAGAAGTACCTTTTACAGGTTTTGTTTTTCAAAACATTCCTTTACAAATTTCACTTCAAATTTCCACAAAAATACCTGCTATATTTAATCCACGAATTCCTCAAGTTGTTCCTCTAGTAATACCTCTTGGAATTCATCCAATTTTTTTCTAGACGTTCTTGTTGGGATTTATTGAATTATTATTGATAGGATTCATCCAACAACCCCTACTGTAACTTCTCTATGGATTTCTCCACAAATTCACCCAGACATTTTTGTCAGAAATTCCTTCAGAATTTCTCTTGCGGTTCTTCCAAGAATGTATCCAGGGATTGTTTCAGGCATTCCTCTTCGGTTTCTTATAGGAAATTCTCTTCAGTTTCCTTTGAGAAATTATGTTGAAATTGCTTCAGACTTCTCGAGGAATTCGTGGTGGAAAACCTCTTGGAAATCTTGCTGGGATTCCTCAAACATTTTATGATGAAAATTATTCAGCAATTCCTGGAGGATTCTTAAGAGCAATAACTGAAAATATACCATCTGAAAATGCTTGGAGAAATCCTGGTAGGAGTTCCTGGAGGAATCCCATCAAGAATTCTTGGCGATATTCCGAGAGGATTTGGATATACTGTAGAATGTTTTTAAAGGGACATTCTTTCCCGAGGGAAGAATCCCGGCAGAAATTTCTAGCACAATCTTATCAGGTATTCCTGGAAGGATTCTAAGAAGACTTCTCAAAAGATTTCTCCAGAATTTTTTGTAGAGATGACTGCTGGGGTTCCTCTGAAGATCCCCCCAAGGATCTCTCCAGAATTGCTTCCTGGAATTCTTCTCCAAGGATTCCTCTAGGAATTCCTCTTGCAATACACCCAGTAAACAGCAGGGATTTCGAAAATACCTTTTGGAATTTCTTAAGGAATTCTTGCTGAGATTTCCACGAAATATTTCCAATAAATATAAACATTGCTCTTAAAAGTCCTAGGATTCTCTGCAGATATTGCATAAGACTGGAGGAGTCCCAGCAAGAAATTCCAATTGGTAATGCAAAAAGAATAGAGGAGTCCAGGTACAAAAAGGTGTAAGTGACCATTTTATCGATTTTAAGTTAAGCATATAAAAAAATCTTATAATTTTAAGCTGTTAGGATGTTAGGAACTTTTTCAAAGATTTTTTTACGATGAATTACAATAAACTGGAAAAAATGGATCGATATTGAAATTATACACATTTTGCATGGGATGAAAAATTGGTTAAAAACTTTAAAGCTCATTTACTCGAAAGTAGATTTTTGTCACTTACACCCCTTTGCTTCTAACCCCCTCAATTCTTGTGTGAGTCCTTGTAGAAATTTATGGAAGAATTCCAAGAGGAATTCTTGGAAGAATTCTTGGTCAAAACCTTTGAAAGAATCACATGAGGAATTTCTGTGTGAGCCCATGAAGAAATCCCTTCAAATATCTCAATGAGCATTTCTGGAGGAATCCCAGCAGACATTCTTAGAGGATTTTTGAAAGCAAAATCTGAATGTATCCCTGAAGAAATTTCTGAAGGAACCCTTGAAGCTATTTCTTCAACAATCCACGCAGGAATCGCCTAGAGAAGCTCATCAGGTTGTAACGATCAAATTGGACCAGTCTAACGAAGTTCCCTTTTTATATGATCATTAGAAAAAGAAGCTTTTGAATAAGCTTTTGTGCCCGAATAAAGTAAAACCTAAAGTAAGTGTTGCGCACAATGCATAACCAAGGGCGAATGAACTTCTTTCGAGCGAAAACACTCGGTAATTTATGGAATTTTCCGCGAGTTAATTTGTACCTGGACCTTTGAAATATGTAAAGCGACCAATCGGAAAACTAAGAGCTGTGGAATATTTTTAGATTAATTTGAGTTCGGCAAAGCCGACCAATGGAAATCCAGCTACGAAAACCGAGTACAGAGCGATGTGGAAATTGCGTCGTAATTAAAAGGCTCAACCAAATTCTTGCGCGTGACTTCATTTTATTCTGGTGGAGTTATTCAAAGCGTTTGGATCATTTTCCGAACAAGAAAAGATATTTTCTAAAGTGAAGCCAAATTTCAAAAGTGGATCAGTGCTATTGTGATAAATCTGAATTCGAAGTAAGTCGCGAGCTTTCCTTTAATTTGTTAAACTTAATTTATAATTTGAGTGACTTAGTTTGAATTTACAGAGTTCCGATAGTTTGACCGTTAATTTTTTTCGTGATCCAGTTCATTGTGACTATTCAGGTAAGCCTTGAGTGAATATAGAAAGTTTGATTCAAGTTAGTGAAGTTATCACGTTGAATAGGCCTCGTCAAGCCCAGCCAACGTGGGCTGCTAGTTCCGGCTAACGCAAACCCAGAATCGTGCACGCTAGTCCAAGAAGGCACCCAACAAACCACGTGCTTACCCAAGTAACAATTCAAAATCATTAATAAGCATGTCCGTTGATTAAATGTGCTACAAAGGCGCCGACAGTTGTACAAGAGTATTTGTTGAACAAAATGGCGAATAAATGTATCATGCAGTGGAAACTGCACGTTTGTTAAACATATTTCTGCTCATTGAATAACCAATGGTATAAAAGTTTAAAGACAGTTGCTTAGGTATTCACATCATCTGTCCAATAGTGCTCTAATAATGATAGAATACAAGCTGCTTCCGACGTATTAGATGCCGTTATTCCACATAAGATCTTCAATGGAACAAGTAGCTTATTTAAAGTTTAACAACTTTTGCTCGATCATTTTATTCAACTACACTGATATAGCTTAACAACAAGATGTTACTACGTTTCTTTAATACAAATGTTACACTTTTATTCAAGCAATGTTGATTAGCAGTGGTACTGTGTCACTTAATTATCGTTGTTCGCCATGCCCCTTTGTGTAAACACGATTGATGATTAGGAGCCTAAAAAGAGCAACCGCGGCTACAAGCTTGAAGACCAAACAAACTTCTTGCAGCAGCTCTAAATATCACACTTTTCACACTTTTAAAAACTTTCTGTCTCACCTTTTACATTACACGCTCCAACGACAGCAAAATCGGCAACAAAAACACCAGAAAATGCAGCTTAAGTGGATCCCGGGCGGCTCCTCTTTTTGGTATTCACAATCTACTCTATCCACTTTGGTGCCACCGGTCAAACCGGGCTCAGCTTCCTTACGTTCATATCTTATAGCTGCCTGGAGATATACACAAGTTTTACACATTATCTATCCTCCCGGCACAAAACAGGAGCAGTGAAAATAAATAAAGTTCACTTGTTTGTACGTTAGAATAAAAAAAGTTCGAAGCGATACCAATCTCACAACACAACACCGTGAATTTCTGACAGACAAACAAAATAATTAGCGTGCATGCCTTATGATTAAACGTTGCGGTCACAATTATTCAAACATTGATCAACTTCAATGTTTATGAAGTCAATCAGTTGAATAAAATATTTAAGCAATGTTCAAGCAACATATGTACGGTAATGTATTCGACTCAGGGATTGAATATTTATATACTGCTTTAAATCTGCCGATTCATGTAATTCGGATTTGAAGCAGAGCGGATGCAGACGAGTGTGAACCCAAAGGTCCAGAGTTCGAGTCTTTCCATTGATGTGATTTGTCCCATAAAATGTAATAAAATAAAAAGATTGGGGGTACATAATTAGAGAGAGAGATATTCCAGACACAAATGCAGAAATATAGAAAATTAAATCATTTTCTCATTTTATTGTTACAATGATATTGAAGAAACGTTGAAGAATCGTTTTTGTAGCAATTATTAAACCATTTCTATAAATAGAAATAAATTTCGAAAGTTGTATCACGGCTCCAGCATGTTTTGATTGTATTATGGTGGAATAAATATCGATGAAATCTTGTTATTATGCACTATGCTGCTAGTGCATAATAATGGTTTCTAAAACCATTCTTAAATGATTGAACAAATAGCGTCATACAACATTGTTTAATAAACGTTGAAGACAAGTTTATGATGTTTGTGTAAATTGCTGATGGTTCTAACCTTGAACAAGAGTTTCACAACCGAGGTACGATCATTCGATAAACATTTATTTCATCGTGCTTATAGAACGGTTGATGTTGAATAGATTCTCATTTTTGGGCGAACAAGAGTTGAAGAACAGTTTTATTTCAAAATTATTCAAATATAATACGACTTCCAGTTTAACAACGTTGCTTTGAGAAACATTTCTTAAAGCAAAAATTGTTTCTTGGGTAGTAGACGATGGTTGTTCCGGCTACGTAGTTTTTCCGACTGGGAGTGACTGTAGGCTGTGGTGGGTGGAAAATTCTTGTCGACTAGTCAAGCTTTGCCGATTCGAGCAGCTCAGACGTGAGCTTGTGCCCGAGCGTTTGCCTGTGGTGGTTCGTCGATTAGTATTCGAGCGGATAGATCGACGACTCGGACTCGTTTCGCCAAAGCGTGAGGCGCAAGAGCGACACCAACTACGCTCTCGCTCCACCAACCTCCAGGGACGCCTCTACCCTGATGATCGTGCCCACGCGCGAGTCAACCACCTAGGACATTTTTCAAATTGGAATTCTACGATCGTCGAGAGAATCAAGCCTTCGTCGTTGGAGCACCTCGCCGATGCAGAACGAAGGTCAGACCCATACTTGCTAGCATTTGAAATTGATTGAGAAATCCGAAAATTGTATACTCTAGAATAAGCAACGACAGTTAAATGCGTGACGTCACTAGGGAAGTTTAGGATTCCTGAATTTTTACAATAAACTTTGAGAGCTTGCATACTTTGAATTGGTCCTATGCAACCAACTCTCTAAATTCATTTTTTATAATAAATTTCGTTGAATTTTACTTTATTTTCTTTAATTACTTCTAGTTCAGATAAGAACGACTTCACTATGCTTCCGTCGTTTAGTATTTAGTAAGCCTATTTTTGAATTTGTTTGTTCCTTAAGTTTGACCCTTTTCTGCCGCTCAGTTTTGGTTTGTTTTTGGTTTAATTTCCGATCTTAAGTATTTTCCGATATTTTTCCTGTTCATTTAGTTCATTTGTCCTTTCGTGTGTGCCAATTTTGTTGGTTTTGTTTCTGCGCTTGACTATTTGCGACCTGCCCTGAGAAGGGTAGTCTCATCCCGGGCTTAGACAGAGTAACGGTCCTTCTGAATACGAAGGTGGCGCTTAAGCCGTTGCTTAAGGAGCAGAGTAGAACGTTACAAGGTATTCCTGGAGGCATTCCTCTTGGAATTCCCTAGGAAGTTTTAAACATATATTTATATGACATTTTCAGCACTGATACCTATCATTTAGGATCAAGAAATGTTTGAATGCATAAATAAACTACAATAAAATTAATAAGAATCGCCGATACTTTGACAAAACACAACTTCAAAGTGTTCTTATATTTCATCTTACGAATCAGACTAATTTTCCCAGTCGTAGTCAATGTCACCCTCCGCGATCGTCACCAGTCCCCTCTTCGCTACTGCATACCTACTTCATATTACACACCTTTTTTTCCCACGCTAACTGTTGCCAAAAAGTTTAACCTTTGGCGCCTGACACCGCACGTTCTACGGATAGGTCAGGTTTCCTGGCCAGAAATAATTGCCTTTGGCAGCGTAGAGGCCAGCCTCGCAGTCTCGTTGCAACATTCCCAGTTTTTTTTTTTTGTGGATGTCCTTCTGCAGTGAGCAGTGAGTGGGCCGAACCACAGAGCAAACAGTGCTTTCACCACCATCATTGCTGCGGGACGTGGGGTCACCCGAAAAGGGTTATGACCAAACAAAGCGCGTGGTTAAACTTTGGTACATACACTAGCGACAGCGACGGACTGGACCTGAGCCGGCTGCGATAGCGATGAAAAGTACCTAGATTGTAGCGATGGACGGACGGATTGGCGAGCGGAAGCCCTTGAGGCAAAGCGTTGAAATGGGAGAGTATACAGGGGATAGACAAAATGATCGGGACAGGCAAAATTTTCACTTTTTTGAAAATGTTCAATTAGCTGTAACTTTTCGAAAAGTGCATCAAATATTCTCAAATTTTTACTGTAAGTTCTTCAACTAGTTGTGTATCAGTGGACAAAATTTGGAAAAGATCGGACAATTCTTCACGAAGTTATAAAGATTTTTGAAAAAGGTAAAATTATCCGATAGCCGACTTTGAGCTGTTATATCTCCGGATTCAATGAACCGAATGCAATGAAATTTCGACCATTTATGACTTATATAACGAGCTCTGAAAAACCATTACCTTAACCTAATATTCTTAACACGGAAGAAAATTATAACGATAAGATTATTTTTCTAATAAAACACCAAATTACCCAAAACATCAACATCGTTTCAAAATTCAATATGCAAATTATAGTTCATTTAGTTTCCCTCTAATTGACTGATATATAAATGCGTTTTGAAGGAAAGTAACAACATAGCCGCCAATAAGTCGAAAAAGTAATGGGATGCATATTAAAAATAGACCAATTTACTAAAAAATCGTGAAAAAAATTAAATCGCTATAACTTTTTCGCTTGTTAATAATTTCAAGTTAAGTCAAATGTTTTCCAGAGTTCATTATATAAGTCTTGAATTGTCAAAATTTCATTGCAATCGGTTCATTGAATCCGGAGATATAACAGCACAAAGTTGGCTATCGTATAATTTTATCTTTTTCAAAAATCTTTATAACTTCGTGAAGAATTGTCCGATCTTTTCCAAATTTTGTCCACTGATACACAACTAGTTGAAGAACTTACAGTAAAAAATTTAGAATATTTGATGCACTTTTCGAAAAGTTACAGCTAGTTGAGCATTTTTTGGAAAGTGAAAATTTTGCCTGTCCCGATCATTTTGTCTATCCCCTGTAGTTTCCGGTGCCACACGGGTGGATTGTTTGAACTGAAAAAAAAAAATCAAGTTTTTTATGTGAGTCTGTCCGCTTTCTGGAGAAAGTTTATGTTCCGCAACTGCAACAGTTGTTGACAGAAGATAAGCTGGAATCTGATATATGATTGTTTGAGTGGTTTGAGTTTGAATGGTGCGGTTTTTGTTAGGAGTATGTGTATCGGTAATAGTAGGAAAATCGCGATAGTTCTTTTTTGGCGTAAAATTACAACGTGGACAGAATCAAGTTCTCAACATAGTGTTCCAAGAGCACTTCCATATAATTAATGCTTTTTACATTCGTACATCGTGTGGCAGGTACCTTTGCTCAAAGTAGTCGAAGAAATTTGCGTAAACCTCCAGGACCTAACAGAAATCGACCCCAGATATCTTTGACATGGTCTTGCTAATTATGCAGCTCCGGACTTTATCAAAACTTTTGACATAACATATAATTGTTTGAAAGGGCTATGTGTGCGGAGTGGTTCTATTTCATATCCGATAATAGCGAAAGATGTAACGGCAAAGAGTATCTTTGCAACTCCTTTCCACAATTGATGCATGTTCATGCTTTTCTAGAACTGACAGATATTGTAACTTTAATCTACCGTTCAAGCCCTTGGCATTATTCTTATGGTATATTTACTATACTAGAAATAACTAAGGTTCAAGTTTCGACAATTAAATTATATACTCAACATTGTTGAGTGGCCCCTGCTAACAGCCTTGCCAATGTTCTCAGTACTTAAACGAAAACAGATTACGATTGCCAAGAGGTTTGAAATCACCCAGATAATTTCGCCAATTGAAATAAATCCCCCACTTCTTTCCAACGTCAAAATCACATTTTCGGTCATCAGCAGAGATTTGGTTCCCACGACCATTCCAGCAAATCATCAATCATGGATTCCCACGCGGAAGGACCTTCAAGAGGGGCGTTATTATGACGATATGCCAACACCGAAGAAGGAAGGCACAGCATCACAGCAAAATAAGAACGGTTCTGTCCCACGAGAAAAACCCTCAGCAAAACCCAACAATGACTGGTGGAACCGAAGACCGTAGTGCGACAGTCAGCAGCCACCAGAATCAGAACCAGACCAGACCAAGCAAAACTGTATTAAAGAGCTTTGGAATACTTTCGCCGACTACATAGAAAACCTTTTATGTGGCTTAACAATATTCGTTTTGCCTTTGAGCCAGTCCAGCAGAGTCCTTCGAGGGTACACCGCACCATCATCACTGACTACTACCATGGTTGCGGCCATCCAACGCCGTCCCACCACATTCCAGCAGTCTGGCTGGTTGCGGTGCGATTATTTGGTTTGGCTTAGAAGATGACGACGGATTCACGGTACAAACTGATTCAGCACCGGTTCCTGAACATTGCTTCACGGATCATACAGGAATTGAAAATTGATTTTCACATGTTTAGATACAGCAAAACCAATTAAGACTCTTTTGGGAGTTTCTTCTGGGATGCCTTAAGATAATCTCATGATAGATCAACAATTGGTCGCAGTGGAAATGTACCCAACAGGAAAAAAAAATAAAAAAAAATCTTATGGTATTTTTTCTATGTTATCTCTTAAAATTCCTCTAGACCTCCATTTACGTATCCCCAATGGGTTCCTTCTGGGAATCCTCCAAGAATGTATCTGGGATTTCTATAGTTGAGTACAAACGATTTTGCTTAATTGTCACTTGAAATTTGGTAAACAGTTGTCGAGAATATTTTTTCCTGTTTTTTTTTCACATGTTTAAGTAGGATTTCAAAACGAATGTTCTTAGGGATTCTTTAAAGAGTTGCTTGCTACAGTACTCTTTCAGAAAACCTTTTCTTTTATCTGTATTTACGAGATTTTTAGCCCTAGGCTAGTTCATCTCGGGACCCACGCTTTACTTCCCTTCCGAAGGAAGAACTCACATTTTGCGAGTTTTTCAGGAGTGGGAATCGATCCCAGGTCCTCGGCGTGACAGTCAAATGTTCTAACCATCACACCAGGTCCGCTCCACATTCAGAAAATCTTTCCGGGAACCGTCCAAAAATTTCCCCATGATTTTTTTATGAGATTCCCGCAGGAGTTCTTTCTGGAATTAAACAAAAAAGGTTAGGCTGGGTTCCATCAAAAACGTTGTTCTGAATTTCTCCAGGATTTGCATCTTCATTTCTTTCCGGGAATCCGTCAATAATTCTTTCTTTTTTCCATGAATTTCTACTGGTATTCCTCTAAGAAATCCTTCTGGGATTCTTTGAAAAATTCTTTTCTGCTTCTCCCACAAATTCTTCATCTGATATTTTTCCTGGAGCTCTTTCTTCCTTCCAGATTTCTATCCGAATTTCCTCCAAGAGCACCTTCTGAAATTGATCCAGGATATTTTCTAGGTTTTCTTTCATAGTCCCTGCTCCTTCTGGGATTCTTCCTTTAGAAGATTTCTCCTTCTGAGGTTCATTCATTCTGGAGATTCCTGTAGATTTTTTCTTCCTGCAGTAAGCTGGTCTGGGAATTCTCCGGAAATTCCACTTAAGGAATAGCTTCAGGAATAACATCTCAAAATTTCTCCAGGTTCTCTAGGAATATTTTAAGAAGGAACAAATGGTGGATTTTAAGAAAATCGTGCAGGGTTAAAAAAAAAATAACTCCTAAAATATTCTCATAAGGAGCTTCAAAATAAACTCAACGAAGAATGTCAAATAGAGCTCCTGGAGGATTTCCACAAGGATATCTTGGAAGATCCCAAAATGGAACAGAATTCTGTTGGTTTCCGACAATAAACTCTTGGATGGTTTTCAAGGGAAAATTCTGCAAGATTCCCAGAAAAAAATACTCCTGGATGACAACAAGAACAAGAAAAAAATACATTCAATGAAGACTTTGGGAGGATTTTTAGAATGGATCTTTGAGAAGCTACTGAAAAGTTGAGAGCAGTGACTCCTGGAGGATTCTCAAAAGGAACAAACCCAGTTAATCCTGGAGAAATTTCAATGTTCTGGATGCAATCCAGCCGAACCTTTTTGTAGAAATCCTACAACGAAGACCTTGATTAATTCCACAAGAAAATCCTGTAGGGATCAGAAAAACGAACTCCTGCAAATATCTTAGAAGGAAAATATGGAGAAAATTCTGGATACATTCCAGAAGAATTTCCTGATGAAGCACTGGAAGAATTAACTCTTTGAACAATCTCAGAAAAAAATCTTCAGTTGAAACCCTAGATAAACTTGTAAAAAAAAACGGAAAAAGTTCTGGGAGAATCCCAGAATCCCCCTCCCCCCTCTAGGAAGAATATTGACAGGATTGTTTTTCTCGTGAAAACCACCAAGTTCAGAGAAGTTGTATCTGGACTCAGAAGAAACTCCTGGAAATTAAGAAGGAAAAATTTTTTTTAAGTTAAAAAAAAACAATCAAACAGAATCGACTGAAGTAATCCTGGAAAGGGAAGTAGCTTGGCTTGGCAAAACTTTTATTTTGGGCACTTTTGCGCAATAGCTCAGTCAATTTTGAACCAGTCGACTTATTTTTTTGAACGCGATGTGATACGCATAATATCTAGCCGTGTGAGAAAGACAAAATTGAATTAGAACTGACCGAGTTACACTCCCGATCAAAAGTTTGGGGTCTCCCCCTCAAAAACATGTAGTTGGGTCGACCAAATTTTAAGATGAGAGCGGCAATATAACCTATGTTCTATTGGCTTTCAGCTCCTTTTTACCGAGCTTGGCTAAAAAATCTAGGAAAAAAGTTATTAAGTAATTTAACTCTTGATGTCATCGACCAAAAGTTTGGGATCACTGCACTAAGGGCCAGAATCGCAATCTAGCGGAACTAAATTAATTACTCCAAAACGAAGCATTTCCGACACATGGTGTCTTCGACAAAGTTGTTTGACATCAGCAGAGGCATCTATTGCTAAGAACGTAGTAGTTCGCAACTCGTCCGCATAGGTGGCGCCACCATCTAACTTCTTTGTTTTACGTCCTAGAGACTTGGCGTCTTCGGCAAAGTTGTTTATTTTGACAAAATAAACAACTCTTTCTCAGACATCAAAATTCCACAGCCTACTGTTTTCGAGTTATTTTAAAAATAAAAACCAATCAATGAAAAAACAGTTTTTTAAGCTAATTTTGACATTTTTACCAGAAACCATGTGAGTTTAATTTTTTTCCTAATGCATATGTGTCAAACCAAACACATTGTACGGGAATATGTTGAATATTATCATTAAAAATTAAAAATAAAAATACAAATTCGTCAAAACAGTGTGAATTTCATGCCTTAATATCTAACAAAGCGCAAAAAATCGCAACTTCAAAATTTCAGCAAATACGAAGCAATACTAGGTGAACATACTGCCAAAAATTTGGAGAGGTATTTTTTGGTGTTTTTGAGATAATAGCTTTTTAGTAACAGTATAAATATAAGTAGTGCCAGCATGTAACTTTTTACTGTTACACATTAGAGAGTTTATGTCTTCGAAAAAGTTGTTCATTTTGACTAAATAAACAACTCTTTCTTGGACGTCAAAATTCCACGGCCTACTGTTTTCGAATTATTGCATATAAACTAGATTATATTGATAAAAAATGACTATAAAACACATTTTGATGCAATAGTATGAACTATTTTTATTGTTTTTACTTTTACAATCATAGTAGGTCAAGCAAATGTCAGTTTACTATTGTCAGCATGGGTCAAGATATCTTTTAATTTTTTGCATGTCATTTTCAAAATGTTTTAAGCTTAACCTATTTTGTCAATTATTTTAAATTCTAGAGCGCGAAATATCTTGTCGAAAGCTCGTGGATCTGTTCCTGGATGGAAAGGACGTTGATAGAAGATTGTGAAACTCAAGCTCCACGAAACTGACATGTTCATGACCTACTATGTATCATAAAAGTAAAAACAATAAAAATAGTTCATACTATTGCATCAAAATGTGTTTTATAGTATTTTTTGTCAATATAATCTAGTGTATATATAATTAATTCGAAAACAGTAGGCCGTGGAATTTTGACGTCCAAGAAAGGGGTTGTTTATTTAGTCAAAATGAACAACTTTTTCGAAGACATAAACTCTCTAATGTATAACAGTAAAAAGTTACATGCTGGCACTACTTATATTTATACTGTTACTAAAAAGCTATTATCTCAAAAACACCAAAAAATACCTCTCCAAATTTTTGGCAGTATGTTCACCTAGTATTGCTTCGTATTTGCTGAAAATTTAAAGTTGCGATTTTTTGCGCTTTGTGAGATATTAAGGCATGAAATCCACACTGTTTTTTCGAATTTGTATTTTTATTTTTAATTTTTAATGATAATATTCAACATATTCCCGTACAATGTGTTTGGTTTAACACATATGCATTAGGAAAAAATTAAACACACGTGGTTTCTGGTAAAAATGTCAAAATTAGCTTAAAAAACTGTTTTTTCATTGATTGGTTTGTATTTTTAAAATAACTCGAAAACAGTAGGCTGTGGAATTTTGACGTCTGAGAGAGAGTTGTTTATTTTGCCAAAATAAACAACTTTGCCGAAGACGCCAAGTCTCTAGGACGTAAAACAAAGAAGTTAGATGGTGGCGCCACCTATGCGGACGAGTTGCGAACTACTACGTTCTTAGCAATAGATGCCTCTGCTGATGTCAAACAACTTTGTCGAAGACATCATGTGTCGGAAATGCTTCGTTTTGGAGTAATTAATTTAGTTCCGCTAGATTGCGATTCTGGCCCTTAGTGCACTGTCGTGAAACATGTAGAACTGATTTGATGATATCTTCGGCATCAATGGTTCATTTTAATTCTTTTTTGCTCATTTCAAAGATAATTAACTAAATATACGCGAGATGTCTTTAATTTAACGTATTCAACGATTTTTATGCATAAAAATGTTATGTAAAGTTAACACATTTCAACGCATTTCAAAAATTGAGGCAATTTCACGTTAAGTTTAAGTATGTAAATTTTAACAAATATGTGTGGTTCAATGTTGATGCAGTAAGTACCATTCATTATGTTTCAAATAAGCCAAGAAGAATTTAAATTAAATGAAAGATGACAAAGATATCAACAAATTGCTTTTCCATGTTTTACTATAGTGACCCCAAACTTTTGGCCGATACATTATTTTGAGGGGTGACCCCAAACTTTTGGTCGATGACATCAAGAGTAAGTTACTTAATAACATTTTTTCTAGATTTTTTAGCCAAGTTCGGTAAAAAGGAGCTGAAAGCCAATAGAAAATAGGTTATATTGCTGCTCTCATCTTAAAATTTGGTCGACCCAATTTCCAGCAATTCTGCCGTAAGTTTATATTCATTTTTTAGAAAATTTGGCATCTTTGGATTAAGTTTACATACAAATATTTTTGAAAAACTTTCACCGAAATCATATTTAAAGTTACTTTGACTTATTATCTTTCGAATGAGACCTAGGATTTTGAAATCGGACGCAAATTGACGGAGATGTGGGCCTAAAAAAATGACATGTTTTTGAGAGGGTGACCCCAAACTTTTGACCGGGAGTGTATATTGAAAAATTGTCCAAAATAGTGCCACTACCCAAGAGGTTCAGTAGCCTATATTCTTTGAGGATTCCAAGAAGAAACCACTTGGGGACACGTATTTGTAGTTCTAGACGAATTTCAAGAGATATCATCTCAAAATTGTCATGAGATTTCCAAAAGGTATTCCAGAGAAACTGCCAATGGAATCAGTGAATTAGTTCTTGAAGGAATCTGTGATGAAGCTTATGAAGGGATTCCTGGAAGAACTACTATTTAAAACCCTAAAGAAATTCTTTTAGAATCCCAGGTGCAACTCGTGGTGGATTTTCCGGAGGATCTTCTCGGAAACACCAAACAGAATCTTCTTACGGAATGCCAAAAGATACGTCAAAAAGAATCCTCCGTGTATCATCATTTAATTCTAATCAAATCCCCCATTAAGGCGAAACTGGAAGCATTTCCTCATTTTTTTGGTTGTTGATTTTTTTTTAAATGACGAAGCAATATTTTTAAAATCGGTTTTCGTACACATGTAGAGTATGGATCAAGGTATTTCCTGAATTTTTTTCTGGTGGAAAATGTTTTTCGTTTTTGCAGAAATCATTTTTAAACAATATTTAACAAAAAAGGTAAGGTGTGGATCTTGGAGCCACCTTTGGTAGATGATATGATCCACTAGTTATATGAAAATACACGACACGGTCTTCATCCCGATTATGATTTATTTGGTCGCGATAGTAAGGGTAATGCGCATACGTCAACGATCGTTCTATATTAAACGCGTCACCGCATTGAAGTAAAGCACTGCCGTGAAAACCGACTTTCCCACGAAAGTTATCGCGTGCTTCTGATTTCACATTAAATATTCGCGTCCCCATCTTCCTACCGAGAAAACCGACCGACCCAAGTAACAATGATAGCTGAACAGTAAGAATCGTAGCTGAACAATAGTTGGTTAATGGTGTCAATAGCTGAATAAGCTGTAAGCTGAATATCAAGTTGAATTGTAGCTTGTTGAGTGTATAACGTATCTCTTGTAGAGCCTATCATCGCATGCAGAATATGATACTCATCTACTCTACATTTCTTTATTCAGCTTATCTTCAATATTGAAGGTTTAGCATTAAATAAAGAAAATATAAAAAAAACAACAAAAATGAAACTCAGTACACGCAAAACAAGAAAGGCTACCAAAAATTGAGATATGCCTTTTCTACCAATAAATGTATTAAAAACGTACAGAAAATGTGTTATATCATAATCTATTCGTTGTATTAAGATGCGCTACACGGTTCCACAGGTTCTATACTACTACACACAAACACCGCTATTCAAACCCGAGAAGTTGAACCGGGTTGCGTCTAAAAATAACTTTCGCTTCGCTGCCGAGCTTCGCGTCCTATTGTCTACTAGGAATTTTCCACTAGTAAACAGCACACTGTCGGATGCGGGCTTTTCAGTGCACAATGGGTTTAGAGTCGTATTTACGAAGACAAAAATGTTTCTGCCAAGTTCTGTCATTTTTTTTGTATTATTGTGAAATGATTACGGTCACTCGAGTGTAGCTTATCCAAAAATCTGCTGATTAACTATTCTCTATACAATTTCAAAATGTTCTACAAAGTTGTAGCAAATTTGCACAAAAACCAGCCGCGCACTCTCTGGCATCGATCGCGGCACACTCAAAATAAGTGCTCAAACAAATGTTAGAACAAACATGTTTTTTTTCAGTTTCTGCCTGCACATTTTGTGCACCCGATCTGACCTGCCCGTAAGGAAGGGTATCACTACCCTTCAGGCCCTATCAGATGCACCCGTAGGTTGCAGACAGCAGGATCTCACCTACCCCGACCCTTGCCGGGGACCCCTTTCCAACCGTGGGCTCGGATCCAACCCAGTAGACCGACGCCACGACAGCACCGCTACCGGGACTTCCTCTCCGCGGCCACTTAATCGCTGTAAGGGTCGATCTCGACCGCAGGGCACCGGTATGACCTACGAAGCCGACTTCGAACCCCTGGACCACCTCTTGCACTGCATCTGGACTAGCCATTCTCCGAGTCCACGCGCCACCTCCTCTGTAGCTCCCAGACGATATGGGTGATAGCCGTTGAAACGGCATTCCAGCTAATCTCATCCCTACACATTCTCTGGACCAAGTTGTCCGGAGTTGTGTCCTCCCCGCATGTGGCACGCATGCGGTCACGCATTGTGCGAAAACCCGGGCACACGAACAAAACGTGTTCCGCCGTTTCCTCTAAACCATTGCACACTGGGCATTCGGGAGAATCCGCATGCCCGAAACGGTGTAGATACTGTCGGAAGCAACCATGACCTGTAAGGACCTGTGTCAGGTGGAATGTAACTTCCCCATGGCGCCTATTAATCCAACTATCTACCCTCGGTATCAACCTATGGGTCCACCTTCCTTTGGTGGAACTGTCCCACGCGCGCTACCATTTGACCATAGAGGCCATCCTGACAGTTTTGCGTATGCCTCTTGTGCCGCGCATTTCGAAGCACTCCATGTCCTCACTGATAAGAATGCTGATAGGCACCATACCAGTAATGACACAGAGAGCGTCGTGTGACACGGTACGGTACGCGCTTGCAACCGTCAGACACATAAGCCTGTAACTACTTTCCAGCTTCCGTCGGTAGCATTCAGTACTTAGCGCGGTACCCCACGCCGGGCCGCCATACCTAAGTATGGACGTAGCAACACTAGCCAGAAGCTTGCGCTTACTGGCGTACACCGCTGAGCTATTGGACAACATCCGGGACAGTGCCGCAATAGCTGTGGAGGCTCTTTTACAGGCATAATCGACGTGGCTACCGAAGGTAAGCTTATCGTTGATCATCACGCCCAAGTGCTTGACAGAGCGCTTCGACAGGATAGTGCACTCTCCTACACTGATCTCCGTCTGCTGCGCCGACTGCATGTTGTTAACAACCGTCACCTCTGTCTTGTGGTGAGTCAGCTCCAGTTTCCTGGACCGCATCCACGCCTCCACAACCTTGATCGAGTGGTCGGTAGTCAACTTCACCTCCTCGATCGTTTCACCGTAGACTTCGAGCGTAATATCGTCGGCAAATCCGACAATCACCACTCCCACTGGGTACTCTAACCTCAACACCTCGTCGTACGTGACATTCCATAACACCGGACCCCGGATGGAACCTTGCGGGACTCCTGAGGTTATATGAAAGCACTTCCGACCCACCTCCGTGTCGTAAACTAGTACGCGATTCTGGAAGTAGCTTCCGAGAATCTTGTACAAGTACTCCGGTATCCCCAGACGCAAGAGCGCATCGGCAATAGCAGCCCAACTGGCGCTATTAAATGCATTCCTTACATCCAGAGTCACTACCCCGCAGAAGCGAATTCCCCTCCTCTTAGGCTCGAGTGCTTTCTCGGCGGTTTTTGTAACCGACAAGATAGCGTCTACGGTGGACCTCCCCTTCCGGAAGCCATACTGGTTGCTCGAGAGACCATTTACGCCCTCAGTGAACCTCAATATTCTATTGAGGATGATCTTTTCGAGCACCTTCCCCGCCGTGTCAATCAAGCATATTGGTCTATATGCCGACGGGTCTCCGGGTGGTTTCCCCGCCTTTGGCAATAGTACCAGGCTCTGCCTCTTCCAAGCTTCTGGGAAAACTCCCTCGTCCAGGCATTTCTGCATAGCAGACCTGAACATCTCGGGAGCTTCTGCAATAGCTACTTTTAAGGCCAGGTTCGGAACTCCGTCCAGACCTGGGGCCTTACCTACGCTAAGGGACTTAGCTATCCCCGCAAGTTCCACATCGGTGACCCTTTCCTCATCGCCAGCCCCAGTCCCCGGCTGTCCTACGAAAGGAGGCCAAGGACTAGGATCATGACGCGGAAAAAGTCATCCAATGATCCCCTCCAACATCTCTGGAGATTGCTCTGTAGGAGCCATCACACCTCTCGTCTTGGCCATAACGATCCTGTAGGCATCACCCCACGGGTTCGTATTGGCACTCTGACAGAGACCCTCAAAGCAGGCCTTTTTGCTTGCTCTTATCTCGGTCTTGAGCGCGGCTTTTGCAGCGGCGAACACCACCCGCCGTTCGTTTCGCTCTTCCTCTGATCGTGCTCGCTGCATCCGCCGCCTAGCCCGTAGGCAGGCGCGGCGCAGGTCCGCAATCGCGTCGGTCCACCAGTAAGCCGGTGGCCTCCAATTTCTAGGGTGGACTCGCCTAGGCATGGTAGCATCACACGCACGTGAGAGCACCGCTACCAGCTCGTCGCCGTCTAAACCAATTAAGTTTCGCTCACGGCGGAGCGCTTCCCTAAATACCTCTTCGTCGAAGTATGATGTCTTCCACCTACGAGGGCTTGGCCTTGGCCTAGCCGCCTCTTCTTCTATCCGCTGTCTGCTGTTGTTGTAGTCGATACTGTAGCGTACCGCCAGGTGGTCGCTGTGAGTGTGGCCATCAACTACTCTCCAGTTCGAACTACTTGTTAAGCCAGGACTACAAAAGGTCACGTCAATAATTGACTCCGCTCCGTTTCGACTATAGGTACTCTTGGTACCGACGTTAGCCAAGTCGACATCTAAGATGGCCAGTGTTTCTAGCAGGATCTGACCCCGCTGGTTCGTGAAACGGCTTCCCCATTCCACAGCCCAGGCATTAAAGTCACCCGCTATTACCACCGGCCTTCGCCCTGTTAGCACGGTCGTTAAACGGTCCAGCATTTGCGTGAACCGCTCGATCGGCCATCGCGGAGGCGCATAACAGCTACAGAAGAAGACCCCGTTTACTCCTGCACGGGGTATTTACCCGTCGTCCATATCGCCGCCATTTTCCTGGTCCCATCCGAGGCCCAGTTGCCGTTGCCGGCGGGTACTCGGTATGGGTCCGAAATGATTGCGATATCCGTCTCCCACTCAGAAACCGCCTGACAAAGCAGTTGCTGAGCCGCATCACAGTGGTTCAGGTTCAGCTGCGTTACCTGCACTGTGATTTGTTGTTCACTGTGGCTTTCTTAAAGGCCGGGCACCCTGGACCACCCATCGTATGTCTGTTTTTCGAGGTTTTCCCGGTACAGATCATGCAGATGGGCGGACTCGTGCAGCTTTGGGCCTTATGACCTTCAGCGCCGCATCGCCTACACAGTTTGCGCCTGTCGGGGCCTTTGCAGTCCCACGACTTGTGTCCTGGTTCCAGACACCTGAAGCAAACCTCTGGTGGCTCGTGGAATGTCAGGTGACATACACACCAGCCCACCTTTATACTTCCTACTTTAACGGACTTTTTAACATCCGCCACAGGTAGCTGAACCAAAGCTATCTGTGTCCCTGTTGGCCCTCTCCGTAGCTTAACGGCTGCGGCGGCCATCTGCACATCGCACTGTTGCCGCTGTGCCGTGACGAGCTCTTCCACTTCGGTGATCTCGTCAATGTCTTTGACCTTCAGAGTCGCCTCATGTGTCAGAGCCCTCACCTGCACACCATTGGCGTAAATAGGGGGTGGCTAGGGGGGCCTGGCCCCCTCCAGAATAATCCATTTCGGAAAAAAAATCGCGCAATTCAGGCGAAAGGTATCTTTTCAGTATAAAAAATCTATATCGAAATGGCCTTGGCCCCCCCTAGAGCTATGACCTATTTACGCTTATGCTGCACACCCTCACCAAGGACCTCTTCTGCCAGCCTCTTGTAGGCGGCGCCTTTGTGTTCCTTCTGGCGCTTCAGCTCCAGGATCATCTCACCCGTACGAGTACGTCTAATACTGCGTACGTCGGCTCCAAGACCCTCAAGCTTGGCGTCGCTTCGCATCGTCTTCAAGACGTCCGAGTACTTAGACTGTTCGGTCTTGATGACGATAGCGTCGCCTTTCTCGCGCCTGGCACCTGCCTTCCTACGCCTTGGCTTGGTGTCCTGCACTTCTGCCTGCGGAGTCACCTTCTTCTTCCTCTTCCGCTCTACCTTTGTCCAAGGAGGGTCCTCTCCTTGGATCGCCCTGCTCTGTGGCTGCTGAGGGCCCACCATTGGTCGCAACCCCTTGTTCCCATCATTCCGGGACGGGCCGGCCTTTTCAGGCCCACCCTTCCCAGCTTTCCGGGAACCCTGGCTGGGGTCCGACTTTCCGGCATTACCACCGGCTTTCGGGGTTGTTATACGCCTGGCCTTGCGGGCGCCGCCAGACAGCTCCTCACCTGACGGCTGCCTCGCCCGCTTCTGCGAATGCTTGTCACGTTTGTCACGAGTATTCGCTTCCACTCTCTTCGGACTACCCGCGAAGGAGAAGGCCTCCGTTTGTGTAAACTTAGACGCTTTCTCCTTTGCGGGTTCCTCCGCTGCTGCAGCCAGCAACGCGACCGCGTGCTCCTGCTTGGCCTCATCGACAGACGCTCTAAGCCGAAGCAAGGCCGTTTTCAGGTCCTTGCTTATATTCGACTTAGTTGTCGCAAAGTCGATAATTTTGCCAAGCTGCTGCTCAGCTACCTCTAATGCGGACCGTCCTTTTCCTACTACTTGGCTGATGGCCCTCAGCAACCATGCTCCGTCCATAACCTCCGCCGGCTGGCTTGCCGTGGAGTGGACAGGAGCTCCCATGCTTGAGCTGCGTAAGCAGCTTCCAGCACCTGACTCCTCGCTTCTCCTTATTGGAGACCTCATCAACCCGCTTCTTGCGAAGGGGTTGATCGCACCACTACTTCCACCTATGTTATTATTTTTTGAATTTTTGCTCATATTTATTCCCACGAGTTGCACGAGAAAGAATGTCCACCACGCCAGAGCTCTGCATTAACGCGGTAAGGGACAGCTTACTGTGGGGGGTGCCCAGGTACCCCACAGGCTCCGTTAAAGATCGAGCATCTTTTTCACCCCCTCGATCACTCATTCCTCGGCACGGGTTGCTTGACACCTTGAATTGGGGTTAGTAGTCCTATTCTTAGCCGGCAACTACGCGGCTGACTCGCAAGCGGGGGGGTGCGTCAGGCCCCAGGACATCCGTCTCTGCTGCCCCAAGCCTCTCGTCTATCCATGTGCAGTTGTAGACGTGCTGGTTAGAGCGCAGGGTACTATGTATCACCATGCTACTGTCTCGGTTTGATTCCCGCCGCCGCCCGTATTTCTTTTTAAACATGTTTTGGTAATTGATGCCGCCGCTGCTGCCATGACCAGTCTAAAAATAGAACAAATAAAGAGAAACCAATGCGATAGAGCACACGCACACATGCGAAATTTTCCTTTTCCAGATTCTAGGAAGCCAATACAATTTTTGGTATACTGCCACCTACCAATTTTTGTATTTGCAAAGCCTTAATACAATATTTGTATATGTTTCAAACCGCATTGTATTAGAATCTGTCAATCTCCGGTTGCGTGTACCACCACTTAAAAAAAATACTAGAGGAATGTGAAAAAGTGTTATTTTAGAAAAACATAGATGAAGGATTTTGTCCTCTCCGATCATAAAACGCTGGATTTCATAACTACAGCAGAATCCAAGATCAAATATTTTTGGATAATTGTAGGGCATCAATGATATGCCTAGTGTTAAACAATTACCAGGGGAAAGAGAATCGACAGGTTCCAGTTCCGTGGGCAGTGGAGGTGGTTGTTCGTGATGCGCAACTTGATGAGCTGGTGGAAGAGGAAATCGATTGTTTGTCAGAAGTACTCGGTCCTTAATCAAACTTCTACAATGAACCAACAAGAGAAGCATAGAAATTATCAATTGAACATAATATTAGGCATCAAGCATTAAAAATCTTTTACGGGTACCAATACCGAGATGACGATAGAGATGTGGGGTTTCCACGTCGAAACTGCTCCCTAAAAATAGATAAAAGAACATGTATCTATTCACGTCTTAGTAGAATTTTAAGAATACTTACCTGTTTTTTTTTCATTCATTTTGCGTGACTTCACCAGAGATTCACGATTATCAAAATCGAGAAGCACTGAACTGTAAACAAAACAATGCACTTACATACAACACTTCAAATGAAGGTTGATTTGCACAAGCTACAGAAGTGTTTAATCAACATCAAATTGTTACCTGGGGACTCACGGAAATAGTCGCGTATTTGCCACAGTATTGAACTTAGAGTATACGGAGAATAAACTTCCAAGCTTAGATAGCTATTTTCGAATTATGTATTTTACCAAGAGTAGACCCATGTGTTACATGTGATCGACAGCCGTACCTCAAT
The DNA here is from genome assembly GCF_035046485.1 of Aedes albopictus. NCBI lineage: Eukaryota > Metazoa > Arthropoda > Insecta > Diptera > Culicidae > Aedes > Aedes albopictus. The sequence goes on from NC_085137.1 coordinate 59,684,017, forward strand.
TAAGCCAATTATTTTAAATTTACTCAATGATTGTTGTGAACTGCAATCAATTTCTTCTAACATTTTTATCGCTTCAATATTAGGCCTACACCAGAACTATAAGATTAATTTGCAGATATTACAGACTCCAGGAGTCCTCATGAAAACGCATTGGCGAAATTACCCCAACTTCTTCTAGTATGTAAAAAAAACTCGGAATGATCTCACCCAGTTCCATGTCGTCGGATGACCGCAACCACTCCTTAACTCCTTCAATTTTCTGTAAAACTGTTTGCTACCAAGTGTGCATCCATTTTTATCACTTCACGAGGAAGGACAATGTGCACCTGCCCCAAACCCGCGTCATTTTTCACTTTTTCCTTCGAACAATCTCTGCAAAAAGGGAAAACATTTTCCACCACAAACAAAGATTCAGAAGATACCTTGATCCATACTCTACATGTGTATGAAAACCGATTTTGAAACTATTATTTAAAAAAATCAAAAGCCAAAAAATGAGTAAATTCGTCCAGTTTCGCCTTAATTGAAAATATGGTTTCCAGACACTTGAACTGATGAACTAATTGCGAAATGAATATGTTTTTATTTTTATTATTAAATATCGCATTCACATTTACATTCACGGCATTTATTCAGGTAATCTACTTAGGGCCGATTTCTTCACTTCGGCTTAACCGGTAAGCCAGACTTACCCATATACACTGTGGTGCATAATTGATCGGACAAACGCCGATTTTCATACAAAATGGCCAAGTTTAAGATGCTGTAACTATGGTTTGCTTTGTTGGATTGAGCTCAATTTTTTACACGGAACTACAAATATGCTGAATTTTGTGTATACAAAGTATAAAATGTTTTCGTTCACAGGTCTGGGCGTGGCAAGGCGTTGAAAATATTGCAAAAGTGATCGGACAGCGGTACCCCTTTGATTTACACGCGTGTCGCTGTCCGATCACTTTTGCAATTTTTTCAACGCCTTGCCATGCCCAGACCTGTGAACGAAAACATTTTATACTTTGTATACACAAAATTCAGCATATTTGTAGTTCCGTGTCAAAAATTGAGCTCAATCCATCAAAGCTAACCATAGTTACAGCATCTCAAACTTGGTCATTTTGTATGAAAATCGGCGTTTGTCCGATCAATTATGCACCACAGTGTAGTTAAACCTGGTTTAAAGCTTAAGCCATGGTGAAGAAATCGCCCCTTACACTCAGTCGGGAATCCGTGAAGTAAACCCAAGTAACCAAAAGCTCAGATAAGAGGGTACTTTATAAGCTAAGCAGCTTATTCAAGGTTGCTGTTAAGCCTTCTAAGCAGCTTCTTTTTAAGAATTTTTGGAACTTGAAAGTTCACATAAGGTAGCTGGATTGCCTTCAAAACAGCTTTTGATAGAACTTTGCCAAAATTGATGCAGGAACAAAAATGTATTTTCTAGATTTATCACAACCTAGTTAGAATTGAGATTCATGTCTTAAATTGCGGATTATTATATTTTCACACACGTTGCAGCTTTTGAGATTTGAACTGGATCGTCTTGCGTGGTAGACTGCTTACTTATCGCTGCACTGCTGAAGACACTAGACAAAGTCAAGCTAACTTCACTGCTATATAAGTGTGCAAAACTAGCTGCCGACAAAGAATCGATTCAAGACAGACGTTACTCGCCATTCGTAATTATAATAATGTGGTAGAGCATAGGGCTATCACGCATTAGCTATCAGTTCGAATCTGCAGGGCAGCATATTTTTTTTTATATATTTTGCATACCAGTTCATTGTCTAGTATCATGCTCTCTTCAAAGAGCAAATCGAAGTGCTGCTTTCACCTTTCGATCACCTCACGTCCGTCCGTCAGAAGGTTTCCGTCCTTATCCTTGCATATTTTGGTCCGCGGCACGAAGCTGTTGTGCCGGGATGTGTTTAGTTTCTGATAGAACTTCATTGTTTCTTGAGAACGGCACAGCAGTTTCATTTTCTCGCTGTACGCTTCAGGTGGTGCTTTGCCTCCCGAAAGCGGCAGGGGTGCTGTTCCCGCTTCTGTTTGTATCGTTCTACGTTCTGCCAGGTTCCTTGCTGCAGGATTACCGCCCGTGCTGCATTCTTCTTCTCCAAAATCGCTCTGCACACCTCATGGAACTATTTGTTCTGTCGACCTCCATCTACGTACCCGATGATGCTCTCGGCTGCGTACTTGATTGCTGCTGTACTGAGTGACTCCAGCATTCTTCTGGAGATTCTTCGCGTATGCTGAGACGACATCCACTTGCTTCAGTCGCTCAAAGTTGTACCGTGGCGGTCGCCGGTACCGGACATTGTTGATGACGAAAAGTTTTGGACGCAGTTTGACCATCACCAGGTAGTGGTCAGAGGCTATAGATCCTGACGTCGATAATATCGGAGACGTGCCGTCCATCAATCAGAACGTGGTTGATTTGCGATTCCGTCTGCTGTGCTGGTCTCCAGATTGTAATGACAAGGGATGCTGTGTTGGTAAAAGGTGCTACGAATGACCGGTCATGTTTTTCGGAATGAGACTTTGTATGCGTTTTCTTTGGAGGTTATGCTTCTTAGTCGCATCGTGCTGGGAAGCACGCGTTCGATACCCGCCGCAGCTATCAGGAAAAGTTTTCGGCTGTACCACTGGGAGTTGCATGCTAGTCCATTGTCTAGTGTAGCTGCCTTCAAAGAGCGAAAAAGCTCACTGGAGCATTGAACGCATCCGTGTATTTTCTTGACAAATAAAAATAAATTCTCCTCCCGCTTTGACACACATGTGCACAACAGTGTATGAGATAGATGTTTATCTAATCCCATCCGATGGAGGTTTGGATTGTGAAAAGAAGATAACCGTGTGTGACTGTGGAATCGAGTTCAGTTCTAGGTCTACTGGCGACGGAGATAGTCGAGTGACTCCGTAGCTTGAAGGAATAGAAGCGCCCGTCTAGCGAATTGGGAGTGGTGAGTTCGAGTATCACCGGAGTAAGTGGATTTCTTCTCATAATTCAAATCTCAATTTGTTCATCGAGCACATGTTCTGTTGTGCTCATGGATGTCATAGCATTTTCAACAGTGTAAATTCCAAGTTGTTTTCTTGGAAAAACACTCAAAATTTGCCACCATACCAGCTTTCCAACGTTGGTCATACCCAACGCTTGCCAGATCACGCTCCCTCTGATCCGCTCATGGTGCTCTCTGCACTACACGCCTTCAAATTTGTAGAACTGTCGTTCGGTATTCTCGCAACATATCCTGCCCACCGTATCTGTCAAGCTTAAGCCATTTTCAGGATGTTGGAGTCACCGTAGAGCGTAGTTTTCAGAGAGCTTTAACATACACGTAATGCGAAAAAATTGAGAACCTCTGACACAGACAGAACCCAACTGCGTCGACGACGGCCGTTATTGAAACCGAACCGCAAATCCTTCTCATGCTTCACGCGCTCATCCGATAGAACTTCAACGGAACAACGAAATTGTACGGAAGTGGGGATCCTACCCCTCCGGAACATAAGAAGGGTAAACGAGTAACGGAAGGCAGACAGAGAGAGGTGTGTGTATCAGTGTGATATCGAGAATCTTGTACATATCCTTCGCCCGTCGCTATTTTGGGTTGGCGCGTGAATGGGATTTGTCTGGGTGCCGATGCCGAATCGAAATCAGGAGGGCTCGCGAGGGTGATGCCTAACGAACATCGCCGGGACAGATTTGAATGTTTATTCATGTCGTTCAATTGCCATTAGAGGTAATAGGAAAATATCATAATCTAATAATTTGCTCGGTATGCACTTGGTATTTGGGAGACTGTCAAACACACCCTGGTGGGGTGTGGAATTGGTGGTAAAATTAGATTATCGAGTCGACGAGCATTGAGCATTCATCTGGAATTGGGCGATGCGGATAATTGGGGAATTTACTGGGTCTTTTCTGTGTAATCGCTACTGCAGAACTGGAAGTACGAGCACGAAAATGTGGATAAATTAACCACTTTCTTAGCTGAAGCCTAATGTATCACCGTTTATGTCACACGATATACAAATGCAAATGGTTGATTGGCAATGAAAGTTCTCAATTAACGACTGTGGGATTGTTCAAGCTGAGAACGATAATACGAAGCTCTGTCTCAATTGAGACGTTACGCCAGAAAGAAGAAACAATAAGAAGATTAGCTTAAGATTTGCCTGACACTAAAAAATTTTTGAAAGGTTTTTCGAGCTAAGCCCGGGATTTTGTCTCTTTTAAACCTTTTCTCTTTCTTATAGAAACCCTCATTGGCATACAAATGTTAAAAAAACAGCATAGAGCTTTGAGAATTTGGCAATGCCTTCGGAAGCAAATATTTTAAGGAGAAACTTCAGAGAATACAAATATGGCTGCCTCAATGGCACCCCTAGTTACGTTTTTAAGAGCACCATCTTAAAAATCTTAAAAATTCGTAAACAAATGCGCTCGATTTGGAAAAGCTGCCTCTTTTTGCAAGTGGGCAAAGCTAGGATAAACCAGTGCGGCTTGGTTCGATGCTTCGTTCGTCAGATTTGTGCCTCTGAAGTTTGTATGCAAAATTGCAATGGGATTTCTTGATGTTTCACCTTAAACACGTTTTCAATTAAACTGTTCTATGATGTTTGACACGTCTCATCTCAATTTTAAAAAGCTTCAGCTTGAGCTTGATTGACCGGCCGTAGTTACTACTTTAGACCAGCTAAACTCACACAAGGATCCAATGAGATGTATAAGAAATGATGAGTATTGATGATATTCTATTTTTAGGCGACAATGGAGCCTGTTACGTCAGATTGCAGGTCAATCTGGGGATGGGGAGGGAAATGATCGTTGCAATCATTTGTTGCCAAAATGCCGTTGAATCTTCTGCACCTGCACAAGGTCATGCGGATGTCGGAGTGTTGTTGTGAAATGGTTTATTTTTGGTTCACGCATTGGTGCGTGGATGCCAAGAGTGAGGTAGGCCGAGTGAGGTGATATATTGTTTGAAGACTACTGTGAGGCGGATGAAGCGGCATAGTTCGTTTGGTTGCATAACTTGACGCGTTATATGATAGATTTACACTGTGCTGTAAAAGTTGAAGACTTTTTTCAATCCATTTCCAGTTCTAGCGATGATTTTGAGCAAATGTTTATACATGAGATGAATATACAGAAATAGAATATTGAGATAGTTTATAGAAAGATACAAAGGAGGAGGAAAGGGATGAGCCAAGGATTGAATCCAGGACCTTCTACAGATTATTCAGGAGCGGTTGCCACTTGGCCACCAAGCTCATCACGTTTCATCTCAAATTAAAAGAAACTGGTTACCTTATTTTAAGCTAATCATATTCTACCTTGCAACAAATTGTTGTGTTGTACAGGGTCAGCAACAATTTATCCAAACTTGTTCATCAAACAGAGCAAGTGCCACTAGGAAAAAACTTTCCCGCATAAACATTCCAAAAGCTAAAACAACGACAAGCCTCATTACTGCGTGTCGTCGTTTGTGTGCGTGTAAATTTACCGCTAAGAAGAAACCATCTTATTGCATTAAGGACAAGGTATTTGGAGTACATAGCTCAAATTTTCAAGAGCACCATTTTTTAGAACCGTTGAACGGATGTGGCTGAAAATGCATCATGCTGATTGTTCAGTGGTTGTCAGCAGCATGATGCATTTTCATCCAAATCCGTTCATCGGTTCTAAAAAACGGTGCTCTTGAAAATTTGAGCTATGTACTCCAAATACCTTGTCCTTAACTCGGCCACCACCATCTCTAGCCACAGATAAGCCCCATTCTTTTCGGGGAAATATTTGTGCCGGTGTGCACGATAGGGAAAAGAAGCCGGATTGGGTTTTGATTCCTCAACATCAGGATGTTCTTTTATTACCCCATCCTTGATAAATCACCCTCCAAAGGCACCACATTTTCACAATTGTCGTCAAACGCAGATCGAATTCCCGGGAACCGCGCAACATCTCGACAATCACATCGTTAAGATCAAGTGGATAGCCGTTTTAATTACTTTCGGCTTGACGGTTAGTTCAGAGCGAAAATCCAAAAATCGTGATCCTTGTTGTTTGTTGCCCGGCGCCCGTCTTTTATGAACACACAAAACAGAGTTCATTATAACTTTGTGTTCGTGGTGGTGGTTCTTTCATCGACCGGACTAAACCGAGCACCACCGAGGCGGCGGCCGTTTTCATTTTGCGCCACCGTAAAATTTTCTCGCATTTCCTCCAACCGAGTAGCTTTTCTTTATCCGTGCAAAGCCGCCGAGCGTGTTCTCCTGGCGCTCGGAAGCTGATCGGAGGGTGACGGTGGGAGGGAGGCGTATTTAACCCTTTTAATTATGTTGATTTTTGCTTCTTTTTTCTTTCATCTTGTTGTAGTGAATGAATAAGTTGGTCTTTTTCTTTGGGAAAGGTACTACAGTTATCAGCAAGCCGAGTTTGCGGTTTTACAATTGTACAGTAGACGCCTTGTCTGACCTTTAAAATTATGACCTTTACAAATTTGTCGGATTGCTTGTTTGCATAATCTTAAGATAACTTTCTATGTTGTACTTCAGCGTAACGTAATTGTAATTGTAATGGACAGACTTAATTGACTAATCACTACCGTACAGAAGGTACGGCATTGCACAGTGGGAAAAAAATCACAAACTGCAAAATTTCGAGAAAGGTGGGTGTTGTTCGCCACACGATGTTGAAAATCAGTGTATTGGGCCCGTTTTACCTCGCTCTCTCTATCTCACACCTTTTTGGAAAAATCCTTATCTACTTCCGACTGGAGTGCAAAATAGATAATTTAAAAAACATCCGTAGTATCGGGTGTATACCGATTTTTTGCTTTTGTTAATACAAAATTTTCAGAATTTGTATGGAGCGTAGACTTTGGCCAGAACCCCCCTCCCTCTCTCCCTTAGAGTCTACGTAACTTATGGACAGGCCCACATCGTTCAGTGGAAAATAGCTGTGGACTTTGTTCCCATGCCAGCTCAACAGCTATAAAAGTAGATGTGTACATTTGTCACAGAGGTGGAGGCACATATGGCTGTGCTGTTTCGTCTTGGGGTGTAGTAATCCAGATGTTCAAAATTTTTAACATGCTAATTGGATCTTAGAGGGAACAGTTTTGGCACTGAATATAAATGTTCAAAATGTATCTCTGTTTGAAAGTGCTTTAGGGATGTTTGAGATGCACAGTGTTCGAAATCGATGATTTTGCGATCAAAATTAAATAACTTTTTTTAGGTTGGTTCTAGAGGTTTGGCGTGTTCTACAAAGTTTTTCTGCATGTTAAAAGGCGTCTTCTGATAAAATGTAATTAATGATTAATCCCCCTAGAAGTGAGATAATTTATTTATTTTTAAAAAAATTTTTTTTAGAGGTTTGACGACTTCGGCAAAGTTGTAGCTCATAATAAGAGAAAAAACTTCGCAGAACATGTCAAAGCTCCACCTCTTACGGTTTTCGACATATAGAGCGTTTTGTGAGAAGTATCCCTAAAACTAGATTTTTCAGTGTAGCTTTAACAGATAAAATCCTACAGTTTTGTGACCTTCTACAAACTTGTTCAGTACGTCAAAATACACATTTCTTCCGAAGATGGTAAGTCATTAATCTTAAAACAAAAAATTTATAGGCAAATTTATCATATTTTAAGGTGTACTTTCACGTTAAGTAACTATTTCCGGCGCAAAATGGCGCAGATGGATCAGTCGGTAGGTGAAAGATTAGACTTTTCACTACCTCCCCAAGTAACAATGTAATCTGAATAACAGCTTATTCAGCCGAAATTTTTAAAATCTTGCTTAAGAGCGGTTTATTCAGCCGTTGTAAAGCAATACTGTGTGTTGGGTCTTGAAGGTAGAAACCCCCGTGGACAATAGTGGGAAAGGTGTTTTGAATGCAAGGCATAAACTTCTTATTTTGCCTGTAATACAAGAAAAAAAAACCCAGATTAATCCACCTAGCGGTGATAGTGCCTTTCTCGTAGAATACGTTCTCTAGCTCCTGCAACATACAGGGGATGGCCAAAATGTTTGGGATAGGCAACTTTTTTTCTTTCACAAAAAAGTTCAACATGCTATAACTTTTCATAGAGTGCATCAAATATTCTCAAATTTTGACCGTTTGTCAACCTACTATATGTGCATCAGTGGTACAAATTTGAGCTCGATCGATTAATCTTTCGCAAAGTTATAACCGTTCTGGTAAAGCACTATTTTTATGACTATCAATTTTTGAACTCTCATATCTCGGAGACCAGTGAACTGAATTGAATGAAATTTTGAGTGATTATCAACAATATTATAACGCTTGGAAATCCATCAAAACATAGGTACTTTTTAAACGTTGAAAAAAGTTATGATGGTTTGACATTTTCACCCATATAGAGGAAAATGAGTCAAATTTACAATACTGCACAAAAATTACTAATCATGTTCTTCCTTTAATCCAAATAGGCTCTAATATATCTCATTATAGATATCTTATGAACAGAAGTAGAACATCTTTAGATATCAAAAATAAAATTTAATGGCATTGATGTAAAAAAAACACATGTTTTTCGAAAAAGATACAAAATTGTCAATCCATCATAACTTTTTCCAACGTTCAAAAAGTACCTATGTTTTGATGAATTTTCAAGCATTATTATACTGTTGATAATCGCTCAATCAATTCGGTTCACTGGTCTCCGAGATATGAGAGTTCAAAAATTGATAGTTTTGAAAATAGTGCTTTACCAGAATGGTTAAAACTTTGCGAAAGATTAACCAATCGAGCTCAAATTTGTACCACTGATGCACATATAGTAGGTTGACAAACGGTCAAAATTTGAGAATATTTGATGCACTCTATGAAAAGTTATAGCATGTTGAACTTTTTTGTGAAATTAAAAAAAGTTGCCTATCCCAAACATTTTGGCCACCCCCTGTAGAAGCTTGAACTTGTAATATTTATAGCAATTAGATTCTTTAAGGGTAAACCAAAAATATACAGTAAAATGGGGTATCTCTCATAGTTTTTCAGAAAATTTACTTAATATTTTCCCATGTAACAGTATTTCCAATAATAACATACATATTTTCAAAAACTTTTGCTCCGTGCAAAACCATCTGTCAAAGTAACGCTTCGATTGTGGACAGTGAATCAAAATTCAACCATCGCGCAACAATAACGACAATGTCGCAACCTTAATTTGTTGCGACATTCTACCCAATGCGACATAGGTTTGTCCCAACTTGAAAAGAATGGGATAAAGATCATGCAGCATGAGTTTAGAGATTTTTAAGCCTTTCATTGTGATTTTTGAGCGGTAACTTCGAGTCGGTAAACACTGCAACGCTGCTGAAGATGTATCATTAAAAAGTTTCGATTTTGGGTTGGTAATAAATGATTATTCACAAGTTGAAAAGTTCGCAACAAATTCAGCTTCCGTTTTGTCTGCAACAAAAATTTTCGGGATCATGCAAGGAGACGGCATCCTATTTTTTCACTATGGAGTTTGACAGGTTGGATTGTGCCTCCTTACGTGGAGCATAAATTTATGCTCCAGCCAAAATATTCACCAACACAGTCGTGAAATTTGAATGTTTACCTTTTTTACGAGGGATAACGGTGCAAAACGCTCACATCACATTAGATCTCATAAAAGTGTTGATCATGAAAAAGCTGCATTATTTGATAATTTTCAATTTGAGAGTGTCGATGTTTAGGTAAAGTTCCTACACAGAGTGATAATTCTTTGTGAAAAGTCACACAATACCTCTTTTTGCAAACTTTGTTGGCCAAAGTGCGTTTTTCCTTATTTTCTCCCGCTGTTGTATTGAGTGAATGTTGGTATTAGTGTGTTCTGGTTGCGCATGATAAGCGGCAACAAAATCAGATCACCGTAGCATCCCCGTGGGATCATGTCATTATCTGTTACCAGTTGGGATAAAGAGTAATCGCTGCGCCATATTTGTTGCTTGTTTTGTACCCCTCTTGTCTGACAATTCTTTTCACTGATTGTGAATATAGGAAAGTGCGTGCGCTGCTTTAATAAGCTCTGTAAGTGATCTTTAGTGATTTTCAAGTACGAAATGGTATCACCACCAGAACAAAGGTAAAATTTGCGTTCCTAATGTGCTACTATTTACAAGTTGGGTCGGCCATATTGATTTTGGCCGTCATCTTGGATTTTTATACCAAAACATTTTTTTCACCATGAGGGCAACCACCGATTTTCAAAATTTTTGCATCAATTGAAAGCTGGGCCATTTATACATAACATATAAAAAAAAATTAGAGATGTCTTTTTCTTCTTTCAAAAGTTATCTGCAGTTTTGTAAATTAAGCCACGTTTTCTCCATACATTTCCATGCGCGCCGGCAACGACATGCAACAGCATCCGAGTTTACGCCTGCATGTATACACAAAGGCGCGTGCCGCAAAATTTGGCCAAATAGGAGGTTCGTTCCCGTTTTTGACTGTTTCTCAATGATGCGGGCATTGTTTTTATAACTTTTTTAGTGTTTCTAATAGCTTAAACCTTCAGCTTTCCATTAGTGGGTTCAGAATTTAAATTCGTGTTCGTAAACACTGCGAAATAACGCTGCATTTATGTAAACGGTCGGCACCGGGCCAAGTGCGCAAAAGTGGCATGATTTACAGAACGGCAGATAACTTTTGAAAGAAGAAATAGACATCTCTAATTTTTTTTATATGTCATGTATAAATGGCCCAGCTTTCAATTGATGTAAAAATTTTGAAAATCGGTGGTTGCCCTCATGGTGAAAAAAAATGTTTTGGTATAAAAATCCAAGATGGCGGCCAAAATCAATATGGCCGACCCAACTTTTTATTATTGTAAATAGTAGCTCTAACTTTCCTCTTTTCAATAACAGTTCGTTTTGAGAAACTTTCGAGTTATAACGGTTTAAGTGAGCCACCATTTGACCAAAATCGAGGGGTCTGCAAAAATTGTTGTGGCTCTAACTAACGGGGGGTCCATCAATTTGAGTAACCAAATGCATTTCTCTTACTTTTTAGGCGAGGGCTTTCAGAAAATCGGCACCTTAAACATTTTTGAAGACAAGGTGTAAATAGTGGGCCGGTCTCAGCGAGAATAACCCTATGACAAACTTCATAAAATAAGACTTATGAAAAGTGTAAAAAACTTAAAATGAAGCATACTGGAAATGATCCATGAACATTTCATGAGGTCGGTCAAGCCAATCAATGCTACCCCGCTAATCAAAAAATCTGTTGGCAACTGGGTTCAAACCAACAAGCTTGAGATCAACTGACTCGCATGCTACCACTCGGCTATAGAACGAGTTGATATGAGAGGGAACAAAACGCAAACAACAAGCGTTTGTTGGACGATGATCACCTTTTTTGCCATGGTAAATTTGAAATCATTTTTATGCTGGTCATTACCGCATGCCGTCTTTCAGTTAGTTTTCACAACAAAATTAATTTCAGTGTAAAGGGTTAGTTGTAAATTGGGTCAATTATAAAATTGACAGTATTTATCTGTTGAATTGAAGCGAAACTCAGTCTGCACAAATTTAGTGGCGATGTATACAGTGTATCAAACAATTGTCCGTACAGCAAATTTTTTGTCAAAACAATTTTTCATTCAAATGTTAATAACTTTCTTATGCGTCAATCAAAAACGCTGAAATTTTGACCAATCATGAATCATATATTTAAGCTTTATTAGTAAAATTTTGAGCGAGATCGAATAAGTTTTCTGAAAGTTATTGAACTTTTAGTAAAACTTATAAGACTTTTGAACACATTTTTAAAACATTACATCTCAATGTGTACTCGATGAAATTTTTTCAAGTTTTTTTTGTGTTACATCTTAGACCCAAGGCTTTCATATGCAGCCATGTTTGGGGTTTTATATTCACTACAAAAATATGGAAAATGTCCGTATGTAGTTGACGATGTTTTAAATTGTACCATATTTTGCACATATAATCTGCCAAACGTTTTCCACCAATAAAAGTGCATTAACTGAACGAAAAATCCATAGGACCTACTCTTCATATGTAGTTTAGTAGGTCCTGTATAAAAATATATCATTAAGAGAAATTAAAAAAGTTGAAAACACTTGGCACTTTTATTGATCAAAATATGATGAATTTCCAAATGACACTCTGAACATATACAGATTTTTCATATTTTGTGTAGTGAATATAAAACCTTAAACGAAGCTGCATATGAAAGCCTTAGGTATAAGCTGTAAAACGAAATATATTGAAAAAGTTTCATCAAGTACATATTGAGATATAATGTTGATTGACGTATAAAAAAGTTATAATCATTCAAATGAAAAATTATTTTGGCCAAAAAATTGCTGTACGGACAATTGTTTGATACACTGTATATTTAAATTGATCCTGCAGAATAGTCCATTTTACGAGCCGTTATTATGAATGAAAGTTTAGCAGGAGATAGCATCCAAACCCGTGAAAATCGATATCAACATCAACATTGTTGTCACTTCGTAAAATGGCTCATAGTAATTTCAACCGCAAGCCGTTATTCAGTGTAGGAAAACAAAAACTATTTCTGACTTTCTGAGTAAGATCAACGCAGTGACTGAGTAGAAATTTTCCTCGGTAGGTGATAATTAGAACCTGACAAATGTACATTTATTCGTTAAGTGGTAGGTAAGTTAATCGCCAAGATGTATGCAACACACGAACCATTAAATATATTAATATGTTCGAGACGTTCATAGATTACGTCACATTAAAATTTTCCACACGCTAAGAAAATGTTACTCTAAAATGGGTTAGATTCACACAAAACTGAGCTAAACTGGAACAGCTCAAAAAATGAGTAAATTGCATTTCCAGCGATAGCGCTGGCCCAAGTGCAAAAATCCAACTGGTTTAAGCCGTATAATATTCTTCGCATCATCAAGAATATTATACGGCTTAAACTGATGAGATTTTCGCACTTGGGCCAGCGCTATCGCTGGGAAAAAAATTTACTCAATTTTGAGTTGTCCCACTTTAGCTCGAAAATGAGTGAATTTTCTGACCGTGCATTCTAAATCACTTTTCTCCCTCTACGTCAACAATTTAACATTTTCATCTTCAAAATGTGTGCATGGATTATTACACTTTGTGAGTACCTTTTAAAGCGTGTCGTGATTCACGATTGCTCCGTTGCCTCAGCGAAGCACACGCTTAAAAATGTTACATTAATATGTGAACTATACTCCATTGCACGGTGACGTCATCAAGAAATCGCTCTCTTTCACTCCTACGGGAAAATAGAAAACAACAGGACCAACACCTGTCAAATTTGACAGGTACTGGTCCTGTTGTTTTCAAACTCTCTGAAAGAGCGAAAGAGATAGAATTTTGTCGTGAGATGGTCTATACGCAACGTGTACACCTGCAAAAAATTTTACTCGGTTTCTGAGTTGGTCTCACTTAAGGTGAAACATCAAGAAATCCCATTGCAATTTTTCATACAAACTATAGAGGCACAAATCTGACGAACAAAGCATCGAACCAAGCCGCACTTGTTTTTCCTAGCTTTGCTCACTTCCAAAAAGAGGCAGCTTTTACAAATCGAGAGCATTTGCTAACAAATTTTCAAGAACGTGAACGTGAAAACGTGAGTAGGGGACCAAGTCGGCCATTGTGGCAGCAATGTTTGTATTCTCTGAAGTTTCTCCTTAAGAAATCGAAAAATCCTTTGTTTTCTTGCTCAGTTTCCATTAATGGTGGGACAACTCATTGGCAACGGGTTGTCCCACTTTTAGCTAAAACGAGTAAGAAAAATAATCGATTTTTGGATTTCTGAGTAAGATTATCTCAGCCACGGAGTAGAATTTTTTCTTTGTGTACTAATTAGAACCAGGTAAGCGATAAGTTAATCGCCGAGATGTATGCAGCACATGACCCATTAAATGTGCTAATGTGTTTGGGACGTTCTCAAATTACGTTACACAAAAAATGTCCTTTTTCTCAGCGTTGCCAACCTTCCAGATTTATCTGGATTTATCCAGATTTTTGAGGTCTCATTTTGCAAAAATCTGGAAGATCCAGACATTTGTTTTCGGGATTTGTAAGGTTTTTCTCGGAATTTGTAAGGTTTTGCTCGGAATTTGTAGGGTTTTTCCCACACTTCAATTCTTGGGATTTGCGCTAACGTAAGAACCTCGACAACACTAATAAGACGCGACGCGAGACGGAACACAACACTTATTATTCTTACAACGTTAAAAAGTAGATAAAATTACCTTTTTGATTCGACCGGTTTCGGGCTCGTTGTTGCCCATCGACAGGACGATGTCCGACTGACTACGTAGAAAACTAATACTACAATCCTACTGTATGCAGTATTCGTCGTGAAGCTTTGTATTTTACTGAATTCTCAGCTTGGTCAAGTGGAAAAGGGAGGACGTAATTGGGGCATCGTCTTCATTCATTAATGGGCGGTCGGCAGTAGCTATATACATGGATTCCCATGCGTTCAGTTGTGTAACTTTTCGGACATTTTTAAGCAGTTTCGCTTGCTCCCAATCTACAGTATGTCCCAGCGTCGTGGTGTGCATTGCCACACTCGAATCACAAGTCCTTCCATGTTCCACCGCGTTCTTGTGTTCGCGTAGACGAGTTTTAAACTTACGGCGTGTTTGCCCAATGTATACCGCTGGGCAGTTTTGGCACGGTATCTGGTAAACTCCGGATTTTTCGTCGGCTGGGACTCTGTCTTTCAGATTGCACAACGCATCCTTCAAAGTGTTGCTGCTCTTGTATACCACCTGAAATCCGTGATGGTTGAGGGCCCTTTGGATTGGGTTGGTCAGCTTTGGGTAAAAGGGAAGGCTAATCCTTTTCACATCCGTCTTTTCTGGCCGCATGCCGCAAATTTTAAGAAAGCACGAGAGGAAGAAACACAGGAGTAATGCTACGACACTGCGGCCAGAAAAGACGGATGTGAAAAGGATTAGCCTTCGAGAAATACGCCTTTAGATGCTATTCGCCATACAATATTTTTGCGATTTACTTTTAGCGATTTTTCGCGCATAGAAGCTAGCGCCTCATTGGTCGATGCGGAGAGTAGGAAAACAGCCAAAGCATTTAATCCATTACCAAGCGGTGTATGCTCTCTCGTCGAGTCGCATGATTCACGAAGGAACACAAAGAAGATACTCCGATATAGACAAGCTGCGGCGATGAGCGGGCATCGCTAAGTGTAACACTTACCGATGATATCTCAGCGTTGGCTTGGGACAACTGTGAATAATCGTTATTTTTATCAGTATTTAATGCGTTTTCGCTTTAAAAACGTGAACTACTATTTAATTTAACTGTATTCATGACGTTGCAGGTTGTGTAGTCACAATAAAAAAGAATGTTGCGGCTCAATCGATTGACATTTACTAGGGAAAACATAAGCTCATTTCTTTGCTTAGCATTATTAGCACACCAATACACATAGATACGGACGGACATTTGCTCAGTTCGTCGAGCTGTGTCGATTGATATATGAGACGTGATAATCTGAGCTTTCTATCAAAAAATGATTTTTGGAATGAAATGATTACCTTTCGGTACAACTTTGTTGTACGAGAAAGGCAGAAATGCCAAAAAACGCAAAAACAAGTAGGGTAAAAACACTAGACTTCGCCCCCCTAAAATTCTGCTTCAATCTTCGCCACTTCATACATAAAAAATGGAATTTGTATGGAGGGGGCAAAGACTAGAGCAGTGGCGAAGTCTAGTGCTTTTACCCTAGGGTTTTCATACCTTACTTGGTTGTTTGTTTTTGAGTTGTTGACATATTTTTTTTGGTAATTTGTTTATTCGTGTGTAACGTGTACTAATTAGAACTCGGTAAGTTAATCGCCGAGATGTATGCAGCACACAACCCACGAAATATACTAATATGTTTGGGACGTCCTCAAATTACGTTACTAAAAATTGTCTATTTTCTACCCCCTTTTTTCTTGCAGTCATACTTTTTGCATTGTTTCTCTAAAACATGTGTCGGAATTATCACATTTTGCAGATATCCCTCAAAATGTGACGTAATTTATGGTCACTCCCTTACCTGCTACAACGCACACGCTTAAAAAATGCTACATCAAAAGGTGTGCATTCACTACTTTTCGAGCTTGAAAATATAACCTCAAAACCACTCCGTTGAATATGCATCTTAAATTTACTACATCTACTGTTGGGCTATAGCAGAAAATGGTTTTTGTTACAACTTTGTCAATCTAAAAAAAATAGAGTTAAATTCACAACTCAGGTAAATTATTTTAGGGTGTCCAAGAAGCGTTCGTGTCTAGGCTTGGAAAATGGGAACGTGGGAATTAAAAATATTTATTTGTGGAAGTTCGCAAAGTTTTTCAAATATCTCTGAAATGGCTTGAAATATCCAAACCAAATTCAATAGCGTTCAACTACAACCTATTCCCTATCAAATGAAACTTGTTGCGGCACAATCAATTGATATTTACTAGGAAAAACTTAAGCTCATTTCTTTGATCTATTATTAGCACACACATACACACACATACACACACACATACGGACGGACATTTGCTCAGTTCGTCGAGCTGTGTCGATTGATATATAAGACTTGATAATCTGAGCTTTCTATCAAAAATTGATTTTTGGAGTGAAATGATAGCCTTTCGGTACAACTTTGTTGTACGAGAAAGGCAAAAAAAATATATATATATATAATTAAGATGCCCGCAGTAATTTTTAATGCACTGTGTTGCTTCCGGCAGAATCTTTACAACGTTTTTGCTGAAAACAGTGAGTTTTTATCAGTAAAAATTGAAAAATTAGTAGAAAATATTGTTATAATCCGAGAGTTATAACTAAAGCTAGTTCAAAATAAGAGTATTGAATTTCTTCAAACTTATGACAAACTTATGCTCAAACGACTGACTACCTAGCCAATAGTCATAAAATTGAATGGCTATAATGGTAAGAATATTAAATGCGTTTTGATAAATACCTTCGCAGTTCTAGTTGGCTTCTTTAGCGATGTTGCGACACTTACATATTCTGAATCTGCATGCCCAACTGAGCCAAAATTTAAATTTTCATAATTTTTAAAATTATTTTTTTTTAAATTAATTAATTTTGTGCCGGAAATAGTTACTTAATGTGAAGGTACACCCTAAAATATGATAAATTTACCTATAACTTTTTTGTTTTAAGATATAATGACTTAACATCTTCGGAAGAAATGTGTATTTTGACGTCCTGAACAAGTGTGTAGAAGGTCGCAAAACTGTAGGATTTTATCTGTTAAAGCTACATTGAAAAAACTAGTTTTAGGGGTACTTCGCATAAAACGCTCTATATCTCGAAAATCGTAAGAGGTGGAGCTTTGACATGTTGTACGGAAGTTTTTTCTCTTATTATGAGCTACAACTTTACCAAAGTCGTCAAACCTCTAAAAAATTTTTTATCTCAATTCTAGGGGGATTAATCATTAATTACATTTTATCAGAAGACGCCTTTTAACATGCAGAAAAACTCTGTAGAACACGCCAAACCTCTAGAACCAACCTAAAAAAAGTTATTTAATTTTGATCGCATAATCATCGATTTCGAACACTGTGAGATACAACACTCATATCATAGTTCCAGCGGGTTTCAAGAGTCTTATGAACGATTCAGGGAAGGGGGGAGGTGGTTGAATGAGTTATTGAGATTACAGAGGGTTACAGAGTTACAGAGAAGCTTTAAATTCAGAGAAATTCCAGAGGGGATCCAGTGCAGTGGTTGCAGTGGGCATCAGGACCAGGAAGCACCACAACTGCCCCGAAACTCTCATGAAACGCTTTCCCTAAAACCAATTTACAACTAAAACACATCTGAAATTCCCTGAAATGAATTCTGAACCACCACTGAGACAAATATTGATCATTTGAAATAAAAAGATTCATGTTTATTTGTTAAACTGATAAAATGCTTGAAAATTTCGATTTTATAAACTAGCTTATTTACATATTGATTTCTACAATACTCATTGAGGGTCCCCCTTTCCACCATCAAGAACATACATAAAATTCATCAGTTCCAGCTGCAAGATCGAAGAAGATTTCCTCCTGCAGAAAATATTATGTTTCTTGAAAAGTTTTCACGAAATCTCTTTGTTTTGTGATCTACATGATGTTGGTATTGGAAGTCTGCGGAGAATGGAGGTTTGTAAATTGATAAGAAACCGACACCAACATTTCAAGAGGGGCGTAACTGCATTTACAACCAATGCATTCTCACAAAGCTGTGGAGCGTATCCCATCCCTCTCGAGCAACCCGCTAGCACAAATAGAATGAAAAAATTCTCCTCTTTCGATTAATGGATGTGAATTGCGTGAGATGAATGAAATACGACCCACAGCTCTGTGAGAAGGCATTGGTTGCAAAAGCAGTTACGCCCTTTTGAAATGTTGGTGCCGAAAACCCTTTAAACCCTACAATGCTTCCGGAGTAGGTTAACCCACCATCAGTCGCTTGCGTGTACTGAGTACACGCGTCTCAGAAAAATGCAAAAAAATAATCGAAATTCGCACCAAATTGAACCGGGTGTTGATCCTATTCCAAGATCCACTCTTCTTCTTGTTAGTAAGGCAGAAAAAAAATGAAAAAATGCACGGAAAGTACTCGAAAAATACGTAATTCTAACCTCACATTTTGAATGTGTACTCAGTACACCGGCGCGACCGCTGGTGTAACTTTTTTTTGAACCAGACCGTTACACGAGCGGTCGCGTCGTGTACTCAGTACACGGCAAACGTTTTCAATTATGGTTTATATGCTTTACTAGATACAATGTTGGTGTCTTCGGCAAAAATGTCCAACTGGATATGCGCGTCTGATAATGGACATGTGGAACCGGTCAACACGATCTGGTCCGGTCCCGGGTGTCGGAATGGCCCTCGCGGGAACCTGTTTCGTGGACATTTCAGTTATGGCACCAAAACTAGGCATGCGACTGCTCTATCTTCATGATTTTTCATGTACATCATCTTAGCAACCATGAAAATGACCAGTGACCTCCCTGGCTAACCCGTGGCCACCGGAATGTGCCCTGGAGGAACCTGCTACGAGGACATTTTGACCATGACACCAAAATTAGGCTTGCGACGGCTCTATCTTCATGATTTTCCAAATCAATTGTTTTAGTAACCATGAAAATGACCAGTGACCTCCCTGGCCAACCCGTGGCCACCGGAATGTGCCCTGGAGGAACCTGTTTCGAGGACATTATGACCATGACACTGAAACTGGGCATGCGACGGCACTATCTTCATGATTTTTCATATCCATCATCAACCATGAAAAGGACCAGTGACCTCCCTGGCTAAACCGTGGCCACCGGAATGTGCCCTGGAGGAACCTGTTTCGAGGACATTTTGACCATGACACCAAAACAAGGCATGCGACGGCTCTACCTTCATGATTTTCCAAATCATTTTTTTTAGTTACAATGAAAATGACCAGTGACCTCCCTGGCTAACCCGTGGCCAACGGAATGTGCCCTGGAGGAACCTGTTTCGAGGACATTTTGACCATGACACCAAAACTAGGCATGCGACGGCTCTATCTTCATAATTTTTCATATCCATCATCTTAGTTACCATGAAAATGATCAGTGACCTCCCTGGCCAAACCGTGGCCACCGGAATGTGCCCTGGAAGAACCAGTTTCGTGGACATTTTGGCTTTGACGGCAAAACTAGGCTTGCGACGGCTCTATCTTCCTGATTTTCCATATCCATCATCTTAGTAACCATGAAAAGGACCAGTGACCTCCCTGACCATCCCGTGGCCACTGGACTTTACCTTGAAGGAACCTGTTTTGAGAACAATTTTGACCAAGGCGCCAAAACTAGGCATGCGACGGCTCTATCTTCATGATTTTTCATATCCATCATCTTAGTAACCATGAAAATAACCAGTGACCTCCCTGACCAACCCGTGGCAACCGGAATGTGTCCTGGAGGAACCTGTTTCGAGGACATTATGACCATGACACTGAAACTGGGCATGCGACGGCTCTATCTTCATGATTTTCCATATCCATTATTTTAGTAACCATGAAAATGACCAGTGACCTTCCTGGCCAACCCGTGGCCACCCAGTCAACACACGATCGCATATGATGTTGGATAGGATGCAAAAGTGGAGGCGATATACACACACTTTACACGTGGTTAAATGGAAGCAGGTACGCATATGGCCTCCACTTTAGCATCTTATTCAACATCATATAAGACTTTGTGTTAGCTGGGCAACGGAATGTGCCCTGGAGGAACCAGTTTCGTGGACATTTTGGCTTTGACGCCAAAACTAGGCATGCGACGGCTCTATCTTTTTGATGTTATATATCCATCATCTAGGGTAAATCGCCAATTGTTACACACCTTAAAAACTCGCCAATTGTTGCACATCTCATAAGTAATTTTTTTCCAGGGATTTCACTGGAAATTTTTCCGAAAACTCATGCTAGGATTTCGGCAAAAACCACCAGGAATTTCTTCAGAGATTCAATCAAAGATTGCTGATTCGAGGGAACCCTGCTAAATTACTCCAGGGATGCCTCATTTTTTTAGAGCACTTCTTTTAATAATTCCTTCAGGAATTTCGTCTTTTCCATAGATTCTCGCTATGATTCCTCTAGAAGTTTGCTTTGAATCCCTCCAGAAATTCCCGCTGTTACTTCACGTGGCATTTCTACATAAATTCTTCATGTGATTATTCCATGAATTCCTTTAGGAATTATACCAAGAATACCTTTGCATATTTCGGTGGAAATTCATCCGGGGGATATATCACGAAATTTCGCCAGAAATTTATCATGAAATTTCTCTAGGGATTTATCAAAGAATTTCTTAAGCGATTTTCTGCAGGGTTCTTCTAAGACAAGGCGGACTTGCCCCGGCGTTATAACTCGCAGTATCGCATGAAACCGAATTTGCTTCCACTGCTTTCTACTGTCTTGTCTTTTGGAGTTTGAAGGCTATGTTTCAGTAGGAATGATATGTCAAGAATAAGTACAGTAGACGTTCGGTCGGTGCAAACGGTTTAACTGCAATGCTTCTTACCTGTAAATCCGGTAAGTTCAACAAATTTGGAGTTATCGCACCGCCAAACGTCAAAATGATGTGCCATGTTTGCCCTAATAGGCTGGAGTAATTGAATGAATGTGGATGAATTAAACGAAGAGAAAAAGCAGGATCTTCATATAACAAAATGAAAAAGTAACTGATGCTTTATCCTCATTCACGCTAGGTGAATAAGTTTCTCTGGCCTATGAACAGTCACATGAAGTTCAAGTTCATTTTACGTCAATTGATGGCTTGATGACATCTGTCAGGCGTTGCAGTTATTCAACTTCATCCGTTAAGTGAAACGTAAATATGTTGCAGTTAGCAGCTAAACAAAATTGCTGACACTGAAAACTATCATATAACTGCGAAATTGTTCGTATAACGCTAAATTGGCTAGCAGACTTGGTTCCAGGAGGAGCGTAATATCAAAAAGTCTATTCCGTGAATCACGCTTATTATTCAAATAGCAAAACATTGGAACCATAAAAAAGTTACGTTATATCGAGGTAAAAGTTACGTTATATTGAGTTACGTAATATCGAATCGAGGCTACGTTATACCGAGGTATGACTGTATAAAAATCAGTTGGTAACCAAAACCACAAAACAAAAAAATTCGGCTCCGTGAAGCAAAAAAAAAATTTTTTATTTGTTTCTATTCGAAAACTACAAAACAAGGTTGAAAATATTTTTATACAATACAAATTGGGTGGGAAATAGGTATCAAATTAACGGATTCACCATGCTATAAGCGAAAATTATATGCATGACCACCCTCATATAGAGTAGGAACCGTGAGCGCTGGTCTTTTTCACGGTTATTTAGGGTGAATCGTCAATTATTGCACACCTTGAAAACTTGCTAATTGTTGCAGACTACATGCTTTGCTTATGAGATGTGCAACAATTGGCGAGTTTTTAAGGTGTGTAACAATTGGCGATTTACCCTAGATGATGGATATATAACATCAAAAAGATAGAGCAGTTGAATGCCTAGTTTTGGCGCCTTGGTCAAAATTGTTCTCAAAACAGGTTCCTTCAAGGCAAAGTCCAGTGGCCACGGGATGGCCAGGGAGGTCACTGGTCCTTTTCATGGTTACTAAGATGATGGATATGGAAAATCAGGAAGATAGAGCCGTCGCAAGCCTAGTTTTGGCGTCAAAGCCAAAATGTCCACGAAACTGGTAGCTCCAGGGCACATTCCGGTGGCCACGGTTTGGCCAGGGAGGCCACTGATCATTTTCATGATTACTAAGATGATGGATATGAAAAATTATGAAGATAGAGCCGTCGCATGCCTAGTTTTGGTTTCATGGTCAAAATGTCCTCGAAACAGGTTCCTCCAGGGCACATTCCGTTGGCCACGGGTTGACCAGGGAGGTCACTGGTCATTTTCATGGTTACTAAAATAATGGATATGAAAAATCATGAAGATAGAGCCGTCGCAAGCTTTGTTTTGGTGTCAGGGTCAAAATGTCCTCGAAACAGGTTCCTCCCGGGCACATTCCGGTGGCCACTGGTTGGCAAGGGAATTCACTGGTCAATTTCATGGTTACTAATATAATGGATATGGAAAATCATGAAGATAGAGACGTCGCATGCCTTGTTTTGGTGTCATGGTCAAAATGTCCTCGAAACAGGTTCCTCCAGGGTACATTCCGGTGGCCACGGGTTGGCCAGGCAGGTCACTGGTCATTTTCATTGTAACTAAAAGAATTGATTTGGAAAATCATGAAGATAGAACCGTCGCAAGCCTAGTTTTGGTGTCATGGTCACAATGTCCTCGAAACAGGTGCCTCCAGGGCACATTCCGGTGGCCACGGGTTAGCCAGGGAGGTCACTGGTCATTTTCATGGCTACTAAGATGATGGATATGAAAAATCATGAAGATTGAGCCGTCGCATGCCTTGTTTTGGTGTCATGGTCAAAATGTCCTCGAAACAGGTTCCTCCAGGGCACATTCCGGTGGCCACGGGTTGGCCAGGGAGGTCACTGGTCATTTTCATGGTTACTAAAACAATTGATTTGGAAAATCATGAAGATAGAGCCGTCGCAAGCTTAGTTTTGGTGTCATGGTCAAAATGTCCTCGTAACAGGTTCCTCCAGGGCACATTCCGGTGGCCACGGGTTAGCCAGGGAGGTCACTGGTCATTTTCATGGTTGCTAAGATGATGTACATGAAAAGTCATGAAGAAAGAGCCGTCGCATGCCTAGTTTTGGTGCCATAACTGAAATGTCCACGAAACAGGTTCCCGCGAGGGCCATTCCGACACCCGGGACAGGACCAGATCGTGTTGACCGGTTCCACATGTCCACTATCAGACGCGCATTATCCAGTTGGACATTTTTGCCGAAGACACCAACATTGTATCTAGTAAAGCATATAAACCATATTTGAAAGCGTTTGTCGTGTACTGAGTACACGACGCGACCGCTCGTGTAACTTTTTTTGATGCGACTGATGGAGGGTTAAAACCTGAACCCTTGGGGGTCATCTATAAAGTACATCACGCTTAGAGGGGGAGGGGGTTTGACGTACTTAATGGATGCTCCTTTAGTGACTAAAACGTCATTAACCCTCAAAGTCCCAGTACAAACTTTTTATTTTTAATCGGCTGATATTCAGGATCTGTAAAATATAAAAATAAGTGGTTTTCACTATGATCGATGGGAAGAGTTGTACTTCATGCAAGGGTAGTTCTCAAACCGGAAGTCCATGCTTGAACCTGTTGTTGCACCGGAAATAAGTGTTCCCTGGTGCTATGCTTGGCGATATGTTCTACAGCTGCCTTCTGGCTACTTTTGCCATAAATAGCTGCTTATTCTCGGTAGATCAATCAAAATGGAATCTTAATCAGGACTTTAATTTCTTAGCGAAACGTGCTTTTACAAATTAGAATCAATATTGTAAATTGGGACAGAAACCCATAAACGCCTAAAAGTATGCAATGATCTAGTAATTTTTCGTTGGCTAAAAGTGTCACCCGTGTTTGAATTTTTGGTGGATTAATCACATGAGTGATACTTTTAAAATAAGGGCTCAATTTTTTTTTATTTCTTTATTATAGAGATTTTCGGCTCAAATATACAAAACAAATTCTCCATAGACACCATACTGCTAAAATCATCTTTTCATAGAGATGAACCAGTCAAGGGCTGAAAGTCTCTATAATAAAGCTAAAGCAATTAATCTTTCCAGGTCCAAAATGATTATGATCACGAAATTAGGGAGTCCTACCGGAAGTACACTCCTGGGATCAAGTTTCAGATGCAACGCATGCTAGAAAGCAGCCTCAGCATTGTGTTCTTGCGTTGGCCTACCATTTCAAGTTGTTAAAGATTTCATAATTATGATAAAATACCAGATTCATAGACGAATCGCCAAAACATTGCACCAGGGAACACTTATTTCCGGTGCAAAAACAGGATCAAACATACACTTCCGGTTTGACAACTACTCTTACATGAAGTACAACTCTTACCATCGATCATAATGAAAACCGCTTATTTTTTTTACAGATCCTGAGCAGGGTCGTGCAATTTCGAAAGGAAAACATGACGTACGACGACTGTAGCAAATCGTTTCCCATGCGAACGGACTGCTGTGATGCTTCATCTCTCACCCAGCAACACACTCGTTCGTTGCTGCTACAGAAACAAGTGTGTATGAAACATGGGATGATACACTTGGATTTTCGTTTCATTTATGAGTCATTGAAATACTTCAACATGCTAAAAACACTATTTAAACCACATTTTTAAATAGTGGTGCACGCCACTAGAATGATAATTATGTTTTATGAAAGAGGATAACAAATTCGACCACTTAAATCCAATTAACCGGCGCCTGTAACCATTGAGAGACTAGCGCGCACCAGTGAGACACTAATGCTCTGACGGGTGAAGCACAAGCAATGCGACCGGGTGGGAGACTACCGAGTGCTACGATGAGTGGAAAAGTTTTTTTTAACGACCGAGTCATTAGAAAAATGTATGAAACACTTGAAGTGACTCATTCAAATGTTGCATGAAAGTGTATCATTGAAACGAAATTGTACGCCCCTGATCCTGAGTATCAGACGATTAAAAATAAGAAGTTTGTCCTGGAGCTTTGAGGGTTAAAACCCCTTTAAACGTCCAGAAATCGCCTGAAACGCAAAATCCCTTCAAACGCTCCTGAAACCCGCCTGAAGCCTGAAGCTGCAATGCTCTAAAACCCTGTTACGGGTATAAATATTCCTTACAATTATAAGACAGAATTTGCCTGTGTAGTTGCCGGCTTAGAATAGCGCTACGGACCCCCTGTTCCGGGGGTAAAAGTCCACCAAACAGGGAACCCCAATCCAAAGTGTTAGGCGACCCGACCCGACCTGAGGGATGAATGGTTGAGGGGGTTTAAAACATGCTCGATCTTTAACGGAGCCCGTAACGTGGGTAGATCTCCCTTTTGGGTTGCGTTACGGAGTAAGATCTACCAAACTGAACCCTGGTGACATCCAACTTGTCAAGCTAGGGTTATGTGTTTTGGTTATAAGGATTCATGGTACAAAGCCCTTGTTACTAGTGACAGTTTCTAAAATTGCATTTATTTTGCCTTACGGATAGTTAAAGAATCGGTTCGTCCTCGCCGAGACTACACTTGATGTAAGGAAAACAAACATGCTTTGCGTATCTAATTGCGTAATAACCTACTAAGGACTGATAAGTACTGGTGATACAAGGACTCACGTGAATTCTTATTACCGAAAACATTCTCTGATTTGACAGCGTTTTGCAACTAGCCTGAAGCCTCTTTTTTTTCAATGTTGTCCTGGGACTAAACTAGAAGCAAGACATGAATGAAGCCAGAGTTCCGATGCATGGACAAATATCAGTTCTACCGTTTTGTTTTTCTCAGAAATATAATCTATTATGTGTGATTAAGGGCGCACTTTCGCTGGGATTTTTATCCCTGTGAAAACGGTACTTTTTCATCACATTCGATTTCTTGAACCTCTGAGGTAGCAAAACAAGATCTGTACAGAAATCGATTCTCCATTGCCTCTCAATGACAATGGAGTAGTATGACATGCACTAAATACTAAGGATACGGGTATTGCCACAAAAGATCTAAATACAAGAAGATTACAAGTGGTAGTCGAAATACGCGTATCAGTCAAAGGATAAGCAACATAGGGCGGAATTAAAAAAAAAAGGTACAACTGATTACACTCATTCGAAGAGGGTATTCTGTTTAGAGGGTTCGAAAAGTCGGTACAAGCACAGAGAACAGACATCCAAGTCCCGATCCGAAATTGTGTAAGGAATATAACGGTCATTTGAAATTGGCATCACAAGTGGCAACATCGTGGCGCTGCAATCGGTTAATTTCCAATACTAATTTAACTCACCACTTCAAATGTTTTAATTTGTCACTGACTGTGGCAATATGGTGTTTGGCGGCGTTAGTGTTTTCATCGTGTATTGGTTTGCAACCTTACACAACTTTCTGAATGGAATTTGTTCTAGCCTGGATGTCTGTTTTCTGTGGTTCAAGAGGTTAATATATTGTTGATAAACGTTCAAAATTTCATTTAATTCGGTTCACTGGTTTCCGAGACATCACAGTTCAAAAACGAGTTGTCTTAAAAATAGTGTTTTACGAGAACGGGTCTAGCTTCGCGAAAAATTAACTATTCAAGCACAAATTTCTATCAATGATGCATATATAGTAGGTTGACAAACAGTCAAAATTTGATATGTTTTTTATGCGCTCTATGAAAAGTTACAGCAGGTTGAACTTTTTTGTAAGGGAAAAAAAGTTGCCTATCCCAAACATTTTGGCCACCCCCTGCATATCTATCTTTTGGATTGTCAGCAGCGAACAGAACTTTTCAAATGCTTCGAAACTATTTGAAGTGTGCAGATGTTTGCAAACTAAGACGAAATTCGCATTTTACAGCATACTGATCATTGTGTTTGCTCTATACAGCAGCGACTCGTGCTTACATTCTTGGAAAAGTTGCATCACCGATGTACTTGCTGAGATGCTAAAATGAATGCGAGTGGAGCATGCATCTCATTGCATTCGGCAGAAGCAAAAGAGAAAAAAATGCCAGTATAGTCCGACTCCCACACGTTTCCGTATTCTTTTCGCTAAAATTTTAATTAACCTCTCCAATGCAGCGCTCCACGAAGCTCGCTTATCAGATGCAGTCATCTTTCCGTGCCTACAAGTTGCTCGCAATCTTCTACAGTGTTATTATATTTTTCTATCCTGTAGCTTCTTTTATAGATAATAGTATCTAGAGAATGATTGATAATTTCGAACTTAAAGGCTTATTCTTAATCAATTAGTAGACCATGCAATACAAAGTCTGGTTCAAGTTTTCGGGATTTTTGAAGGCAATTCCCACTAGCACTCAATCCTATACTTTATTCTCAGACTTTGATTACGAAATACTACGAAAATGTTTTAAATATAGACAAAAACTAATTGGTGTTCTAGTTTAATTTATTTTTTTTTTTCATCGTTTGTCACAGTAGATAGCTGCATCGGTAATCGCGTCCGTAGATATTTAGCAAGAATATACCGAGAGTGACGGGATCGACTCATGGGCGGTCCAGAAACTTTTAAAAATGAGGGGTCCAGTTGCAAAGGGGTGTAAGTGACCATTTTGTTGATTTTGAGCTGAGCTTTTGAAAAAAAAAATCTTCGGATTTCAAGCTTTCAGGAACTTATTTAAGATTATTTTTACGATGAATTAAAAAGTTACAATAATTCGGAGAAAATTATAATTGAAACTCCATACATTTTGTATGGGATGAAAAATTGGTGAAAAACGTTAAACTTCATTTACTAGAAAGTGAGTTTTTGTGACTTACACCCCTTTGTTTCTATTGAGTATCTTCCTGCCTGCCATGTACACATTTTTTTTTTTTTTTTCCTGTGTTGGGGACATGATACCACTGCGACCATTTATTTGATCTATTGTGGTGTGATCCTCTTTGTTTTTGCCGTACTGGAAGTGTTGGTCCCTATTTAGAAGGGATTATCCTCCCAGTAGTTGGCGTGTGTCCCAATCAGGTACTATATTTCTAATGAAATTCAGCACCCTTTTGGGATTGCAGACCCATATTTCCCACGGTGCCAACAGGCCCTTATCAAGGTATTGGCAGCGCTTACGATAAAGCGCAGCACATTCGCACAGTAAATGTTTCGCACACTCTCCCAATTGTTTTGAGGTGAGATTTACAAGGACAGTGACCTGTAATTAACCCAGTAAAAGTACTTAAATCATGTTTATTCAGGTTTATTAACCTTAATGTTCTATTAGCATCCGGAAATATGAATCGTTTTGATTGACGACAATCCGGTGTACCAGCCCAGGTAAGTTTCACTTTTTCCCTTTCTAAGTTCTTTAATTCCATTTTAAGGGCACAAGGGGCTATTCCGAAGAATGGCTCGGGCCCAGTAAACTGAGTGGATGACCCAATTTTTGCTAACTGATCAGCTTTTTCATTTCCTTCTATTCCGCAATGACCAGGAACCCAATAAAGATTGACCTTATTGCGACAGGACAATTGCTGCAGCAGCTTGGTACATTCCCACACTAGACTTGACGTATATACTTTGGACTTCAACGCATTTAGCGCTGCTTTACTATCTGAACAAATACAAATGTTTGCATTTCTGTAGCGCCTTTTGAGACAGATGTCGGCACATTCCAAAATTGCATAAATTTCAGCTTGGAAAACCGTTGGCCAGGTTCCCAATGGTAATGACAGATTAACTCCAGGGCCAAATACTCCCGCCCCTACCATGTTATCCTGTTTTGACCCATCTGTGAAGAAAATTGTAGAGCCAGGTCGAAAGTGTGGTTCTCCTATTTCCCAATCCTGACGAGTCACATCAGGAACATAGAATAGATGATCGAAAAAGTTACGTTTCAACATATAATCTTCATTCATTGAGTATATTGGATTTATTTTGAAAGTTTTTAATATGCTCATATGTCCCTTTAGATCACTTTCAGTGAATCTACAGGACCTTCTTAGCCTCAGAGCACTTTTAACCGCATCCATTTGTATATACTCATGTAATTGAGGAAGATTTAACATAGCGTCTAAAGCTTTAGATGGAGTGCTACGCATTGCCCCACATAGTGAAGCAGTAGCAAGTCTTTGAAGCTTGTTCAACTTTGTTTGAGTAGTGGTTTGTTTGGTTTTTTCCCACCAAATAGTAGATGCATACGAAATAATCGGTTTCACAATGGCCGTATAAATCCAAAGTATCATCTTTGGTTTTAAACCCCATTTTCTACCAAAAGTTCTCTTGCAGCCCCAGAAAGCAGTTCTTGCTTTATCTAACTGTTGTTCAACATGTTTGTTCCAACAAAGCTTGCTATCTAAAATTACTCCTAAGTATTTAACCTCCGTAGCAAGAGACAGCATAGTATCTCCTAATTTTAGCTCTGTCATAGACATTTTGCGTCGTCTAGTAAACGGTACAATTGTTGTTTTTGTAGGATTGATATTTAGCCCCTCATTTTTACACCACGTCAAAGTATAATTCAACGCTGCTTGCATTCGATCACAAATAATCTTATCAAATTTTCCACGGACAATAATGATAATATCATCCGCAAATCCAATTACTTCGAACCCTTGATGCTGTAGTTTTACAAGAAGATCATCAACAACTAGAGACCAGAGGAGGGGAGAGATTACTCCCCCTTGGGGACAACCCTGAACAGCTGTTACCTTTACAACTGTATCTCCAAGATGTGCTGATATTTCTCTTTTCGCCAGCATCTCTTCTATCCAGTCAATAATACTTTGGGAGAACCCATGATTTCTCATTGCAGTTTTCATTGATGCAAAACTTGCATTGTCGAATGCTCCTTCTACATCCAAAAATGCTGCCAAGAGTATTTCCTTCGTGTCGAAGGTTTTTTCAACCTTTGTAACCAATGAATGAAGAGCCGATGTTGTCGATTTGCCAGTTTGATAGGCGAATTGAGCTCTAGTTAAAGGTTTGTCCTTGAGTATCTCCACTTTAATGTACTCATCTATAAGTTTTTCCATGTACACATACAGACTGTGCATACAGGAGTGCTCCTATGACATTAGGTGCTGTCCAAAAACTACACGTAAACTCAATTTCGGCAATCTCAGACCCCCTCCCCCCTCGTAGACTTTCATTCATACAAAATTTTCGAAATTTGTAAGGACCGTTGACTTTGGCCAGACCCCCTGTTCCCCCTCAGAGTCTACGTAGTTTATTCAGGCCCTTACGAGTATCTGTTCCCTGTGATCTCGGCTGGTTTTAGGTATGAAACTAAAATTGTACAAGGAGAACACAACCGCTCAATTACATTTGCAACTCAAGTTTTTTGCGACCCCCAATAGTGCTATTTAGTTTTGAACAGGGATATCTCATCTTCGAAGGTCCAACTACAGATATGAAAGTAAGAAATCCGGTCAAAAGTTTTGCAATTAAAGTTAGGGCTTTCACTTGCTGCTGCACGTGCAGCAAGGTAAAGTACCATCCCAAGCGAAGACCTGTCCAACTTGTCCCACTTTTTATGCTCATCAGCATTCTCCGTTTTTCCGCTTTTTATGTGCCCCCTCACCTTGGTACTTGTCCTTCCACATCGTTGGGAATTATTAATTCCGCTACATTTGCAATGACTTTTGAAAACGGTAACAATTTAAACACAGCAATGGGCAAAAAGTCATAAATCATTGAAGTGTGAGAAAAAAGTTTGCCAGTGGAAGAAAACTGGGACAATTGCGAGTGTTCCGAGATGCCCTACGGGGCCTGGCCACTCTGTGAAGGAGGAGTGGCGGTGCAGTCAGTGTCCGCGGTGGTTGACGACTGGTAGATATAATAATTATGAACGGTTTGTTAATTAATCATGGCGAGCATTGGTGCAACAATGTTTTTCGATTTTCACATCACTCCAGCGAACGAGATTAAAAAAAAATGGGTAGCTATCGAAAGATTAACGAGCCCGAGCAGCATCGAACGGTGGCAATTTATTTACTTCAGTATAAATTGGATTTTCAGGATGGGATTGCAAGTGGCATGTACCGTTATTGATGGAACGCATGTAATATAATGAATTGGCCTTGCAGTTTCATATTTGTTTCGATATTTCGCTACTGTTTTGCATCGCTCGTATCATGACCGGTCGAATTAAAACACCCATAAATTACGCAACGGTATGAGGTTTAGCAAAGTGTGACGACTTATACAAAAATTCAGAGGTCTCATACTATAAGTACGACATAGAAAAAGAGGGAATTGAAGTTAATCAACTTTTAAGTATGTAATATAATCGATGAACGTTCTTAAATGATAAAACCGTTTAAATGCTAATGGGTAGTATACAGATCGCAAAACAATTCTTGGCCTATCTCGATGCGTGGAAAATTAAGGCAAGGGTTCGCTTAAGAAATGAGCAAGCGTCGCTTTATTCCGGATCCTAGTACGGAGCTGGAACGAAACGTCAAATCAAATGGGGCTTGCTATTATTCAAGCATGAATAATGAAGAGACTTATCAATAAAGTCTTGAAAGAACCCTTGGAAGAGTTTTCGCAGGAACGTGTAGGGTTTTTGAAGATTTTTACAGGAATTTCAGAAAAAAAGGAAGTTCAGAGGAAAAGTCCTTACTGAAATTCCTGAAAAAAAAACACTAAAATCTGAAGAAGTATCTGGTACCTGAATTTCAACAGCAATCCGAGCTGGAGTTTCTGAAAGAAATCATGAAGGAATTTCAGAGGAAATCTTCAGTGGAATCCCTGTGAAAATCTCAGGATGTGGTCTTGAAAGAATCTCTAGAAGAAAATCTGAAAAAATCTCAAGGAAATTTTGATAGAAATCCTAGGAGAAATTTCCGATGAAATCGCTGGAGAAATACCCGGAGACATTCTTCGGAAAATCCTTGGTGAAATTCCTAAAAAAGTTTATTGAGGATGTTTTAGGAAATCCCTGGAGAAAACGTTCAGTAACATTATTGGAGTATTTCCTGAAATAATTTCTGAATAATGCACTGTTGATGGTAAAACCTGCCGCTGAGGAGCGATTGGCAAGATCATCGAGCTTGCTCTGCATATCAGAGCGCCGTTGAGCTAGGAGAGCAACGTCATCAGCCAGTTCGAAGTCATTTATAGGTGCTCCATGGTAATGGGCTGCCAAAGGAATCCACTATTTGGTTCACGGTGAATCGCACCTACCAGGAGCTCAACGATTACGATGAGGAACAGTAGCGGTGATAGGATACATCCTTGCCTCACTCCAGCAACGACCCGGATGGGATCGCACAAGAATACCAATAGGTGTTTTATATTCTGGGATATTCTAGGTGTTTATAAACTGTCCTATAGTGAAGTTCTTCAAATCTACAAGAGTAACTTTATGTGTTTTCGCCATAAATAATAGCATTGCATAATCTGCTGGGATCCGTGAAGCTCTTGAAATTTCAAATGTCAGTTAGAGATACTATAGGGATATTCCAGGTCAGCTAAACTACCTTGGAGTTCAGGACTTTAGGTCTATACTCGTAACAACAGCCATATCTGATATGCTGAGTAACGTTGCATATTTATCCGTGATTACTGGGTCAATTTGAATTCTTTTTTTTATTATACAGGAGAAAGACAAAATGATCGGGTCAGGCAAAAATTTCACTTTTCAAAAAATGGTAAAAGAGCTGTAACTTTTTGATATAAGCATCAAAAAATCTAAATTATTTTCTGGAAGTTGACCAACTAGTTGTGAATCAATGGTCAAAATTTGAGAAAGATCGGGCTATTCTACATGAAGTTAGAATGATTCTAGAAATAGTCATAATTATCCGATAGCCAACTTTGAACTGTTATATCTCCGGATTCAATGAACCGAATGCAATAAAAGTTTGAGCGTTTATGATTCATCTAATGAGCTTTGAAAAAAGTTTGACTAAACTTGAAATTATTAATTAGACAAAAGTAACAGCGATTCCATTTATTTTGTGACTTTTTTGGAAAGTTATCCAATTTAAATATGGTTCCCATTACTTTTTCAATTTATTGCCGGTTATTTTTCTATCTATTTTTCTGTCAAAACATATTCATATTGAAGTAGGGAATTAAAATAAACTGTAATGACCATCTCGAATTTTGAAGCGATGTTGAAATTTTCGATAATTCGGTGTTATATCAGAAAAATAAATTAAGCGCTATAATTTTCTTCTGTGTTAACAATTTGAAGTTATGTCAAGAGTATTTGAAAGCTAATTATATAAGTCACGAACGCTCAAAATTTCATTGCATTTGGTTCATGGAATCCGGAGATATAACGGTTCAAAGTTAGCTACCGTATAATTATTACACACTTAATTTTGATTACTGAGTTCGTTAACTTTTTGACAAGATTATAACTGCTGAGAACCGAACTCGTTCAGCAAAAATGCATTGTTTATCTTTTCCATACGATTTTGACAGTTGTTTTACTGAACCTCAGTAAAATCGATTACCGAAACTACCGAGATCGTATTGCGGATTTTTAGAAAATTTTCCACTCTGCGGTAGCCGCCGAGTTCTACCGCAGCCATGAAAACGATCGTATCATTGAAAAGTTTGGTCAAATCAAAGCATGCTTGCAAAGTGAAATGTTCTGAAAAGCAACAACAAACAATGATCATCGGCGTCGTATCCAAGGCTCGATCCAAGGTATCCTTGGACTGATTGATGATACATTGGTGAAAATCATCAGTCTGACAGCTGCGGTAGCTTTTCAATCTTCCGTAAAGTGGAAAATTTTCTCCAAATTAGCAATAGTGTGAGTTTTGAGGTGTATGAGATATTATGATTTTTGGAAAAATGCGACACAATTTTCACATAATTTTCTGCATACAAACGCAAGGATTCTCCTCCATAAGCAGGACACAAAATCAATCTAAATCTAAAATATCTGAGCTTTTGGATAAGGGGTGCCAGCCTTTTTTCCCGATATTCCTCGTAGAGAAAAAGGCGATTTGTTGTACAAGTATTTGTTGACCAAACTATGTATTTCTTGCCAAACTTCGATTATTTCTTGGTCTTCAATTAATAATAAAAAAGTTTGCTTTCCACGTTGTGATAATGTATGGATTACTGCACGAATTTATTCTGGCCTGCTTACTCTCACACGAAATTTGACGTTTGAGAGGTGTCGGCACCGCTCAAACGTCAAATTTTCTGCGAGAGTAAGCAGGCCAACATAAATTCGCGCAATGGACCATAGAACTGTTGATAGAACCGAACACAGGTATACCTAGATTTCGTGGACCCCCGATTATATAGACCCTCGATTTTATGTACTTCGATTTTATATACATTTTTTCATGATATTTTTTTATATTCAATGAGTTTAAAACTTGCAGATTGTATCAGAAGGATTTATAATGCAGGGGTTTTCAGCCTTTTGACACGCGGAGCACTTCATATCAATAAACTGTATTGTGTAGCACCCATACTAGCGCCAAAGCATACATCATAACATACTTAGTTCTGTATATTTACCGTAATCTCATACTTTCATTTCTGACTTCATTTTTTTATAAATATTCCTGGCTTTGTCGATGATCACGATTAGCGGAGTATATGGAGTGATTTTCTGGCGATATTTTTTTACAGATCCCTTAGCGATGACAACATTTTTGACGGATGCATACAAACTGCTCATTCGCCAGACCTTCCCTCAAAATTTTCTAACAAACCTTTCCATGATTTTTTATGACTTCCTCACCGAGAATTGTATCATATAGGGTATTGTACCATTTGGGCAGGTGTACCTATTTTAGGCACTTGCCACTATAACTAAGTCAATTTCAAACTGATTGATTTGAATTTTTGTACAGAATTAGATACTGTACGTGCCTAACTCTGTACAAAATTTCAATCGGAAATTGACTTAGTTATAGCGGCAAGTGCCCAAAATAGGTACACCTGCCCAAATGGCACAAGACCCTACCTGATATTTTTTGTGGATGCCTGCTGATTGAATTCCAAAAATAGGCACAAATTCCATAAAAAGATCATTGTCAGCAATCGCTGCCCGAGCAGAAAGGAATAACAACAGCATAAGGAGCTGTGTTATTTGGGCAAAATAAAACTGAATAATAAAATCGATTATTTTTAAGTTATTACCATAACTCATTATGTTATGAACTTGTCTGTCATAACGATCATCAACGTTATGAACTTGTCTGTCATAAGCTGCAAAATAACAAATTCCATAACAAAAAAATGTTCCTGGAAAACCATTTCAATAACTTTTTTTGTAAGTTTCAATAACAACTTAAAAACAGTGAATTCGGAAAATATTTCAATAACAAATTTTGATATTAATATGTTATTGATAATAATCGGAGAGCAGAATTTGCTATGATACCAAACTCGTTACTAAATAAGTTATAATACTTATTATATAAATTATTCGCTTTGTCTCACAACCCCGCCAATAACATGAGGTTCATCACTCTGACGTAAGAAAAATTTTCAAATGATCGAAAAATACCATATTCAGCTTTTAATTCATTCTAAGAGATTTGAAGTGACAAGATAATCGAACTTTAGTAATTTCTATATTATCAAATACGACGAGCTTCGATTTCCCCCTGTAATTTATAAACTGTTGCACTTTAATTGTTTTTCAAGCACGTGTGACCTTTGTTTTTTTTTTCAGCATAGAAACTGAAGAATTTTTAGAATGCTCAACAGTTTTGCAGAATTTTTTTGGGATATTGGAAATATTGTACAGATTATCCAGAAATTTCTCAGAGAGTTCTTTGACGGAATCTTTCATGGATTTTCAAAGACTCCTGTAGAAATTCCTCCAGAATCCTGCATAGAATCCCTTCAAGGGTTACTTCAGAATTTCCTGTGATCATTAGTCCTGAAGTTCATCTTAAATTTTTTTTTTAAATTAGTTTGAGGATTTCACCATGAGTTTTTCCGAAGGATTCTCCAGGAGTTTTTCAAAAGATTCTGCCATGAATCCTCATAATTACTCAGAAGAATTACCTTCAGAATTTCTAAGAAAATTGCGCCAGTAGTTCTCTTGAAGACTTCCCAGGGATTTATCGAAAGGTTCCTCCAGAATTTCCAAGTGCTTATCCGAAAATTATTTAAGGAATTCTTAAAAGGAGTCTGAACACAAAAATGGAACAACACAAAGGGACAGTTCATAATTGTCGAATTGTTGCTGTGATTTCAAAACTTGTTACTGTTGTGCTATTGCTGATAAGTTGATCAATAGTACAACAATAACTAAACTTGTACTTCAACAAAACATGTTATTTAAATGTAATTTAGTTAATGTATATCAATAGCTTCATTATAACAAAATGAGATTGTCTAACAAAATTTGTCATGGAAAAGCTACGCTTTGATAATTTAATAATAACAAAACAAGATATAAAAACAGGTTATGTGATTTCGTAGTTATTAACTTGCTATTCTCCTCTGCTCGGGATGACAAGATGTGGGATAAGTTATTTCTAGTGCTATCATAGTAGAATCAGATCTAGTTAGTCAAGGTTCTCAGATTTCAGCGTCCCTTCACGTGCACATTCCCAAGGATGAATTCCTGGAGGAATCTTTGAAGGAACCGCTTGAGCAATTCTTGAAGCAACTGCTGGAACAACTTATTAAAGAATCCTTGGAACAACTTTCGAAGAAATCTCTGCCGAAATTTCTGAAGTACAGTCAGGTTTTTTTTACGCGGGGGATACGTACCGCGTAAAAAAACTCAGTTCAAAATTCAAAAAACCGCGTAAAAAAAGTCTCACCATTTCTCGACGAATCATGCAAAAATAAGATTATTGTTTTTTTTTTGTATGGAGTTTTCATATTCGCGGCCGCGTAAATGAAAACCGCGTAAAAAAGACCTGACTGTAATTCTATTGAACAAGTATTTTAAACATATTTACATAAAAGTATCGCTGAAGAAATTTCAGAAGGAATTTAACAAAATCTGTAGAAAATTCAAAATAAATTCCTGGAAGAAATTGAGCATGAGCATGATGAGCATGATTGACCGCCCGCGGTTGCTCCTCTGTTATTGCAAGGACAACTGCATTTACACAAAGAACCAACAGATGATGCTTGGGATTAGCTTTCTCTTCATTGTGTAAATGCTGCAATCCCAATACTTTTCAATAAGCAATACCAGCGCCGGCCGCGTCCGAATGCAGGTCAATTGAGGATAGGGAAGGAAATGATGACGTGATTCTCGCTTAGGCCAATAACCGAGGAATTCTCTGCGTTACTACGAGAAATCACTAGGAGTTTGGACAGGGCACATTGGTCGGGCTCCATACAAAGGGGCGGCCAAAACTCTCAAAAAACTAAATTGATATTTTTAAACTTTATTTCACCTTATAACAAAGTTAATGTATTGTACTTTTATGATTCTTAATTAAAAGCATACCAGCTTTTGTACTTTAATGACATTTTCACTGTCAAAGTGGCCTAAGTCATAAAATTGAAAAATGAATTATTCGAAAATAGTATAATAATAATATTTTGAGAATGCAATATATGTTTTAAGTTATCCAGCATATGAAAGCTTGTTATTGGACTGTTTGAATGCACGTATGGTGCAAAATTAATATGTCACAAAACTTTTCAAATTTTCAAATATTGTACCTTAGAAATTTTGGTAATTTTTAAGTTAAAAAACGGTTCGTGTCGTCACGTGTCGCCGCAATTTCGAATAGTACATCTTAAACATCATGCTTAGAGCTGCCTAAAAACGTTTAAATATTTTGCAGAAATTTGCAGTTTTTCAAATTAGAGCTATTTAAAAAAGTCATGTTTTTTCATATATTTTACGTTATTTTCCCATTTTTTTACTGAAATAAAATTTATCTTTCCACATTTTTCACACGTTTTGAACAAACTTGATTGGATTTGATCGAAAGATGATCATTTATTTAAATTCGAATTGATTTTTTAGCAAAAAACGCGAAAAATATGGGGTTTGCTGATGTTCACCGTTTTTGAAATTATTGAAATTACGTAATTTTTTAATGCCCCTTTTTAAATACTAAAAATACTATATAACATATCTAGGCAACCTATAACTTCGATTAAACACATAAAAAGAGTTTTGGCCGAACTTTATCTTTTTCCGACCATTGTGCAGGGGAAATGGAGATGTGTTGAGGATTTCGACGTGGTAAACGAATGTAATGTTTTGATTCGCGATTAATAATGCGCTCGCGAAGAAATACCCTTCTAAACCTTAGACGACGAACGCGATCTATTGTGCCTCAAAACTCACCCTACATAAGTTATTCATTCGCAACTAAGGAGAACACAATGCTAAACACCGACGCATCTGTAGTTTGCGTTTCCGCGCGAGACAATGCTGAAGGCGAACGATTCACAAGTATTAACAAAATAACACGGGATAAATAAATCAGAAAGATCTTACCGCATGGTTCGCCGTCTATCTTTTACCGACCCTCTCTTTTTTCCAGAAATTCATGCAACGTTTATTTGAGTCAAAACATTTATTCATTTGGGCTAAAATATTACAAATGTCGACACCGAAGATGACGAACCATTCAAATTTTTGTGTACATGCAAAATATGAAAGAAAAATAATTATTACCAACTAAATGTGCAAATGGAACTAGCGCCGACAGATGACGTGACGAACTTTTCAATATTTGTTAGATAAATACACAAAACCCAGTGCAGAATTTTATACATCCTATAGCATTAATTATTGTGATAAAATGGAACGAGCTCACCAATAAACATCCTTCGAAGTGCCCAGTGCGTATGTGCTGCAGCATCTTCCACAAACTGGCCTCGAAATCACACTGAACCGCTACAACAACAAACGGGTACGACGATGTGCACATTCAAATTGTCGACGACGACGCGCCCGATCCGAATGAAAAAAGCGGCACTTCCACTTTGCCTCCAAAAACACACTTAACCGCCCCGTACGAAGACGAGCACGCACGCAGGACGACGACACGATGCAACGACGAACCAAGACAGACTGAAATGTCATCCGCTGCTGGCATCACACGACCGACTCGCACGAAAACTATTTTTTTTCCTCTAAAAGCACACACACACAGAACGACCTGAGCTCCTTGATCTGAGCAAAAGTTGTAATAACTAACAGGCTGCCGTTTTCTAAATAAATAAATTACAAATTAAATTACAAATTACGACGACGCGATGCAACGACGAACCAAGACAGACTGAAATGTCATCCGCTGCTGGCATCACACGTCCGACTCGCACAAAAACTAGTTTTTTCCTCTAACAGCACACACACAGAACGACGACGCGATGCAACGACGAACCAAGACAGACTGAAATGTCATCCGCTGCTGGCATCACACGACCGACTCGCACGAAAACTAGTTTTTTTATCTCTAAAAGCACGCGCACAGGACGACGAAGCGATGCAACGACGAACCAAGACAGACTGAAATGTCATCCGCTGCTGGCATCACACGACCGACTCGCACGAAAACTATTTTTTTTCCTCTAAAAGCACACACACACAGAACGACCTGAGCTCCTTGACCTGAGCAAAAGTTGTAATAACTAACAGGCTGCCGTTTTCTAAATAAATAAATTACAAATTAAATTACAAATTACGACGACGCGATGCAACGACGAACCAAGACAGACTGAAATGTCATCCGCTGCTGGCATCACACGTCCGACTCGCACAAAAACTAGTTTTTTCCTCTAACAGCACACACACAGAACGACGACGCGATGCAACGACGAACCAAGACAGACTGAAATGTCATCCGCTGCTGGCATCACACGACCGACTCGCACGAAAACTAGTTTTTTTCCTCCAAAAGCACGCGCACAGGACGACGACGCGATGCAACGACGAACCAAAACAGACTGAAATGTCATCCGCTGCTGGCATCACACGACCGACTCGCACGAAAACTAGTTTTTTTTTTCTCCAAAAGCACGCGCACAGGACGACGACGCGATGCAACGACGAACCAAGACAGACTGAAATGTCATCCGCTGCTGGCATCACACGACCGACTCGCACGAAAACTAGTTTTTTTTATCTCTAAAAGCACGCGCACAGGACGACGAAGCGATGCAACGACGAACCAAGACAGACTGAAATGTCATCCGCTGCTGGCATCACACGTCCGACTCGCACAAAAACTAGTTTTTTCCTCTAACAGCACACACACAGAACGACGACGCGATGCAACGACGAACCAAGACAGACTGAAATGTCATCCGCTGCTGGCATCACACGACCGACTCGCACGAAAACTAGTTTTTTTCCTCCAAAAGCACGCGCACAGGACGACGACGCGATGCAACGACGAACCAAAACAGACTGAAATGTCATCCGCTGCTGGCATCACACGACCGACTCGCACGAAAACTAGTTTTTTTTTTTCCTCCAAAAGCACGCGCACAGGACGACGACGCGATGCAACGACGAACCAAGACAGACTGAAATGTCATCCGCTGCTGGCATCACACGACCGACTCGCACGAAAACTATTTTTTTCCTCTAAAAGCACACACACACAGAACGACGACGCGATGCAACGACGAACCAAAACAGACTGAAATGTCATCCGCTGCTGGCATCACACGACCGACTCGCACAAAAACTAGTTTTTTCCTCTAACAGCACACACACAGAACGACGACGCGATGCAACGACGAACCATGACAGACTGATATGTCATCCGCTGCTGGCATCACACGACCGACTCGCACGAAAACTAGTTTTTTTTATCTCTAAAAGCACGCGCACAGGACGACGAAGCGATGCAACGACGAACCATGACAGACTGAAATGTCAGACTGAAATGTCAAAAATAAATTCCTGGAAGAAATTATGAAAAAAGGAATATTTCAAAAACTCATGGATGGATTTCCTGAAGAAGTTCCGGAAGGAATACCTGGGAACTCCTGGTGGAATAACTAACAAAACCTCTTGGAGAGGCTGTTTCGAGACGGATACAAGGAACGCGAGTGAGGTACTTTACTTCAACGGTTTATTTTCCAAACTGAATTCAAATACAATTCTGTGCCGTATATATACCCGCTACCCTATTCATATTTCAAAATACATTATTGTTCCCCTGTCTACCTATATAAATTGCATACAATAAATCGAGAACAATACAACAATGCATACAATAATATGTATTCGGCTGATCTCTACACAATAGGATTGCTTTGTTGCCCTACATGAAATGCCAAGTCTGGTAAACTATTAATAAAAAAGGGTTTCGATTATTCTTATTGAGAATTGACATTCTATAAGCGGATACACCTTGATTGTTTAAACCTTCAGTGCTTGGTGATGGGGAAGATAGTTGTGGCTTGTGGAGCAGTTTTTGAGCCCTCAGCATGAGACATGCTCTTCTGCTGGTGCGGTGTCCTAAAACATCCCGGCTGCTTGCTGGCGGCCGGAACACCTCTTGAGATAGAATTGAAAGAAAAATCCTGAAGAATCCCCAAATAAAAATCATAAACAATGTTTTAATGCATCCTTGAGAAAAAGGAATCTTGGAGATACGCTTGGAGAAAATTCTGGAGGATTTTTGATAAAATATGTAGAGGAATGACCTTCGGAATTTCTGATGAAATCTCTGTGTCAATTTCTGCAGGAATCTCTGTAAGAATGTCTTCCAGCCTTTCCATAACAGTGCTCGTAGTAGTCAGAAAAATTTGTAAAATAATTTCTGAAGTAATGCTTGGAGGATTTCCTAATACTTTATTAATGTCTTGAAGCAATATCTAAAGAATTCCTAAAGCAATCCTTGAAGACAGTTCTTTTGAAAGCTTCTCATAAAATTTTGAAAAAGTTTTGAGTTTCTGATTCTGATGCATTGAGAATCAGAAACTCAAAACTCAAAATTTGAATCATATTCTAAAAAAGTTCATGGAATATTTTGGAGAAACTTCATGGAAGGTTTTCTGGATGAATGCTTTGAAAAAAATCTGTATCTGAATCTCTTTCAAAAAAAATCCGAAGAAATTCGTCGATGAATTTCTGGAACAATCTATGTAAGATTTTTCGAACCCATGCAACATTTTTGGAAGCTATCCGTGCAAGACTTTCTTAACCTTCCAGGACGCGCGCCATCAAGCATCCAAAACTGCACCACGCGCACGTTGAATACAACGAGCGAGGTTTTTTGGTGCTGTTGTACTTTTTACAACAGCGCGCGCGCTGGAGGGTTAAGGAGCTCTTGGAGAAGTTTCTAAATTACATTCTAAAGTCTAGAGGAATCCCTAGAAGATTTTGTGAAAAAAATTCCAACGGATTTTCTTTCGGATTTCCTGGATGAATTTTTGAAGTAAATCTATGAGCAGTTTCCAAAGATTCTTTCAGGAACTCGTGAAAGATTTTTTAAACGAATCCTAGGATGGATTTCACGATTTCAGCAAGGGTCCATGAAAGAATTATCGAAAAATCTGTGGAAGTTCACTGGATCCATTTCGTCACTTTTTGGTTTTTATTTTTTTATAAAATAACGAAGCAATATTTTCAAAATCGGTTTTTGTACACATGTAGAGTATGGATCAAGGTATCTCCTGATTTTTTTCGTGGTGGAAAATGTTTTTCGTTTTTGCAGAAACCATTTTTGAATAAAATTTCACAAAAAAAGGTTTCTGCAAAAATGGAAAACTTTTTCCACCACAAAAAAGTCAGAAGATACCTTGATCCATACTCTACATGTACACGAAAACCGATTTTGAAAATATTGCTTCGTTATTTTATAAAAAATCATAAACCAAAACAATGAGGAAATGCTTCCAGTTTCGCCTTAATGGAGAAATTTGTCAAGATATCACTGGAGGAAAATCTGAGATATTTTTGAAGAAACTATTAGTCGAATTTATAATAAAAACCATGGGAGATTTTCTGAAAGAATTCCCAGGTTAGTTACTACAGGAATCCCTGCAAAAAAATCTCGAATGGATCTCACATTTTTGAGTCCCTGGAGAAATTTCTAGAGAAATCCCAAGAAGTTTTTATGACAGAAATTCAGATTTAATAAATCCCTGGAGCAATTTCTAAAGTCAACCCCGGAGAAAGTTTTGAAATAAGTCCTTGGGGGGATCGTTTGAGAGAATACCTAAAGGAATTTCCAAAGGATTTTTCGGAAAAAAATATAAAAAAGTCCCGAAAAAATAGGAATTTCTGTAGAAATCCCTGGAGGTATTTCTACGAAAAATCATATACAACTCTTTCTGAAACTTTTGGAGAAATCAGTATTGGAATTTCGGTAGAAATTGGAATTTTTGTAAAATCCTTGGAAAAATTTCCAAAGTAACCCCAGTTAAATTTTTTGAAGGAACTTTTGAAACATTTCCCGAAAAGTAGTTTATGAAGGCAAAGCTGAATGTTTTCTTAAAGAAATCTCAGGAAAAAAATTCTGAATTAATGTCTTAAAATATTTCTGAAGGAATCTCTGAACACATGTTTGTAAGAATCCCTAGAGGAGTTTCTACTCAAATTCATGAATATTGTGTTTTTTTTAAGTGGAGGAATTTCAGAAGAAAATAATGAAAGATGCCTTGAAAGAATTCTTTGTGAAATTTACAGAATAGAAAAATAAATCTAAGCAATTCTCTGAAAAAAATTTCCAAATAAATCCATGGAATTTTTTTTAAAGAATCCGTTATAGATTTTTCGTCCGAATACTCGGACAAGCTTTCGCAACCAGAAACAGAAAGATATTTTACAAGAGTTTTATTTTAGGTAGATTTTCTAAAGAAATCTCCAAAAGATTCTTAAAACGAATGCCTAGAGAAATTAATGAATAAATAACTAGAGAAATTTCTGAAATAATCCCTGGGCGAATTTCACAAAAAATCTCTGAAGTGATTTGTGGAAAATCAGGTAGTAATTGATGAATTCTTGCCAAATTTCCTTTAATAATTCTTTGTGACTCTTATGAAGGAACACATGGAAGATTTTCTTAAATATTCTGTAATATGATGATTTGATGTGGAAAGTTTCGTTCGGAGACCGTCGTAATAAAGTTGAAAATTCTAGGTTCACTTAATTTTATTTGACAACTCAGAATGGCAACAAAAGGCGACCGAGAAGATAGCGGCACAAGCCTTAACTTCTTATACAGAAAGATCGTTCGGTAAATACAGCACAACCAGTAACCATGCTCTATCAAGTTCTTGTCACGAATCTTTAAATTTTCGAAGGAAGGAATTTCAGAGGAATTTCAGATGGGATCCCCGGGGGAATTTATGAAGCAATTCGTAAATAAATCCTCAGATATATTCTCAAAGGAATTCCCGAATGAACTTCTGTTTATTTTTTTCATATTTTAGACATATATGCAAATAGCGTTATTGTGTATGTCCATTGCTCAAAATATTGGATTTTCAATCAACCATACATAGTTTTGGACAAAAGGCTTCGATCGTAACAAAATAGCGAGATAGTGGTTTATTCGTTATTTAGCGAGAATTACTAATTTATGCCAAAACTCTGAGCCTTTTATTGAAAACTCAATTTTTATGCAAAAGTCCCAAAAAAATGACCGAGTGGTTTATGGACAGCCCCTTAGCAAGGAACCGAGGTAGACGAATTCTTCTACCA
Organism: Aedes albopictus; assembly: GCF_035046485.1. Lineage (NCBI taxonomy): Eukaryota > Metazoa > Arthropoda > Insecta > Diptera > Culicidae > Aedes > Aedes albopictus. Next base: position 59,728,727 of record NC_085137.1, read on the forward strand.
CCTCGAAAGTATCCCCGTCTATCGTAACATTGCTGCCAAGGCTTGTCCTGTCTCGCTCAGTCCCACCTACCAGCATGTACTTTGTCTTAGCCGCATTCACCACCAGTCCGACCTTTGCTGCTTCACGTTTCAGGCGGGTGTACTGTTCTGCCACCGTTCCAAATGTTCTAGCAATAATATCCATGTCATCCGCAAAACAGACAAATTGGCTGGATTTCGTGAAGATCGTACCCCGGCTGTTGAGCCCGGCTCGTCGCATAACACCTTCCAAGGCGATGTTGAATAGTAGGCAGGAAAGTCCATCACCTTGTCGTAGTCCCCGTCGAGATTCAAATGAACTGGATAGTTCACCCGAAATCCTTACGCGGTTCTGCACACCGTCCATCGTTGCTCTTATCAGTCTAGTCAGCTTCCCGGGAAAGCTGTTCTCGTCCATAATTTTCCATAGCTCTGTGCGGTCGATACTGTCGTATGCCGCTTTGAAGTCGATGAACAGGCTTACAATATCGTACCATGGATTTTCAGCATTTTTCGCTTCACAGTCTGGATAGATAGATTCAAACCAGATGTCTCTCTGTATGAATTTCAGGCAACTTGCGCCACCCTCATCTAAACTTACCGCCGTTTCCCCAACAAAAAAAAAATCTACACAAGTCTACGCCATTACGATTAGCCCCTGGAGGAACTCGTACCCAACCACATATATTGAGATATTGTTGGCGTTCGACCACAGACCGCTATCTATATAACACCAAAACGCTTGATGCCCCATTCTAATCTCCCGGGGGTGATCGGATGTCAAAAAGTGGTGGCAATATGACAAAGACTGTCAACGCTATGGCGGCGATCCGGTGGGTGGGAATGGCAGACAACTGTGGTACAGAGCACATGGAGTTAAATGCTCCAGGGATCCAAAGTATACAACATGATATATAACAAAAGTTTTAGAATTCAAGCAGCAGGTTCAAGTTATGCAAGAGTTTGTGCATTGGAAAACTATAAGGGTATTTTATTTATAATTGTCAAATGACTTTGAACTTAATAGTTTGGTTTGAACAAATTTAGTCTCTAAAATTCTATTTTATCTGCATTTTACCAGTATCAAAAGGAGCGGACCTGGTGTGATGGTTAGAACACTTGACCATCACGCCGAGGACCTGGGATCGAATCCCACTACCGACAAACTCGCAAAATGCGAGTTCTTCCTTCGGAAGGGAAGTAAAGCGTGGGTCCCGAGATGAACTAGCCTAGGGCTAAAAATCTCGTTAATACAGATATTAAAAAAAAATTAAAAAAAAAACAGTATCAAAAGAAATTAAAAAAGTTGAAAATAATGCATTTTAAGACACTTTCCCCTACTAAATTGAATCCCGACCTGGGAGTCAATTGGTTTACGACTTTAGTAGCACCCTCTTTCCTCGGTTTTACACGGTTATCATTCGCTTTATGTTGGCTGAGTTCCAACATGCTAGTATGTAGATACGAAGAGGAAAACCATCGATAGATATATCTATGTTTGTTTGTGGCGAATGGCGCTTTACTTCTGTCAGCACTGATGTGGCTGAACGTGGTTGACGTGTATATCGGAGAAAGTCTATCAAGCGATAGCGCGACAACAATGGTTCTAGCTATAGGACGACCGACCACGCTCCTACCATCAGCATGATGATAATCACTTATGCCTGGTTTACATGGAGCAAGTGACTTGATTCAAGTCAATGGAAAATGCCCAATTGAATGCGAATTGAACGTGTAAACACCACCGTTCATCTCAGTTGAGCAACTGACTTGACTTGAACGAAAGTTGAACATGTTCAACTTTTTTGTTCAAGTCAAACGAAATCATCTCACTTGCCCCGTATGAACACGCGATTCATGTGAGTTGAAATCAAGTCATCTGTCAAATGAGCTGAATTCAATTCAGTTTGTTTACGCACCGCACGTGTTGAACAATGTAAACACTTGCTTCAATTGAGATGCATTCAAGAGCATGCAAGTGGACACCCAAGTCATTTGCTCAGTCTAAACACGTCATTCCATTGGATTGAACATGTTTGAGAAGTTTGCAACTCACATGCTCGTTTCAATTGAACAGTCTAAACCAGGCATTAGAGAGACGGCGGCTTGGCACGTCAAAGTTGAGCGAACTACTAGGAGACGGGAAATCATCTACGCTTTGGTATTGTTATGCTGAGCTTTGCGGGTTTTCTTTATGTTTTATTTCTTGGTGGATTCCAGATTACAAGCTGACGATGGCAGATTTATTTGTGCTTCATCACTTCCGTTATCGTGTTTTTGTAAGAGATTTGTGGTATAGCGGTGATGGGATGAAAAAAGTCCTTATTTAATAATAACTTACTTATAAATTTCGTCTTCTTTCTGGCGTGATGTTTCAACTAAGAAGACAGCTTGATGGTTTAGTGATTACCGTTTTGCGGTATGCGGTAGTACTGCGTTCAATAGTTGGTTCGGTCAGTGTTTTGAACTCAGTTTTCTTTACATATTCAACTCATTATTTTGTATGTTTATAGCCTTTCGCTAAACAAGGCTAAAAGAGCACAGCAGTAAATATATCATATTACGCCAACAAGTTATGCAAACAGCGAACTGCGCCCTTGACTGCGCCGCAATGTGATGAAAGTAGTCACATTGTCAACAAGAACCCTCCGCCACATAGTCATTTTCCAAACCGACAACCCAGGTTGAGCTTGTGAAGACCCAGCGGACTCAACGGTCTGCCGTGGGAAAGCATTGCAATCATCACTTCCTTCCATGTTCCTACATTAACCTGCACGTAGTAGGCGGCATTATCTCTATTAAGTCATTGACACACTGAAGATGCCTTTTCTGCCGTAATTCTGCAAAGTGACGTAAGCGCCATTCAAAATATCGATATTTTTTGATATATTATATATAATATCTGGTGTAAAAATAACACTGTGGTATGCCTGCTGTATTAGAATGCAAGATCTAGTCGTAATCTACCATCTATGGAAAGAAACGTAGAGGATGAGCAAGAGTTTTTTGCATAATAACCAATGAATGGGCTAAAACCATCAATGTCGCTTACGTCACTTTGCAGAATTACGGCAGTTTTAGTCCCAAGCAGCATCTCATTGCTGGTTCCATGTGTGGTTGTAGCAAGTCTGGTGGGCAGCCAGTTGAGCTCAAGATCAAGCTTTCTGGTGTAATGTGCCAGTTGCATCTTTTCAGAGCTAAGTTGTTTTCAATTGACAGAGCTCTTATTTGACAGAACTCTGTTTTGTACGTAACCATATAACGCTGTTTAGTTCTAAAATTTTACTGCTCTGGCGATGCCAACAGTTCCACGGAACAATGCTGACTGGATGAGGAGAGCTAACGAGCGCCAAACGAGAACAATGCCAGAAGTTGAAAGCTATTGATCAGTACCGGTTCGACAAGAAGCGGTACAGAGAGGCAAGAATGAAACGAATCCATTGTACCAAAAAAAATGGCAGCACGAAAAGAGTGTGAGTGATGAAGCGCAGGAAAGCATCAACCGGAACGATATGCGGAGGTTTTATGCAGCTATCGTTGACAGTTGCACCAGTGCCCATCATGTGCAATGACCGGGAAAGAAATTTGCTGACATATAAAACAATACAGTGGGAACAATACACAAAAAAAGAAGAATAACAATTAGAAGAAGAAGAAGCGTTCGAAACAAGATGAACTTAAGGTGATGCCCTGTATCACTTCTATTTCAGCATTTCTTTTTCGATTCTTATTTCTAACAATCATCGAGCGCAACAGTATTGGTGTTGCCTTTTTACATTTGCTCCATAAACAAACTACTAAAAATAGCACCTCTTTGTCATAATCAGCATTTCAAGAGTATGAATCATTTCAAAGAAATTATAAAAGGAGACTACTCTATTTTACTAAATAACAATGAAACATACCTCAATATTACGAAAAACATTGAATTTTATATATAACAAGCTATTATTATTGATCGTATTGTAATGTTACTTAAGCGCTCTACTTGGGAACATAAAACTTACACACTAAACGCATCCAACAAAGCAACACGAATTGACGAATTTTAGGCAATAGTTTGCTGGAGTCTGTCACAACTTTGTGACCCATCAGCACAAATTGCTGGATATTTCAGAAAATAGTGCTGAAATTCAACAATTTGTATTTGTAGCGTTCAGCATGGCAAAACTCAGCAAAATTGTTTAGGGTGTACCTTCAAGCTTGTTGAGCATACCCTTGATGGCATTAAAACAAAATTTTATTTCAGCTTATGATTGGCAAAAGGAATAAATTCTGAAGGAATCCCATGTGCTCTCTCAAGTCTTAGCTTTTTTCATATAAATTTGGACCACCCTAATCATATGAGCTTCGAGCCTAGGGACAAGACACAGTACAACCCGGAGCAATTCTGAGTAACTCTTTCTGTTCCAATCCATTCAGAAACGTCTCTGAAACGCAATACTGCTCGATTTTGCTCTGGCATCAGACAACACTTTAAGAAAATGAGAGTAATCCAGAGAGATGCAGAAGAATGGCGAGCAACACTTTGAAAACAGATGTACTCTCGATAAATCTGTCTTGTCCCTAGCTTCGAATCACAAAAGAAAAAAAAAACTGCCGAGCAAATCACTGCCAGTATCACATGGTTGTCTCATAAGAATATGAAATCTAGCAAAAATGGGACTAATATGGGATTGCAGGCAGGTTAATGATAGTTTTGAGGTTACAAGGATAATCAACCCTTTAACAATACTTTATCTTCCCATAACCTTAAATTCATTCAGATTTTTGATTCATATGGAAACATGGTCATAATAGCTCTACATATTTGAAGCAAAACTATAATTTCCCATAACAAACATGATTTGTATTCAAGTGAACATTGTGTAAAATGTATGTAATGCAAAATACTATTGATACCTGGGCAGTGTTGTGGTTCACTACTCGGTTTCCTCTCTCCTCTTCTTGGCGTAACGTCCTCACTGGGACAAAGCCTGCTTCTCAGCTTAGTGTTCTATGAGCACTTCCACAGGTATTAACTGAGAGCTTCCTCTGCCAATGACCATTTTGCATGTGTATATCGTGTGGCAGGCACGATTATACTCTATGCCCAAGAAGTCAAGGAAATTTCCTTCACGAAAAGATCCTGGACCGACCGGGAATCGAACCCGTCACCCTCAGCATGGTCATTAGCGTGGGACACAAAAAAACATTTTACTCCTGCACACTTTTTGAGTTCCATTTTGGCCCCATATCAACTGTGCAAAATTTCAGCTCGATCGGAGAAACTATATTTTAGCGCCAGCCGTTTTAAGTTTTCATACGATTTACTATGGGGAAAATCACTTTTTCAAAGAAAAATCGCCACAGGTTGCCCCTTAACCTCTAAAAATATATCGATGAATGATTTCTGTTGGAAATTTTACGAGGAACAAACCCTCTGAAGACCGCAAAGCGATCTAAGGCATGTGGAAAAAGTTATTGACTGAATACCGAATGGCATGCCAACGCTGTTTAACATGTAAGGAATAACAATAAATAATAAAATCTCGTCATTTTATCGATCGGGTAAGGCTTAATAACTTTTTCCACGAATGACGCATCGCTTTGCGATCTTCGGAGGTCTGATTCCTCGTGAAGTTATCTACAGAAATCATTCAATGACTTATTTTTAGGGATCACTGGGTGACCTCAAGCGATTTTTCTTTGAAGAAGGAAATTTTCCCCATAGTAAATCGTATGGAAAACTAAGAATGGCGGGCGCTAAAATATAGTTTCTTCGATCGATCTGAAATTTTGCACAGCTGATATGGGACCAAAATGGAACTTAAAAAGTATACAGGAGTTGGAGTTTTTCCATTTTTTATATTTTCCCATATAAACCGTGTACCAGGCTAATGGTCATGCTGAATACCCGTGCGTTTAATGCCTCGGCTATATGGGCCCTTCACTACTCGGTTTGTAAGTTCCAATTCTTTGTCTGCAACTTCTCTCCGTGGCCGGGGCCCGTGGCGTAGTTGGTCACACGTTCGCTTCATATGCGGATGGTCATGGGTTTGATTCCCAGCCCCGGCACTTGCAATTTTTCGTCAGTTGCTCTTCCCCCGAGAGCGGCTGGCACTGACCCACTTCTGAGCCCCTTGGCTCAAAACGGACCCGGATACCTGGACATCGGCGAACTGCTACTCATAACGGACCCCCAATCGGACTGGAAAGGAACAACGGCCATCCATCATCCTTGTGCTCATCCTTCTACCATGTATAGAGTAGAAAAGTGAAAGCAGCAGAAAGGCAACCAGTTCGATAAAGTAGAATAGAATATACATCTAGGCGCTGCACAAAAATGTAAATGCAGCTGTCAATTGAAATCGCTCACGTAGTGCCCTAGTGGACAATAGAGCTGTAATTAGGTTAAGTGATTAAGAATAAAAAAACTTCTCTCCGGCCACTGTCACCGTTTCTGGACATTCCGACATCCGTTTTCAAATCTTCTGAAAGAGTGAGGGAGACAGCACAAAACGGTGCGCAGTCTCAATATATCAGTTCAGAAGCATGCTACCATATGCATGCCAAAGTCTAGAAAAAGCTGTGAGTGAGACGTGAGTGTAGTATATACTCACCTCGTAGCCTTCACATCTATCTCACGACTTCGTTAGGCGTGTGCGACTTCTATTTTAATCAGCAGAATTTTAGGTAAAACTACAATGTAAATGTCTTTCATACATCGTTTCTTGATAGCATGCCTTGGAACTGAGATAGTAGCAATTGAGTCTAACTCTTTGCAAGTGAGTATTCTAAGCACTGGTTGTAAGTCCCAACTCTTCGCCTATTCCGGTCACTGACACCGATACCGGCCTTATCACATCAAAAAAGTGCTACACTAGGATCCCGACACTCTCAGATCGAAAGGAAGCACAACGGAACGTTAGACCAGACTGATGGTAAATAAAACCGATTATATTTAACCCGCGAGCGATCGCGCTGTTGTATTTTGTACAGGAATTCTCGCTGGGGTTTTTCAAACTTTGATTTATCCAGTATTTGTTCTCAGGAGTCCCCAGGAATTCACAGGTTCATATATCTTATAGGAGCCGCAGAAGATATTTCAGACAAGTGAATCACTGTTTTTTTTTTTTTTTTTTGACATCAACGAATTGAATTATTTTTATTATTGGAATATTCATTTCGGTGGCCGGTCTATGTAAGGATAAGAAATATTTCAGCTCAATGTCCAAATTTTAATTGTGCAATAGAATTCAGCTTCTTCCAAATTTGCGTGTTGCAACGCACCTTCACGTTCTGTTGTGCAAGAACGCGCTCGCATTCCATAAGCCGATTCGACGATTTCGTACTTCCCTCTTTTACTGTCGCCCGCCCGGATAAAAAGTTACCATTCATTACATGGTAAATATTATTAACATATGACTGGTTTTATTGTTCGCAATAAAACACATAGTAGTTATATTGTTACTTTTTACAATAGAAATCAAGCCCATATAGTTCGTACAATAAATGAACATTAGCTTTATTAGTGACTAATTGATTTGATTGTTTTTCAATAGTTCTATAATAATTTAAAGTTACTATCAGTAAAAATTAATTTAAGTTGTTTTTATAAAGTTGCAAAAGTGCCTGCAAAGTTCTCATGGACTTTTTATTAAAAAAGTATATTTTCAATTACACTTAAAAACAATTCGTAACAAATAAATAACAATAAATATTATTGTTGATTGGATCATGTTTGTATAATCAAATACAAAATCACTTGACATATTTTTTTTATAGTTTTCGTTTTAAATTTGAGTACAGTAGATGTTTTGGTTATCGAATGTTATTCGCTAAAACTTCAACGACTGACAGACGTCAAGCCGTGTTGGCAGAGGAAGCTCTCAATGCATAACTGAGGAAGTACTTATGGAAAACTAGCTGAAAAGCAGGTTTTAGCCAAGTGAGGACGTTACGACAAGGAAAAGATGAACAATGATTTTTCTAATGTTTTCCAATAAATTAAAGGAATCTAGTAAATAGTAAACTACCATTGATAACAATACAAATATAATTTGTTTAATGGGGTGAATTGAACCGATGTTAAAATAAACATGCAATAATATTTGTTGTTATGTAAACAGATTTCGCCTTTGAAAAACCAAAGAATTCATATTTCTCGGTAACATTTTTCTCCAGCATTTATAGATACTGATGGCCACATGAATTGTGAACGATTTATGGTATGGATCATACGACCTGAGGTCTGACTTGTTATATTTGGCAGTTATTTGAAAAGATTGATGATAGATCTCATCAACAGCTGCAAAGCAACACATAACAGACATCAGAGTGTTTGACTCTTATCATACAATGTGCATATCATTCTGGCGGCCGTTAGTGCTCGTAAATGCTGGATATAAATGTTAGCGGGAAATATAAATTCAATGGATTTTTAAAAGCGAAAACTGCTTACAAATAACAACAAATATTATTGTATTTTTATTGTAACAACGATTCATTTGACGCCATTCAATTAATTGTATTTGTATTGTAAGAACAATGAAAAAACATTAAGATATATTGTTTTCTTTTGAAAATTGCCCTAAAAATGTCTCATAAAAACACAATACATTCTATTGTTTTTCGCATAAAAGTGTATGGACATTTTCTCAAAATTTTATGGTTAAGATACATAACGACCACCATTTTTTATTGTAAAAGTGCCATTTACCATTCGCCGAATGGTATAGAACAATAGGGGTGATGGTGAGTGTGCCGTGTAAATTACAAAACGTTTAATGGTGAATATTTTTCGAAAAAATGGTGTTGTAACATTGAAATTTATCGTATTTTTATGATATTTTTTATCAGGGCGTGCAGACCGGTCACCAACAGTTTAATATAGCTACAGATAGTGAATGAAACACAGTGAATTCAGCATTGCATATGGCTTAAAGCGCCTCTATTTGTACAAACATAAATTCGGTTTTCGATCAGTAATCGCGTCGTTGTTTATGTCCAAGTGATCCCCGAAACTTACGTCCGTGATTATGACCCCGTACAGAGCACTTTTTTTTGTTTGGAAGTTTGGAAGAAACATAAGAAACATTATCTCTACTTCGATTTCTAGTCAATATTCCATTATTACCTTATCCTTGTAGTACTTTTCGGCAGACTTTCTATCGCAAAACAGAATTGCTTTGATTGTTTCCAGATGTCTGGCATGAACGTCTTTGTAGGCGTTAAATACATCCGAGCAGCTGGAGGATTTCAGAGGCCGTATAAAGTTGAATGTATCTGTTAGATCATGTACTTTTTCACGATCAGCTGACTGGTATCGGCTGAAGGTTTCCCATTGTTGCATTGAGTGCGACTAAAGTGAAAAACGCCCATGGAAAAACGATACGATTAAAATGATGAAGTAGTTGTTGAGCACTCACACTAGGGCATACATATATTATTTAATACTTCACTGTTGACTATTTCTACTTTGATTTTAGATAACTGGCTATGAAAATAATCATTCAGAGCAACCATACACCCACTTGACCGCTTCATCCCGTTTTCATCAATCAATCACGTCTGTCCATGAAGTGCTCTGATCTGGCCCAAACACGCCCTGCAAATCAAAACTGATTGATATGTTCATTTTCCCGCTAAATGAGTAAAATCATCAACGCCATTCCACAACTGGAGGGAGAAAACGTCTTCTTCAATACATTCAGTATACTCTCTATTCGAAGAAAACTGTTTGATCTTTCCGGCTGACATTTGCTCATTTGCCACAATCGATCTTCCTCCTCGAACTGGCAAACGCTAAAAGGGTTTACCAACCCACTGACACACATCGTACCGCACGTAAACGCTACGTCGTCGACCCCGGTCGAGCGGTTTTCCTCATTCCTCACTGCTGCTGACAGCTTTCTACGAAACGTGCCCTAGTCCACGCGAGTCATGGTGCCTTCAAGCATCGGCGCATCACCGCTAATGATCACTCAATTAATAATACCTACCGCCAACGTTGTTGATGGGCCGCCAATGCAATGGGTCGGGTTCGTCGGTGCGGTGGTGATACTTGGCGCCACCAACCATGCGGCTCCATTTAAGTGTGAGCAAAAGCATCTCTCCCCATCAACCCGTCATCAGTTCCAAAAAAGTGAACTTCCGCTGTTTTCCGTACTGGCTGCTACCAGGCGAAGTCTTCCCACCACTCGGAACGAAACCGACGATGGGGCCGACACTTTTCTATCACCATCATCATCATTAGCGAATGTGAGAAGGGAATTTTCCACGCGCGCCGAAAGAGCCTCGCATACATACATAAATAAATTAAGCCGAGCCGGAGCGAGAGTCTCGCACATAGTCGGGACGGGATGTGTTTAGAAGCGGTATAAACTAATTAGTCAATCGATGTTGTTTAAGCTCATCAATGTCGGCAATTTGAACGATACAAATCTGCCGTGTCGGGTACAGGAGCGGAGCGTGGCTATGTTGAGGTTAGATTATGTTGGCAATTTTGTGCGGAACATGGGCGTGGATCCGGGTGGAAGGATTGATAGTGCCGGACGCCGGATATGGGAATTAAGATGCAAATGGAAGCAAGTTTGCATGTCAAAGTTGTGATTAATTTCAAAACATGAATTAGCACTTAGCAGTTCATGTAGGGAGTTGTAACTGAATAGGAGGTCCTGATTAGCGTACTGGAATCCCCATTTTTTATGGTACTGCTGTGCCGTTCCCAAGAAATACGGAAGTTCTATAAGAAGCTCAACGCATCCCGCAACGGCTTCGTGCAGCGAGCCGAAATATGCAGGGATAAAGACGGAGGCCTCTTGACGGACGGACGTTAGGTGATCAAAAAGTGGAAGCAGCACTTCGATCAGCACCTGAATTGCGTGGAGAACATAGGCACAGGTGACCACGGAAACGGAGGAAACGACGACGCCAGTGCAGCGGAGGACGGAAATGAACCAACTCCCACGCTGAGGGAAGTTAAGGATGTCATTCATCAGCTCAAAACCAACAAAGCAGCTGGTAAGGATGGTATCGCAGCTGAACTCATCAAGATGGGCCCAGAAAAGTTGGCCAACTGTCTGCACCGGCTGATAGTCAGGATCTGGGAAACCGAACAGCTACCGGAGGAGTGGAAAGAAGGGATAATCTGGCCCATTGACAAGAAAGGCGACCATTCGGAATGTGAGAGCTATCACTATTTTGAATGCTGCCTATGAGTTCGTGGGAAGTTATCAAGCTGGCTTCATCGACGGCCGGTCGACAACGGACCAGATCTGCACCGTACAGCAAATCCTCTAGAAATGCCGTGAACACCATGTCCCAACGCGTCACCTGTTCATCGACTTCAAAGCGGCATACGACAGTATCGACCGCGCATCATCAGTGGAAGTCGGGCCTACTACGGGCTCCAGAAGAAGCTGCGATCGAAAAAGATTCACCCACACATCAAATGCACCACATACATTGTACAAAACGCTAATAAGACCGGTGGTCCTCTACGGGCACGAGGCATGGACCATGCTCGAGGAGGACCGGAGCAGTCGGAGTTTTCGAGCGACGCGTGCTAAGGACGATCTTCGGCGGCGTGCAGGAGAACGGTGTGTGACGGAGAAGGATGAACCACGAGCTCGCTGCACTTTACGGCGAACCCAGCATCTAGAAGGTGGCCAAAGCCGGAAGGATAGGATGGGCAGGGCATATTGCAAGAATGCCGGACACCAACCCTGCAAAGTTGGTGTCCGCGACAGATCCGGTTGGCACAAGAAGGCGTGGAGCGCAGAGTGCACGATGGGCGGATCAGGTGGAACGTGACTTGGCGAGCAACGGGCGCGACCGAGGATGGAGAGCGGCAGCCACGAACCGTGTATTACGGAGAAATATTGTTGATTCAGTTTTATCTTGAGTTTGATGTAATACTAAATAAATGAAATGAATGAACCTCCATGAAATCTTCTAGGGATACCTGCTGGCATTCTTGCAGAGATTCTTCAGGCACCTTTCCTGGGATTCCTCCAAGAACAGAATACATTTACCGACCAGTCCAGGATTTTCTCTAGGCATTAAACCTGGTATCCCACGCAGCACCTGCAACATCATCCAAAATGTGGCTTTCTATGCTTTTATCTAATTAAGTTGCACTAAAATCACACGAAACTTCCATCTTGTTGGTTGAGTTACATTTAAACTACCAAATTCGTAAAGTTGCGGATTTGTTTTATAGAAAACACAAATTATCTCGTGTTTGACATGGATTCGTGGAGGCATATTCACCGCAAGTGATAATACAGTCAGCTTTCATTAAATGTGAAACATCTTACTCGGGTTTGTTTGTTCAGATTAGGTTTCAAATGTGTTGCGGAAAACTTGCGCGTCTTTTCAAATTGACAGTTCTCTAACTTGTAACAGAGAAGGTGCAATAAAGTAACAAATAACTTTATGTGTTTCCGCCATGTTGTTGGATTACAAGTTTCGACTGGATGATGGTTGACTTTTAGAATTTTCGGCTCTCAGTCTAAAAAATTGCGTTGATTACACTTCTATCATCGCCGACGTTTCGGTCCGGCTATTGGACCATCTTCAGGGCCTAATTATTTATTGAAATTGACCAAAATTAACATCAAACATTCAAAATAACATTACACAAACTCACTCGATACACAAATCAACAGGTCACACAAATTGATGACAATTAACCGGTAACATATTCTGGAGAAGTCCATGAAGAAGCCATGAAGGAATCGCTAGAGAAATTTCTGAAAGAATCTCTGGAAGATCTCCTGGAAGAATTTCAGCAAAAATGCCAGAATTAATTTCTATAAGAATAACTAGAAGGAGGAACCATAGTAAGAACTTCAGAAGGAGGAATTGTTGGACGAGCCGCAGATGGAGTTGTTTGAGGAATTCTTGGATAGTGGAGCCTCGTAGCCGTGCGGTTAGGGTCACCAAGCTTATAATCGCACCATGCTATGGGGTGAGGGTTCGATTCCCGCTTCGGGCGTTGAAACTTTTCCTGAGAATAGTTTCTTCCCCATTTCCACTGGTGCATGCTCCGTTGTCCGTTGTCTAATGTTAAGTTTAAAACAGTCTGTACAGCCGAGAGCTGAAGACGTTGTCCGCGTCTTTAAAACAACCGAAGGAATTTCTGCATGAATTCCAGGAACATTGCCTGGAAGGATGCTAGAAAAAAAAGCCAGGAGAAAGCTCTAGAAAAATTCCTATAATTTGTGAAGTATCACAGTTAGAATTTCTGGAGGAGTCTCAGAAATAATAGCTGGAAGAATTGCAGGTAGATTTTCTTGAGGAACCTCTGAGACAATCCAATGCAAAACTACTGGAGGAGTCATTGGATAATATTTCTGAAGGAATTCCAAGAGAAAACAGCGGAGGAACTTCAGTAAGAATGTCCAAAACATTACCATGAGTAATCTCAGAAAAAAATCATCAAGAAATCCCTAGAAGGACTCCTGAAGGTATGACCACAGATAAACAGACGTCACACTCTGCTCGCTTCCCATCGATCACCTTTTTAACGGTTGATTCATATATGCGGTCATTTAGGTGGGTTGGTACCAGGGCTGATCAATAAAAACAAAATCAAAAAAAAACTATTAAAAGGGCACGGAGCTCCAGCGATTAAGAGATGATTATATGACCAAAGTTAGGTAGTTCTTTGGTTTTTTTCGGCCTTACAATCTTCGGTGCAGTCAAAACGACATATGTTTTCTATACCCAACGTTTCAATGGACTATGCCATCTTTCTCAAGGGTTAGAAATGACCAGTCGATACCATCCACAAGGGGTCTCCAATTATCCTAGAGGTTTAGGCTATGGATCGCCAATCCGCAGACGGCGGGTTTGATTCCCGTTCGGGTCAGGAAAATTTTCTCGACTCCCTGGGCAAAGTGTATCATTTGGCTTGCCACACAGTATACAAATTCATGTAATATGACCAATGGCAGGCAACAAAAGGCCTTCAATTATTAACTGTGGAAGTACTCAAAGAAAACTAAGTTGAAGCGAGACAGGCCAAGTCCCAGTGGGGACGTAGAGCCATAAAGAAGAAGAAGTAGAAGAAACAGAAGGAGAAGCATTCACAAGGTTAGATGGATCCAACTGGTATTTCACTACAAGCTGAAATGGAATATGAGGACCTCCAACCAAGACTTGCTCGCGATGAACGTCCCATATCTCTATAAGAATCTGGTGGATTGATTGATGTTGCTGCTCGCTTCCACCTTCAGTTCGACCGAGATCTTGGCTTTCCTTACAGCCTTGCTGTTTTCAGCTCCTTATGCGCCTTGGTAACCTCATCCAGTCTTGATAGTTCCACAGCTTGATCTTCATCAACTACAGGGGATAGACAAAATGATCGGGACAGGCAAAATTCTTACTTTTCAAAAAATGTTCAACTAGCTGTAACTTTTTAAAACGTGCATCAAATATTCTCAAATTTTTACTGTTAGTTCATCAACTAATTGTGTATCAGTGGACAAAATTTGGAAAAGATCGGGCTATTCTGCACGAAGTCAGAAAGCTTCTAGAAAAAGGTATAATTATCCCATAGCCAATTTTGAGCTGTTATATCTCCGGATTCAATGAACCGAATGCAATGAAATTTTGACTATTTATGACTTATATGATGAACTTTGAAAAACTTTTGACACAACTTAAAATTCTTAACACGGAAGAAAATTATTACGATTAGTTTATTTTCCTAATAAAACACCAAATTTTCTAAAACTTCAACATCGTTTCAAAATTCAAGATGCTAATTATAGTTTGTTTAAATTTCCTCTAAATGTCTTTTATATAAATATGTTTTGAAGGAAAGTAACAACATAGGCTTCAATTAATAGAAAAAGTATTGGGATGCTTATTAAAAATAGACCAATTTACTAAAAAATCATAAAATAAATAAAATCGCTATAACTTTATCTCTTGTTAATAATTTAAAGTTGTGTCAAACGTTTTTCAGAGCTCATTATATAAGTCATAAATGGTCAAAATTTCATTGCATTCGGTTCATTGAATCCGGAGATATAACAGCTCAAAGTTGGCTATCGGATAATTATACCTATTTCAAGAATCTTTATAACTTCGTGTAGAATAGCCCGATCTTTTCCAAATTTTGTCCACTGATACACAACTAGTTGATGAACTTACAGTAAAAATTTGAGAATATTTGATGCACGTTTCGAAAAGTTACAGCTAGTTGAACATTTTTTGAAAAGTAAAAATTTTGCCTGTCCCGATCATTTTGTCTATCCCCT
Organism: Aedes albopictus; assembly: GCF_035046485.1. Classification (NCBI taxonomy): domain Eukaryota; kingdom Metazoa; phylum Arthropoda; class Insecta; order Diptera; family Culicidae; genus Aedes; species Aedes albopictus. The sequence goes on from NC_085137.1 coordinate 59,743,999, forward strand.
GTATGTTAACCCTGTTCCAGGTTGGTCCTTAATTGTTACCAATCAACAAATCTTCGAAACGCTCCTACCACCTGACTGCCATCATTGTTTTTTTTTTTATTCTTAATGACTTAAACTAATTTACAGCTCTATTGTCCACTGGGGCACTACGTCAGCAATTTCAATTGACAGCTGCACTTACATTTTGTACAGTGCCTAGATTCTATTCTACTTTATCGAACTGGTTGCCTTTCTGCTGCTTTCACTTTTTCTACTTTATACCTAGTAGAATGATGAGCACAAGGATGATGATGGATGGCCGTTGTTCCTTTCCAGTCCGATTGGGGGTCCATTATGAGTAGCAGCAGTTCGCCGATGTCCATGTGTCCGGGTCCGTTTGAGCCATGGGGCTCAGAAGAGGGTCAATGTAAGTTGCTTTCGGGGAAAAGCAACTGACGAAAAATTGCAAGTGCCAGGGCTGGGAATCAAACCCATGACCATCCGCATATGAAGCGAACGTGTGACCAACTACGTCACGGGCCCCGGCAATCCATCATTGTTTTCTCTGCCAGAAAAATACCTTCCCGGCCCTTATACGTAGTGGATACGTAGTCTTGTGCCGCGCACCATTGGCAGTTGCTTAGAACCTCCGCACATAGCTCCTGTCCATACTTTCCTGCGCTTCACCAATCACATTCTTGTGTGATTCTTTGGTGTGAATAATCGTGTAAAAAAATCTAAAATGCATGGTAAAATTCCTTCTCATCCCTCGTATGGCATGTTTCTATCCATCTTATTTACCGCCGTTAAATGTCACTGTTAGTCAGCATTACTTCTTCCTATCTTGAAGGCTAAACAGTTCTGGATGGGGTTCCGTCATAGTACCCACCGCAATCTCCATCATCCCCGGACTCCAGATAACGCAAAATGGAAATTTGTTGCCAATTTCTTGTGTATCTTTTTCATCTCCTCCTGAGCCCGTGTGCGGCGGCACCTCGTTAATGCGGTTGATAAACGACATGGTGAAGAAGACTCCAGCGAAATACGCCTCGACTGAATGAGGAGTTCAGACAAAAAAAATACCCTCCACTGGAAAACTGAAAACGACGGCATTTAAGCTCTGTCGAACGAAAACGGCTACGGCGACGGCGACGACGACGGCTTAGCGGTTCCGAATCGATGGGGAGCAAATTGAGTGCTTGATTGTTAGGAAAAGAGGATTTAAATTGTTGTGTTTTATGCATTTGATGCTTCAGCTCTGTTCCTTGTATGAGTAGGATGTTGTGACCTTTGGGATTTGATCGGTAAATCGAGACAGCTGAGCAGGGGCATTTAAATTCGAAACGATGTTTTCCATTACTGATATTGATTTTTTTAAAGGAATGTCGTGATTTGCTCTCATTTCTACATTAAGTAGTCAGTGGCGTAGCAAGGGGGGGGCGGAGGGTGCGGTCCGCACCGGGCCCCCGAATCTAGGGGGCCTCCAAATCAGGGCAGGTCTAGTGTTATAAACCTTCCCTGATTTGGAGGCCCCCTGAATTCGGGGGCCCAGTTTGAATAAAGTTCTGTGATTAGCGAAAGATTCCTACATATAAGTATAAGTTAAATACTCGCCGATCTGCTGAAAGGTATGTAGGGGCCTCTTCGTGATTATCAAGAGATTTTGGAATGGGGAACACAGATGGTTATTTTGATGTTCTATTATTAACAATTATAAATGTACACACTTTATTCATGTAGTTTCGTTAGTTTTGTTTATATTAATTTGATGACTACTCTTTGCAAAAATACAATAAAAAATAAAATACAATAAAAAATGTGTTCGAAATCAAAATTGAATTTTACGATATTTAGTACCGATATGGAAGTATAATTCATGAGCATTATGAAAATGTCCCTGATATCCTAACCACAGAACCAAACATAGGTGTTGATTCAGCATAAGATAGCAGCTGAAATTCAGGGGCCCCATTTATCAAAATTAAGAACTGAACGCATGTTACGTTCTTGAAGGGTTTCTGCGGGAATTCCTTCGGGCAAGATTTTTTTTTTCGATTTATCAGACAGTTACTTCAAAGACCTCTACAAAAATTCCTCTATGATTTACTTCAGAACTTTTTTCAGGGATTGCTTAAGAAAACTTTCAAAGCATTGGTTTACGAATACATTCTTACAATCATTGCTTCAGGAACTCCTCCTGACATTTCTTCAAGAATTTCTTCAAACAATTATCAAGAAATCCTTCAGGAATTCCTTTGAGATTTTTTTGTAAGAATTTCTTCAAGCAGGATTATATCATGAAACTCTTCAAGAAATCCTTCAGATGGACCTCAAGGAATTTCTCCAAGAATGATTTTAGAGATTTCTTCAAGAAGGAATCTTGCAGTAGTTCCTCATGGAAAATATATTTGATGATTTTTTGAGATTTTTGAAGCCATACCCGAATGGATCCTTGGGAGATTTTCCAAAGAATTTTGAATGTATTCCCGAAGGAACTCTCGTAGAAATGTCTGTAGGATTTTTTGTTGAAATTTCTAAAAAAAATCTTTAAGAATCGCCTAGATGAATTCTAAGATGTATTAGGAAAGAATCATTGGATTGATTTTGGAGGTATATTTGATGATGTTCTGGAAGGATTACTACAGTACTATGAAGTAGTACTACAAGTACTAGGAGTACTATGAGTAATTACTTAAAGGATTCCTGAAAAAATCTGTTAGCAAAGGGATTTTTGGAAGAACTAATTAGGAGAATTCCTTACTCTACATGTATTACGCATAAATAAATAAATAAATAAATAAATAAAAATAATTATGAAATTCCTAGATAATTTCTCAAGAAATCAATGATGGAAACCCCAAAGAATTCCAAATTCTTTGGTGCAAATAAAAAAAAAACAATCTTCAAAAGAATTTCCGCAGGAGGCCTTGGGTGAATTTCTGTAAGACCCCCTGAGGAAATTTGTGCAGGAATTCTTTAGGGATGAATATGTCCATCCTTGTAGGGTTATCTGAAGAAAAACTTCGAGAAATCCATGAACGAATCTTTACACGTAACTTGAAAAACAAAATCCTTGTTGAAAAGATTAAATTTTTACTGGAATTTCTTAAAAGATTGTTGAACGAATTGTGAAAAAGGACTTAAAAACATTGTCTAAGGAATCTTTGAATGATTTTCTACAGAAATTATTAGAGGAATTTATGAGGAAATCCCTGCAGGTATGATTACTAAAGAAATGCTTGAACAAATTCTTAAGAAATCCTTGAAAGGACTTCCAAGAAAAATCGTATGAGGCAGTGCAAAAAGAGCCCTTTAAGAAGTTTCTAAAAAAATCTTGAAGGAACTCCAAAGTATTCCTCTGAAAAAAATGCTGAAGAGAACATGTGGGAATCGTTTGTGGATATCTTTAAGAAATTCTTTATAGAGTTCTTGGGATTACATAATACTGACGAAAATCCTTCAAGGAATTGAAGAAGAAGTTTCCTAAGGAATCGCTGTTGCAACTTTCGCAGAAAATCTTCGAGGAATTTGTAAAGAAGTCCTTGAAGTATTTCCCAGATGAATCGTAAAAAATATCCAAGAAAGAATTCTTGGAGCTCCGCACTTGAGTAAAAAATATTGATTAAATCGTTAGAAACATTTCGTTACAAGTTTCGTGAAAGAAAACCGAACGAAACTGGTGTAATCGCTAAAGAAACCGATAAAGGTATCAATAGAAAAAAAAGCTGATAAAAACCTTGGAAGAATTCCTAAAGGATTCATTGAGGAATTCCAGTAGAATCTCTTGGAGCAATTCCTGTGAGAATTTTTACATCATTTTTTACGGATTTTTTTTATCTTTTTCAGTAATTAATTTGGAAACCCGTATACAGATTCGTTAAGGAATATCTTTAAACATTAATTTAAGAATCCATTCGGCTATTGCTCTGAAAATTTCCTTTGACGATATATTTGATTAATTGTTAGGCATTTCCTTTGAAAACTTCTTCAACTAATTCTCAGAAATGCTACAAAAATGGCTTCTGATTTTTATTTCTACGAACTTCTTTAGATTTGTATTTCTACGAAAATTTTGTTGGGAATTCCGTCTGCAACTTTTCACTGACTTTTTTTTTGACAATTCGTCTGGTAACAACTTTCCTCTGGTAATAACTTTCGGAATAACTTTAACACTTTTCTGGAAATTTCTATGCCAATCCCTACGGGAATTGATTGGGTAATTCATTTGGCACTTTTTTTTTGGTAATTTATTCGGCGAGTTTTCTGTGAGTTACCTGAAAAAAACTTTCAAATATCTCTTGGCTGTTTTTTTTTGGCAAATTCTTGGGAAATGCTTTGATTGGATTTGATCCGAAAGTTCCTATAAGAGTGTTCTTGGAATTTTCTCTGCAAATGTTTTTGAAAACTATTTCGGCATAACTGTTTTGGAATTTCTCGGCAATAATATTCAAAGTTGAATTAAGTTTTTTTTTTTTTTTGAAAATATCTTTGACAGAACTTTTTGAAATTCTTTGGGTTTGGAAATTTATTACGGGATTCAGCAATTTCTCTAAAAGTTCTACCAGCAGTCCCTTTGCTCATATACCTGACAATTACTATTGTAATTCTTTCAATAGCACAGCGTAACAAAAATTAACTTTTGGTCTGTCTCAAGAGCAAACTAATGTGTCTAAAAGATTTTGGGCCGCGGTTATGTAAGGTACGATACAAACCACCCTCCGAAAATTGCATGCAAGTTTACATATTGACATAAAATGCTTAAATCTTTCAAATTTGATTTGATAAAACGAAATATTTATTGCGTGAGTCGTAAATTTAGATGTCAATTGACCATTTTACCTTTTAATTGCTTAAAAAAATATTTCCATGCTTTAACGGCTTGCAGTCAAAAAAGCCCAAAATCGCATATTTTGCCCTATAAATTGAGGTATAGCTCAAAATTGTGGCGTCCTGAAACAAATCTGAGCACGGATTCGGATTCAGCGGCCCAAAACCTGTCAGAGACACATACAGGTACTTTGAAAATTAATTAGTCGACTCGTTTGTAAATTTAAGTGGCAACTTTTAAAAGCTTCTTTGGTAATTCCTCTGTAAATTTCTTCTGATAATTCTTTATTAAATTCCGTCTGTTATTACTTTTGATGTTCTATGAGATACATCTTTGCAAATTAAAAATAAATCCACGAATTTACAACGGAACGACCGAGAAAAATCTCAAGAGAATTACCAAAAGAATTTCCAAAAAATTAAGATGATTACCAGAAGAGATCACAAACAATTTCCAAACAATGTATGAAGAAATTTATATAGAATTTCTAGGAGGAATTTCTGTGAGAATTGAAAGAATTCCTTTTTTTTTTTGAGTTTCTAAAGTATTCATTGGAGGAATTTATGAATCCTTGAATAGGCTTATTAGAGGAATTTCTAAAAAAACACTCAATGCATCCCCAGGAGGAATTCCTATGGAATTTCTTGGAAGAATTTGTGTAAGAATCTCCGGAAAACCCTTGCAGTAGTAATTAAATAAATACATGAAGAAATCCTTGCATAAAAAGACCCCAAAAGATTTCTTGTACAAAACCCGAGCAGAGGAAAATAGCAAGTTGATAACTACGAAATCACATAACCTGTTTTTATATCTTGTTTTGTTATTATTGAATTATCAAGGCATAGCTTTTCCATAACACATTTTGTTGGCCAATTTTATTTTGTTATAATCAAGATATTGATATACATTAACTAAATAACATATAAATAACATGTTTCGTTGAAGCACAAGTTTAGTTATTGTTATGGTATTGATCCACTTATCAGCAATAGCACAAAAGTAACAAGTTTTGAAAATACAGCAACAATTCGACAATTATGTCCTTTTGTGTTGTTCAATTTTTGTATTCAGTTAAGAAGGAAATTTCTGAACGATTCCTTTTAAGAATTCCTTTAATAATTTTCGGATAAGCACTTGGAAGTTCTGGATGAACTTTCGATAAATCCCTGAAGAAGTCTTCTAGAGAACTCCTCGCGTAATTTTCTTAGAAATTACAAAGGTAATTCTTCTGAGCAATTTTTAGAATTCTTGACAGAATCTTTTGAAAAACTCCTGGAGAATCTTTCGGAAAAGCTCCTGGTGAAATCACCAAAGAAATTTTCAGAGAAATCAGGACAAATGATCACAGGAAATTCTGAAGAAATCCTTGAAGAGATATTATGCAGTATTCTTTAGGAATTTCTAGAGGATTCTTTGAAAATCCATGAAAGATTCCGTAGAAGAACACCCGGAGAAATTACTGGAAAATTTTTGGAGTCATTTATGGAAAAGTTTATAACCAAATCTGTCGACGAATTTCTAGAAAAATTTTATGACAAAGTCACTTGATAAACATATAAGGAGTTTTTGACGGAATCCTTAGAGAAATAAATAGAGGAATTTTAGAAAAAAAATATTGCAAAAAATTCTGGTGAATTCTGGTCCTGTAGGAATCATCAGAGGAAGTTCAGGAGAAATTATAGAAATTTTTTTGGAGGAACCCTTGTAGAATCCAGGGTTTTTTTTTTTTTTTTTTTTTTTTTTTTTTTTTTTTTTTTTTTTTTTTTTTTTTTTTTTTTTTGTTTTGCTCTGCTTGTCGTGGTTTCGTACGCGCTCGAAAGTTTTTTCTTCTCGCGATTCCGCTGACGGTTTGGCCGGTGCTACGCCATCCGGATGGCTCTTCCGCGGGTGAGAAAGTGTGAATGATTGATTTTGAGGAGATTTGTGAGTGATTCGGCGGGTGCTACGCCTCAAGTATTAAAAATAAGTCCAGTGAAATCAAAGTCCACTGTTTTAAGGTGGAAAGTGCTAAATATTTTGATTGCAAAATGAAAGTGTGCGCCAATAAAAAGTTTTCTCCGCTGCACTTTTTCCGCGATTCCGCTCGTGGTGTGACAGCCGTGTAGTAGTTCCGTGTTGTACAATTAGTCGTGACCGGGAAAAGTCAAAAGTGCCGATACTCGTCGTTGTTCTCGTGTTTTGTCGTGCTACCGCTACCAGTTGTCCGACAGACGCAGATGGGAAATTTAGAATCTCGGGCATCATCAAGAATGACTTCGGACCACACAAGCTAAATGGGTGAGAGCTTTCCAATATTCACCATATTCCATTCAGTATCATTATTTACACATGCCTATATTTCTCAATCATATTTAACACTTATTTGGAGCGTTTGGTACGGTATGTCCACGCATCCCTCCTCCCCTGCAGATTCTAGAATTGCTTCGATGGAAAACAATCGTTTTAACTCGAGACAATTCGAAGAATCATCTTTGCGGTAAATACAACGCAGTAGGCCTGGCCGCTTTGACGCTTGCACCATATTATTGATATGCTGCAAGCCTCAATATTGACAAGAAAAGTAATTGGGTCTAATCTAACCTGATAACTTTCCAGGATGCTTTCTCGTACTGGCTGCGTTTGTATTAGATTAGATTAGAGATTAGATTAGAACCCTTGTAGAATCCAGGAGGAATATTCGACATATTTCTTGAATCCAGGGAAACATCGGAGGAATTAAAACAAAGCTTCCAGAAAAATTGTAATATTCTGTACAATATTTCTAATATCCCAAAAATTTTCTGCAAAACTGTTGAGCATTCTAAAAAAACAAAACAAAAGTCACAAATTACTATCGACGATCAAACTTTTTCAAGTACACGTGTTGATTTCAAAACCGTGCTCCGAAAACAATTAAAGTAGAACAGTTTATAAATTACAGGTGGAAATCTAAGCTCATCGTATTTGATAATATAGAAATGACTAAAGTTCGGTTATCTTGCGACTTCAAATCTTCTTCTTCTTCTTCTTTGTGGCTCGACGTTCGCATTGGAACTTGGCCTGCCTCTCTTCAACTTAGTATTCTTAGAGCACTTCCACAGTTATTAATTGAAGGTCTTTCTTTGCCTACCATTGCATGAATTTGTACATTGTGTGGCAAGTACAATGATACACTATGCCCAGGGAGTCGAGAAAAGTTTCCCGACTGGAACGGGAATCGAACCCGCCGTCTCCGGATTGGCGATCCATAGCCTTAACCACTAGGCTAACTGGAGACCCACTTCAAATCTCTTTCGTCATTGAAATCATCGTCATCATCAAACATTTGAAAGCAGTTTTTTCGCTCAAAACAAAAGTTTTTGCTATGAAAATATATTCACTGTACTCCACATGAGGAATATAATGCAGTGAATATATTTTCATGATCCTTGTTTTGATTTGCAGCGAGGAAACTGCTTTTTATTTTCCTAAAAATGATGACGGATGCTTGAGCCTTAAGTTGATATTGAAACTAACAAAACAAGTTATTGAAATGGTTTCCCAGGAACATTTTTTTGTTATGGAATTTGTTATTTTGCCGCTTATGACAGACAAGTTTATAACACAATATATTATGGTAATAACTTAGAAATAATCGATTTTATTATTCAGTTATTTTCTTCAAATAAAACAGCTCCTTATGCTGTTGTTATTCCCTTCTGCTCGGGAATTATTTGTATAATACCTGGAAAAATCAGTTTAGGAATGTATGAATGAAATCAATTGAAGAAACTCTAAGAGAATACTTGAATAAAATCTGAACGAATCTTCGTGCAAATCGCAAGAGAATTACTAAAGAAATCTCTGGAAAAAATCCTGAAGGAGTTTTGGGAGCAATTTATAAAGGCTGCCTTAAAGAAAATCCTTTAGAATTTTGAATAACCTTAGAACATTTCCTAAATCCTTGGAGAGACTTCTGGAGAAATTATTTGTTTTGATAAGATAGGATATCTGTTTCTTTACTATTTAGCCATTTACGCTGCCATTTTTATCCCACTCAAAACAATGACATGAAGCGTTTTTGTTCTGTTTCTTATTTTTGTATATTTGTTAGAAGTGAGCACGGATTATATAAAAAATAACGTAATAATTCTGGAGGAATCAATCATAACTTCTGGAGAAATAGATTTTTTTTTGAAAAGTGCCCAGAGGAATACTAGCAAAAATTCCTGAAGGAACTCTTGAGAAAACTCCTATAGTTGATGGATATTGAAAAATTCGTTAGAAGAAGTGCAGAAGGATTTTTCGAAAGAATTTCTACAGAACTCCTACAGAAGTCCATCTAAAAATTTAATTTAATTATTTTAATTTATTTAATTCAATTTCTTCAGTAGGAATCCTTGGAGATTTTGTTTAATTAATGGAGAAATCCTATGATGAATCTCTTAGTAAAACCTTAGAGAAACTTCTTGAAGAATCCTTGAAGATTTTTTTTGGAATAGGGAATTTTTGGTGGAATTTCTGAAGTAATCTTGGGAAGTAATTCTTAAGCAATCTTTAAAAGGACACTAAGATAAGTGATGAATGCTTTAGGAAATTCCAAGTTTAATTATTGGAGAAATATCTAAAAGAGTTATTTGAGGGAAGAATTGAGAAATACTTGAAGAATCTATGGAAAATCACCAAAGGAATATTAAGAGGATTCTCTGAAAGAAACGGAAGAATATTTAAAGAAACTCTAGAAGGGCTTCTCTTCCTCTGAGGGAATCCCGATGTAATTTCTTGGAAGAACATCTGGTTCTAAATGAATCATTGATGATTTTTTGTAGTATTTTTTTCTGGAATTTTGAAAGAATTCTTTAGATGATCTTCTAGATGAATCCTCAGAATATAATTGATAGATTCTTGAACTAATATTTCGAGAAATACTCGATGAAGCCTTTGCAAGAATCTTTTGAATTACTCTGTAGTATTTTGAAAACATTCCTGCATGTCTGAGGTGAACCAGCCAAGGGACTGAAAGCCTCATTAATAAGGCTAATTATAATAATATCATTCCTTAAGGAGTGCTTTTAGAGGAATACTGAATGATATCCTTGCATTTACAACTTAAAAGTTTTTTGAATACAAATTATTCTTAAAAAAAAAACTTCCTAAAGAAAAAAGTAAAGCAATCTTTGAAAGCGTTCATAAATGATTATTTGGTGCAATTTCTAAATAAATTGTTAAAACATTTTCAGCATAATTCTTATAAAAAAATCTCGCGCTCCCGAAAAAAATCATAAAGGAAAACAGAAAATAAGATAAGATAGATAATTTTTAACCTTCCGTTGGACATCACTGCCAGAATCACTAGAACACTGAGTACATAAAGCGAGATTTTTTCAAAGTTTTTTACAACATATAACAGTGAGATTATTCGACAGTTAAATGTATAGATTTATCATTGTAAAATATGTACATATTATGTAATTTTCATGGGGGCCTACCAGTTTGCTTCCGCACCGGGCCCCCAAATTCCTAGCTACGCCACTGTAAGTAGTACAGTAGTAGGTAGTACTTATTATCAATATACGGGCAACTTTGAGTATTTTGAACTAGTCAATGAATTAAACTAATCGAAGCAAACATGAACAAATGCTTCCCTTGAATCAGTATTCTACGAGCAAAGACTTTATGGAAAAGCTTATTCCCATTCTTAATTTTTCCCTGATCCTGTTCTATCAGACGTTTCATCTTAACTGAGACAGTAATGCTATATAATGTTCTATGGTTTATGAGCACTTAGACACAGATATTAACTAAGTTCTTGCTTGACCAATTCAACATTTAACACCTTCCACGCAGTGTTGAAAATGTAATTTCGACATATCTAAATTCAACCAGCTACAGCTCATTTTAGAAGCTGAACCTGAGAATATAGTAAATTAATAACTTGTGCGGCTAGACCACTTCTACAAGAAAGTCACAGAAAACTCGCTCTTTTTCGAATACTCAAGGTTCATGTCACGCGACTACCCTCGAAAAATGTCAATTGATGTGTCAAAAAAAATCAATTCTGACTATACATGTCAATGGTTGCTCCTGCGTGATTTATCTGAGCTACCATTTGCACTGAGAATCGAATGAATAAGGGCTGGGACACTCCACTTATTCTCAAAGTGCAATTTAAGCAGCTCATACCTTTTTGATCAATAACAGCGCCAAGCCCTTATAGTCAGCTGAGAAGGGAAAGGAATGTTAGAGTGTACTGGTTGTTGCTAGTAGAGACTTAGAGCACTCTGCACAAATGAACTCGATGCCCGACCGGCAAGTACTCTAGTGCTCTTGATAAGCATCCTAGAAGGTTCGAGTCTTCAGCAAAATGTTTTATATTGATTGGTACTACATTTTCACGTATTCTATATTGATCTAGATAAGTTTAATTATTTGTATGACTTTCTAGAATACTCGAAATGCATCCTAGAAGGTTACAGTCTTCGGCAAAGTTATTTGGATTGGTTAGTACTTCACTTTGACGTGTTGATCTAGATCTGCTGTAATTGATCTAGATAAGTTTTATTTTTCTGTGTGACTTTCTAGACTCCTCGATAAGCATCCTATAGAGTTACAGTCTTCGGCAAAGTTCTCTGGATTGGTTATTACTGCATAGGATGCATAGCTAGATCTCCAGAAAGTCATGTAGAAAACTAAAACTTATCTAGATAAATTACAGCAGATCTAGGTCAAAACCACAGACGAAAAAGTGAAGTAATAACCAATCCAGAGAACTTTGCCGAAGACTGCAACTCTATAGGATGCCTATCGAAGATTCTAGAAAATCATATAGAAAAATAAAACTTATCTAGATCAATTACAGCAGATCTAGATCAAAACTGAAGACTTCAATGTGAAGTACTAACCAATCCAAAGAACTTTGACGAAGACTGCAACCTTCCAGAATGTATATCGAGTGTTCTAGAGAGCCATATAAATAATTAAACTCATCTATATCAGTTACACCAGATCTAGATTAATACATAATACGTGAAAGTGTAGTACCAATCAATATTAAACACTTGGCTGAAGACTTGAACCTTCTAGGATGCTTATCAAGAGCACTTGAGTACTTGCCGGTCGGGAATCGAGTTCATTTGTTGCTAGAGATGTTTAAAATAGCTACGCAAATAGTTTACTACCTCTATATCATGCCATTTTTGCCAAGTACAGGTATGTTCCGTTTTTATCAACACGGTCCACGATTTTCAGTTGACAAAAACGGAAAAGTGATAAAAACGGAATAATTTTCTTTGACAAAATATTTTGCAACATTTTAATATGAATTGGAAGTTTCACTGTAGAACACACTCCAAAAGTAAAAAATATGCAGTTTACTCAGAAATTTAATTGTTTTTTGATGTTTATTGCACAGTTCAAATTAAAGTTTTCTGACTGTGACGCCGACAAGAGGTTTTCACCTCATTTGTGACCACATTTTTGTAAACTTATTTTCGTTGAACGCAAGAATGACACATGTTACAGTTTCAGTACCCGGATCGACGTTTTGAAATATGACATACTTCATGAATGATTATTCTCCAGGAACGTAATTTCGATATCCCAACAAAAAAGGATATGTTTACATCCTTTCGGAAGGCATTTTTCCACGAATATCATCTTCACAGATTCCTATAAAAGTTTCGTCTAGGATAGTTTTAGGAAATCTCCAGAAATTGTTCTAAGCAATCACTTGTAACTTCTCCAGAATATTGGATTTTCCAAGAAGTCCCTTCACAATTATTCTATGTAGGTTACCTTGTACCATACCGCTTGTTTATCTTTTGGAATTCGATAAGAATTTTTAGAGCAAAGAGGTTCTGCCCCTTAGGATTTCTTCAGCAATTCCTTCATTTTTTTTTGGGGATCCCTTCAAATATTCCACCAGGAATTGGAATTTATTAACCTTTATTTTGCATATCCTATCCATAATGTTGGGCACAGCTCGCTGACGTTGTGTGCGGTTTGGGTCTAGAATGGTCCTAATGCACAAGGTGGGCTAAGAAAATCATTCTGGGATTTAACCTAGACATTCACCAAAATTTTACTTTCGAAAAATAGGAGTTTCTCCGTTTCTTCAGAATTTCCTGCGGGAATTCTTCCAAGTTTACTTTCTGAAATGCCCTTAATTTTTTTTTCTGATATTTCTCCAAGGGTTCTTTCTGGGGTTCCTCCAGAATTTCTGTCTGGGATTCCTTCAATATTTGCTCTAGAATTTGATCAGAAGTTCTTCCTTAGATTCTTCAAAAAGTTTCTTATTATATTTTTCCATCTATTCCTCCATCTAAAAATTTCTTTGAAGGATTCCTACTTGTTTTGGTATTTATGCGCAGTAGAAACATCTACAACTACCGGAACATTTAATATGAATATTTCCTAGAGATTTTCCTAGAGGATTCTATCTTTCATCTATGTTTTTTCCCCATGATTACTAGATGAATCAGCCTTGAGCTGAAAATCTCGTTTATAAAGATAATATAATAAAAATAATTTTCCCCGGTTTCTAACTGCGTTTCCTGGGAATGTCCCAGAAGTTTAGTCTAAAGACAATTACACCGTCTTCGACCTTGCGGCCTCTACAGACTGAACAATACTAACATTTGACAACGGACAACACATATAACACCCAGTGGCCCAGTGGAGAATTTTTCGTTTGACGAAAAGTTTTCCCCGACTGGAGCGGGAATCGAACCCACACTCCGAGGCTTACGAGACACCTAAACGACTGACGCCGCTAACCGCTCGGCCACGAAGCCCAGTAAGTAATCTTCCAGGAATTTTTCCCTCAAATGTTCCAGAAGTTTCTTCAGGGAGTCCTCCTGATGTTCTGTATAAAAATCTCCGGGGAGTTATTCCTGAGAATCCTCCAGACGTTCCTAGTGAGAAACCTTGAGAAATTCCTTCTAGGAATCCTGTAGTAGTTCTTCCAAGAAATTTTCCAATTTTTTCTCGAGCAATACTTTCAGATTTGATGGGATTTCTTTAGGATTTTTTTTGGGAATCCTTAGATTCTTCTGGGAATCCTTCAGGAGTTTCTGGAGAAATCCCCAGATCGTTTTCCTAGATCCTAGACTCCTTTTTCCTAGAGAAACTTATTTCAGAAATACTTAATTACTAATTCACCCAAAAGAACTTTTGACTTATTTCATGATGATTTCTTACAAGAATTCCATTAGGAAATGTGGAGGAATACATGGGAGAATCGCTAGTAGGAATTACTGAAGAAAATCAAGATTGCATGTTAATTGAATCCCGGATAAAATTCTATAGGAATCTCCAGTTGTCCTAGTGAATAAAGCAGTTTCGGTCGAGAAAATTTGGACAGGGTATCATTGATGACAAAAAGGACATCTGGTAGAAATTTGAACCCCGTCGGAAAGAAATAGCGACCAGGGGAGAAGAATTCAGCACATCGCGTAATTTCAAGAAAATCGTGTAAAAAATCGCTTGAAATTTATTTCACTTAGTCTTGTAGAAAAGATTGCAGTGTAAAAATTCAGGCAATGTGTGTCTGTCAAAGCCCTAAACTGTTTAAGTTCTCGAAAATCACTTAAAGAGGCAGGCCAAGTTCCAGTTGGTACGTAGAGCCATAAAAAAGAAGAAGAAAGGTGAAGAAGGATCTTCGGAAGAAAGTTCTTGGATAAATATCCAGATAGCCATCCTGGAGCAATCCCCGAAAGAGACACCAATTAAGGTGCCCTAACATAATAGGCTAATGAAATACAATAAAATTGTTCAATTATCCAGGGTGATTTTTTCCTATTGCCGGATAATCGAGTCCGTCCTTTGATGGTTTATATGCACATCCCATCTATTATTGATCTATCATGATTAGCTACTTACACTTGGCCCTTTTTGCAAAACGACAAAATTGTTGATGATGACATCGATAATCACGTGTTACCTCCTGCCACCTCCTGCCAGGTTTTCATTAATTAAATTGGCTCGGTTTATTATTTTCTATTGGACTATTGGATTATTTTTCTCATGTTCAAATCAGAAGTAAAATTATGCGTGAAAGCATGAATCAACATTATTTACAGCTGAATTTGAAATGTGTTGAAAGCTACTGTAGAGTATACGTCTTCTATGTCATCATTGGTGGTTGCTTCAAATTTATTTATGGATGCATTGCCTCAAGATTAAGGCCTTTTCTTGTGTCATCACAAAATGGCTTCTTCGGAATCATCATCCAAATTCAACTTTACACAGTATTGCACTAATATACTTACGTAAGAAAATCGAGGCTTACCTTTTCTCTAAAATTCTCCACTTCACGCAAAATATTTGGAAAAGAAATATAGAACACACTATCCCAATTAAAATTCTTTTTCGAACTATCTATGCCACAAAGAAATATTTTCACTCAAACTTGAAAATTATACAAATTTGTCTCAACCGCACCAAGAGTTCGATGGCAATGTTTACCACCCACCACAGTACAACGACGACGGCAGCAGCGCGACCGTACCGATACCGATTTCAAGTCATTTTTCGTGATCAGTCTTAAAATTTGGAACGCTTATAAAAAATAGCGAGGTTTTTTTTAATGTTCCTTACTCACACAAGTCTGAGGGAAAATGAGCATACCTAGTAACATATTTTTTACAGAATACAAAAATAGAAGAGTTGGGTAGAGGATCCCTAAAAAAATATTTAAATCGGACCACAAACGGCTGAGATCGAGCTGCTCAAAGTAAAAGTTACAACTTTTTTCTGATCTTGGTATTCCGCGTGAGTTTTTTTTATCACGGTAGGGTATTGGGATGCTTCGTTGGCATAGTCCCCTCGTTCGGCCTATCTCAATGTAAATCAAAAACTCAAACAAACACGCATAACTGGATATCGGAAAAGCTACGCGCTAAAGAACTGTAACATTTCGTTTCAATTTTGACACTTTGGAGTATTCAAATTGAATGAAAATGTCACTTTGTTTAGCTTTTGTAGACGCCATGATTCTTCGGCTTAGTGGGTAGTCTATACTATACACATGATCATAAATGGCACAAATACAACACAATAATAGGATTGCGTTGTTTTCGTTACTAAATTAAGAAAGAACTTTAGTTAAAGTGATTTATTTATAGTTTTTTTTGAAAATTTGGCTCCGAAAATGTAATATAAAAGTAGAATTGGTAAACAAACAGAGATAATACTTCAGCAGAAAAATTGAAAAGAATGAGATAATTAGTGGTTCCAGTGCATGGAAAGCAATAGGCCAACGTTGTATCCAGTGACTCTTTGGCGAGCGTTCGTGCGAGACAGTCGCAACTTTTCGTTCGTCCGGTTTGTCTCCCGATACTATCCAGTTCGGTGGCTTTTTCCAGTGCTAGTTTTCCGAGTGATCAAGTGTTGAAGTGAAAATCCCTAGTGGGACGCGTGCGGTTGGCTAGGCAACAATTTTTGCCGCAAAAGTTCGTTTAGTTTGAGTAAAGTTCACGTTTTCATTTTATCACGTGGCGCATTGACCGATTATCGAGCACATCAGTGCAGCACCCCCCGCACACCGCGCCGCTCGCGCGGCCGTGATCGGCTTCTTCCAGTGAGTACCCAAGCTCATCGTCGTCGACAGCAGCAGCCCACCGAGAGAAGAGCAGAGAGCGTTCAACCGCCGCACACCAGCGCAGCGTCGGGCGCTCAGCAGCAGCTCGCTTCCTCCCTGTGCGGGCCATCCGATCGCTTGGACCTGTCGTCGTCGAGCCTGTGGCTAAACAGAGTGCACAAAGATAAGTACATAAAGTTACCTCTCGTTGTTCCCCCCTCTCCACTGACTCTTTGATTAGATTTAATTTGGTACATAAGCAGTTTTTTCTCACTTTTCCTGTAGCGTTAATTTTGTCCCTTGTTTTTTGATTATTTCTCGTCCCTGTGATAGTGGTAGTTTAAGATTTTTGAGTGACCCGTGGTGGTAGTTAGCTACCACAATGGGCGATGATGATGATGGCGGGGGAACATCGTACCGCATCAACGAAGCTTCGTTATTGGCATCGGACTGCTCGAGCCAACAAGGCGATGTAAATGCTAATCCCTTTGTCTCCCTTCACCCTGGTGCTTCTGCAATGGACACCAACAGTAAATCTGTTTCGACGTCCCCCCGCCTCAAGGCCTACCCTCCCGACTTTGGCGGGCCATATGTTGTTTTCTTCCGACCCAAAGGCAAACGTTTGAACACCGTTCAAATCAGCAAGGATCTGACTAAGCGGTATTCTTCCGTTGTCTCCATTGACATGGTCGGTACAGCTAAGCTTCGGGTGACAGTAGGCGACCGAAAACACGCTAATGAGATTGTGGCCTGCGAGTTGTTTACACTTGAGTACTTCGTTTACCTACCAAGCGCGTCGATAGAGATTTCGGGGAAGGTCGCCGACGCATCTTTGACCTGCGAAACGATCATGCAAGGCTGTGGTCGTTTCCATAACCCTTCTCTTCCTCCTGTCCAGATACTGGATTGCCGGCAACTGCATTCGGTGTCCCAGGAGGGCGAGAAGAAGGTTTACACACCATCTGAAGAATTTTCTGTGACCTTCTCCGGATCTGCATTACCAGATCTGCTGGTGATTGGCAAACTTCGGCTACCTGTGAGGCTGTATGTACCGAAGGTAATGAATTGCATCAATTGCAAGCAGCTGGGCCACACCGCCCAGTACTGCAGCAATAAACCTCGCTGTGCAACATGCGGGGAGAGACATGTGGACGGTGCGTGTAAAACGCCGCCCAAGTGTGTTTATTGTGGCAGCGACCGTCCACATGATCTGATTGATTGCCCAAGGTACATACAGCAGAAAAAACATCAAAAACGATCGTTGCAGCAGCGATCACGGCGAAGCTACGCCGAAATGCTGAAAAAAGCTGCCCCGACCGTTGAATCCCGTAACATCTACTCGTCTTTATCTCTCGATGATCAGGGCTCTGACTCTGAGGTCGGGGACGGGGTTCCCTTTGTTTTCAAGGGTGAAACGAGGAAACGGATGAGGCTCCAGAGACCCACCAAAAAACCTCGGAATCTGCCTAGCAGCGACCCCCAACCCACCATGACAAATTTGAAGAGTGGTAAGAAAGCCACAAAACGTTCCCCTCCGGGATTCAAAATCCAGGACGAACGAGACTTTCCATCACTCCCGGGAACATCTAAAATCCCAGATGTCCCACGTTTTTCGAATTCTCAACCGGAAAGACAGCATTCGGAGCACCAGGAGCAACCTCAGGGTGCGCCATTGTTTACGCTCTCTGGCATTGTAGACATCATCCTCAGCTTCTTCAATGCTTCAGACTCCGTGAAGAACATTGTAAAAGGACTTCTTCCTTGCGTGACCCCTCTTTTGAAGCAGTTGGCTTCTAAAATGCCCCTCCTTGCGACAATCGTATCTTTCGATGGCTAATTTAACCACCGAGGTCGAAGATACGATTTCGGTTCTACACTGGAACTGTCGTAGTATTACACCGAAATTAGACGTTTTTAAATTTTTAGTTTACAATTTACAATGCGATGTTTTTGCACTATCCGAAACATGGCTGACACCTGATGTAACCTTACCTTTTCCCGATTATAATATCATTCGCCTTGATCGATCCGACTCTAACGGAGGGGTGCTTTTAGGGATCAAGAAGCAGCACTCATTTTACAGAGTCGATTTTCATCCGATGACAGGCATTGAAGCCGTCGCATGTGAGGTGACTATCCGAGGTAAAACCCTCAGTGTTGCCTCCATATATCTTCCACCGAGAACTGCAATATTTCGCAGGGATCTCGCCCACATCTGCTCGGTTATGCCCGAGCCTCGGCTGCTCATGGGAGATTTCAACTCCCATGGTACAGGCTGGGGGGAACTGTACGATGACAGCCGTTCAACGTTGATATATGACCTCTGCGACGACTTCAACATGACAATTTTGAATACCGGAGAAGTTACACGAGTGGCACCTCCAGCTCAAGATGGCAGCCCTAGAAACAGCCGATTAGACCTCTCAATCTGTTCGAGCTCACTATCGCTGGAGTGTACATGGAAGGTTATCCAGGATCCTCATGGTAGTGATCATCTGCCGATTGTTGTTTCTATTTCCAATGGGTCACATCAACCTCCATCTATCGACATCGCCTACGATCTCACCAAGCACATTGACTGGGAGAAGTACGCAGAAGCAATTATCGACGGTGAACAATCGGTAGAAGTCCTTCCACCGCGGGAAGAGTATCAGTTTCTATCAGAACTGATCATCAGTAGTGCGCGTCAGGCACAACGTCGACCAGTGCCAGGTCCGTCGGTTCGCAGGAAACCCCCCAATCCGTGGTGGGATAGTGAGTGTACAGAAATATATCGCGAGAAATCCGCGGCGTTCAAAGAGTTTCGGAAACGCGGTTCGGTCGAAAACTTCAAGCGGTTCGCTTCCCTTGAAAGCAAGTTCAAGAACTTGATCAAGGCGAAGAAAAGCGGTTACTGGCGTCGGTTCGTCGAGGGTTTGTCGCGCGAGACTTCGATGAGAACTCTTTGGAACGTCGGTAGAAGAATGCGTAACGCGTCGTCGGTCAACGAGGATCGAGAAAGCTCTCCTCGATGGATCCTCAAGTTCGCAAAAAAAGTTTGTCCAGATTCCGTGCCCGTGGAGCGAATAATTCGTGATGTTTCCGACGATAGGGACGACATGGATAGGCCGTTTTCAATGATTGAATTCTCACTTGCTCTTCTTTCATGTAACAATTCCGCTCCAGGAATGGATCGAATCAAGTTCAACTTGCTTAAAAACCTCCCCGACGTCGCTAAGAGGCGCTTGTTGAACTTGTTCAATCAGTTCCTGGATAACAACATCGTTCCGGATGATTGGAGACAAGTGAGGGTGATAGCTGTTCAAAAACCCGGGAAACCCGCGTCGGATCATAATTCGTACCGTCCAATCGCGATGTTGTCTTGTCTACGGAAGCTGTTGGAGAAGATGATTCTCTTTCGACTGGACAAATGGGTTGAATCGAATGGCATGTTGTCAGACACACAGTTTGGTTTCCGCAGAGGCAAAGGTACGAACGACTGTCTTGCGTTGCTTTCTTCAGAAATTCAGCTTGCCTTTGCTCAAAAGCAGCAAATGGGCTCAGTGTTTTTGGATATTAAGGGTGCTTTTGATTCAGTTTGTGTCGATGTTCTTTCCGACAAACTACACGACTGTGGCCTTTCCCCAATTCTTAACAACTTTTTGTATAATTTGCTGTTTGAGAAGCAGATGAGTTTCGCTCATGGTGACTTGACAGTTTCACGAATTAGCTACATGGGCCTCCCCCAGGGTTCATGTCTAAGCCCCCTTCTTTACAACTTTTATGTTAGAGACATAGATGATTGTCTCATGGAAAACTGCACGTTAAGGCAGCTTGCGGATGACTGTGTTGTCTCTGTAACGGGATCAATAGCAGTCGATCTGCAAGGACCACTACAGGATACTTTGGACAATTTGTCTACTTGGGCTCTCAAGCTGGGTATCGAGTTCTCTCCGGAGAAAACTGAGATGGTTGTCTTTTCTAAAAAACACAAACCGGCAAAGTTTCCGCTCGTTCTGATGGGTAAGACAATCACTCATAGCATGTCTTCACAATACCTCGGCGTCTGGTTCGACTCCAAATGCACCTGGGGGAAGCACATTGTGTATCTGATACAGAAATGCCAAAAACGAATCAACTTTATGCGAACTATTACCGGAACATGGTGGGGAGCACACCCGGAAGATCTGATCAGGCTGTACCAAACAACCATTCTATCGGTTTTAGAATACGGTAGTTTCTGTTTTCAAGCCGCGGCGAAAACACACTTGCTGAAGCTTCAACGGGTTCAGTACCGTTGCCTTCGGATCGCGTTAGGTTGCATGAACTCGACTCACACAATGAGTTTAGAGGTACTTGCTGGTGTACAGCCTCTGACAGACCGCTTTGCGGAGTTGTCGTTCCGGTTCCTCATCCGATGCGAGGTTGTGAATCCGTTGGTCATAGAAAACTTCGAAAAGCTGCTCGAACAGAATCCCCAAACTCGTTTTATGAGTGTGTACTACTGGTACATGACGCTGGAGGTAAGCCCATCTCTGGTTAACACCAATCGTGACAACTTCTCAGACTTCGACAGCTCCTCTGTGGATTTTGATCTCTCTATGAAGGATGAGATCACCGGTATACCGGAATCTTTTCGTTCCATAGGTATTCCACAAATTTTTGCAAGTAAGTTCGGGCATGTTAGCGGGGCCAGACAGTTCTTCACAGATGGTTCCAAAACCGATGATTCGACTGGATTCGGTGTCTACAACGAATTTCATAGCGCCACCTTTATGCTTCAAAAGCCATGTTCGGTATATATTGCTGAGCTAGCGGCTATATACTACACCTTAGAGTACATTCGCACTCTCCCACCTGAGCACTACTTCATTTTTACCGACAGTCTAAGCTCTCTGGAGGCTGTTCGGTCAATGAAACCGATGAAGCACTCAGCGTACTTCCTGAAAGGAATACGCCAAGTCTTGAATGCTTTGTCCAAACGCTCATACATCATCACCATAGCTTGGGTCCCTTCACATTGCTCAATTCCGGGCAATGAGAAAGCGGACTCTCTGGCTAAGGTGGGCGCTAGCGAAGGCGATATTTATGAGCGTCAAATCGCCTTCGACGAATTTTTTGAATTGGCCCGTCAGGAGACCTTGATCAGCTGGCAACACAAATGGAGAGATGGAGAGATGGGTAGATGGTTGCACTCCATCATTCCACAGGTGTCGAAGAAGCCATGGTTCAAAGGGTTGGATTTGAGCCGCGATTTCATTCTTGTAATGTGTCGGTTGATGTCCAACCACTATTTGTTGAACGCACATACCTTCCGTGTTGGGCTCTCAGAAAGCAATCTCTGTGTCTGTGGCGTGGCTTACCAGGATATCGAACATGTCGTGTGGGGATGCAATGAGTATCGTGAGGTCAGATCTGAGCTGCATGAAATTCTCCGGGTCCGAGGAAAACAACAGAAACCCGTTAGAGAAGTGTTGGCAGGACTTGATTTGGAATACATGAACCTGATTTACCAGTTTTTGAAACGTGTTGATGTCAGAGTTTGATGTGGTACGTTCCTTGTTTTCGTTGTCCGCCTTTTGGTTTTGTTGTTCGCCCCTGTCTGTCGTCACCCCCTTCCGTTTGTCCTCTTCTTGTCGTTTTCTACCGATAAAGTCCTTTCTTTTTGGTTCCGTTACAGATATGGACAATTTGTCCCATCAAAGTTTTAGTATAAGTTAGCAAATAATTTAGTTTTAAACCCATAAATCCGTCCTTCCCATTTTTTTTTTCTTCAATCCTTAACCTCGAAACAGCCGCGAGTACTTCGGCTTCCCAAACTAACATAGTTTTAAGGCAGTAATAAATTGTAAAATGTATAACCATTGTAAAAAAACAAAAGATTTCGGCTCAGTTATGCCCATGTGGCGCCCGAGCCTTCCAAATAAACGAATAAGTAAAAAAAAAAACGTTGTATCCACTAATAGGCCAATTTTTGTAGCATAGACCAACGTTGCATACCATCGCATCGAATCTTTTCAGCTTGATTATTACTTTTTTTTTTTTTGAAATATGCATTTCCTAGAGTGTGTAATACAGGGTGGCCACTCAGTTTTAGTTTTGGAATTCCCGTCTTTTTCCCGGTTTTCCCGGTACGATTTTTCAACTTTTCCCGGTTTTTCAAAATGGACATTTCTCGAGTATGTAACACCCACCTCTCGTTTTACGTAAAAATTGGAACAATGTATAAAAAATCCACTCAAAAATTATGCATTTAACTAGTAAATACTAATACTTTTCCTCAATAAAGCATACTTATGAACGATTACAGTGTTGAAAAAAATTTAAATGGTTTAGCACTGTCTTGCCACAATGTTCTAAAATGATGATAGGAATAAAGATTTTTTAGGCTTTTCTTCTATACGTAAATTCTAACTTAAAGCTTGTTTTCATACTTTTAAGAATAATCATCAACCAATGATTATAAATATTCTCAGTCAATGTTTGGTCACGCCACAAAAGCTCAGCTTATTGGACGCAGCTTAATTTCCACTAATTTCTCCCTAATTCGGGAATGAAAAAAAAGAAAGTTTAGCTGAAACCAAGTATAATTCTGAACAAATATGTTTTAATGAATTGCAGAAATTTATTCTTATAACAAATTTTACATCAGATGTAGAATAGTTCGAGTAATATGCAATCAAACGAATCGATTTTAGGATCTTACAGTGTGAGTAAAGTACTGTCCATGTACATGCTGTAGCTCCTAATACTAATATTTTTTTCTGTTGGAAGTGTATCAAAGAAAAGTTTTTGGGAATACTGTCTTGTTGAAGATTAGGTGAATATTTTCGTGGCATTGTAACGTAAGCGTTGAACAGAAAAACCTGGCTGCTTCTGAATACTTAAATTTCTATAAATATAATAAAAGCGTATCCGAAAAAACCTGAACAACATTTTCTGCAAATTGGCATACTTTGAAATAGTTGTGAATTAATAAACAATCATACAACTAATGATTTAAAACTGTAAAACTTTTCATTGATTTCGAAAATTGTGGTCAATTTAGAATAAGTTTAGTTCGAGCACTTTTTTCGGAAACGCTTTCTGGACATAGAAATAGTCGTTCAAAATCGTGGAGAGGAAAGGGTTAATCTTTTATGAAATTGCTTGTTTGAAATGATGTTGAAGTTTTGAATTTATTCATAAATTCGATAACATATTAAAATTAGTAAAATTTGGAGAAAAGCAAGGTTGTACAGGATCTAAATCGATAATTTGAATTCAGATTGCTTATACATATTATCGATAACTTGTATAAAATTTAAATATGCTGACCAAAATTCTCTCAACAATTATTTTCCCGGTAATCATCTCGAATTCCCGGCTTTTTCCCGCTTTTTTCCCGGTCGTTCTGAATTCCCGTCTTTTTCCCGGTTTTCCCGTTTTTCCCGGTTCGGTGGCCACCCTGGTAATAGGGTCAACATATTATTTTTAGAGCTATTAATTCATGGGTTATGGTCAAAATTGTCAAGGCGGCTTGCAAATTAGGCCAAGGAATGGTACATATACCCTATTTGGAGTGTTAATACCAATTGATTTGTTTTTCTTTGAGTCGAACTCTTTTTCTTATCATTGTTATGTAAGTAAAACTTGAAAAGAATATTAAAAAAAAGTTCTAGAAAAAAAACTGCAGTTTGCTTACATTAAATTCAACCAAAAAATGAGAGAAATTCAAAAAATGATGGGGTAAGCACTTTATTTTGCATATCAGTGTATGTACTGACAATGGTTTATACGAGCATAATACATAATTAAACCCACGGCACATGTTGTATAACATTTAGAAGGAGAAACATTCCGAGATACATGCAGTTTTTAATTGATGTTATTCAAATCGTTCAAATGCGTGAATAAAATGATCTAGAAGGGGATGGTCCATAAATGACGTCGAATTTTTTTGCCGATTTTTGACTCCCCCTCCCCTCTAGTAGCATACTTTCCCATACCTTATACATGGCTCGTCACACAATCCTAGACTCCCCCTCTAAAAAGCTACGTCATTTATGGACGCTCCCAAGGAGGATGTTTCTGACACCCTTAGCTATCATTTGCAGGGTGAGCCAGCAAGCTTTTTGACCATGTGCAATTTTGGGACACCCTAATATACATGAGATCTATAGGTATGCAGAGAAGACAGAAAGAGAATGTAGATAGAAAGATACAAAGTAGGAGGAAAGGGACGGGCCAGGGAATGAACCCATGACCTTCTGCATGCGAATCAGAAGCGGTAGCCACTAGACCACCAAGCCTTGACTAAGCCCGTCGAAAAATGCCAATTGATATGTCAAAATAACATTTTCGGCACTGCTTCCACGTAATCTAACTGAATAGCTTTGCGTTTCTAAAGATTTACAAAAAAAAAACATTGAAACTTTTGCAGGAAAAATCAATTATAAAAGAAGGAATCCGCTGTACATAGATTGATCGAATTCCGGCTCCAAATTGCAAAAATCAGAAAAAGAAGCATTAATTTAAAAGTTGATCCATTGGTTGACCCCTTTTATTCACTCGTTCGGCACATTTTCACTCAACCACTACAGCCAACTGACAGACAGCGTGTGTGAATGGTGCCGCCGCCAGCACCATCAGCCAGCCAATCAATCGAACTTGATCCATTTATTTACCCCATTTTCATTGCGCTTTTCGATCACCATAGCATAGCGACCGCTTCTTTCCAAGTTATTTGCATCCTGTCTGGGCCAGAAAATACTACCCTCCTCGGCCGGAGTTGGGACAGACTGGCAGGCAGTATGCACACACATAGCTTATGGCAAACACCAGCAACGACGACGTGAATCTGATAGAGAGCAACTTCGGCCTTTGATTGCGGGGTTTAAAAAAACAAGAGAGATGCGTAAAAGCAAACTGTATTGGCCCAATTTATTGATTGAAGTATCAAACGATTAAGACGGGATTTGCACACCAGTTGCTT
Organism: Aedes albopictus; assembly: GCF_035046485.1. Classification (NCBI taxonomy): domain Eukaryota; kingdom Metazoa; phylum Arthropoda; class Insecta; order Diptera; family Culicidae; genus Aedes; species Aedes albopictus. The sequence continues at coordinate 59,769,295 of NC_085137.1, forward strand.
TCGGTTAGGTTGCTTGTGTGTTTGATCGTTGAGTGGATTAATATGACATGTATTCGAATGTTGCAGAGAAAGAGATGAGATCTAAAGGATTTGCATTAAATTTGAAAGTAAAAGTGTGTTTACATCACGTACCGGACAACCCTTAGAAAATAATTTAAATCAGAGCTATATCTCATAGAAAGAACAGAATTTTAGGTAAAACTCCCATTGTTATAATCTCCAAAAAATGTTGCATAATTCTAGAAAAGTTAGTTATTCAAGATTTCAGATACAAACTCGCACGAAACATTCGCCTCACTTGCCTAATTGAAATTGCCTTATCATACAATTTACCTCTGATCCCGTTCATTTCTCAAGAAAGCATTACTTCAATATCTAATTCAATTATCGGATTCCCTATTTCCATAAGTAAGCACAAGATTGATTAAATCCATACAGAGTTCCTTGAAACCGTGAAATATTCATTGCGCCAGTCATTCATCGGTGATGATGCGGTACATTCACCTACCTATACATAGTATCCTACGGAAAATGAAATGCTGCTTCGTGGGGCATTCAACGTTCTCTTATACCCAACAGAGTGGGTATCTTCTAAGAAAGCGGTGAAAAAAAAATGCATGCACACAGCTGCCTCAAGAAAATACAGCACAATTTTGAAGAGTGCGGTTTTTTGAACATTGTGATTGAAATAATTCGGCGATCTTGAGCTTGAGCATGATTGACCGCCCGTGGATGCTACTCCAGTATCGCCAGACCAGCTACATTCACGCAAGGAACCAATGAGATTTCTGCCGGGGACTAAGCAGGCATCTTCAGTGTGAGTGTTGGTGATCTTCTATTTTTAGGCGACAATGGCGCCTGCCACGTCAGGTTGCAGGTCAATGTGGGGAAGTGGAAGGAAGTGATGATTGCAATCATTGGTAGCCACAGCAGACCGAATATACCTCTGCGTCTGCACAAATTCATGCGGATTTCGGAGTATTGGTGGGATATGTTTGACAATGGGTTCACACATTGGTGCGTGGATGCCAGGCTAAGGTGATAGATTAGTGTATTTATTACTCTGAAGATAATGCGGCGCAGTTCGTTTGATTTCATAACTCGTAGGCGTTATGCGATAGATTGACACTGTGCTGTGAAAGTTGAAAGGAAGGGAACGACTTTTTCAACCCGTTTCTATTCTAGCGATGGCTATGAACATGTGAATTTTGATGAGTTATATATGTAGAGAGAAGGGAGTAAGTATATAGAAAGATACCCCCCATCAAGCCGGTCTAGTTATTGTGATTGAAATAATTCTGCGATCTAGAGATAAAGATTTTTAAAGAAATTCTATGATTTAATCCAGATTTGTTAAAAACAGCATGACTGTATCTGAAAAACGCATTCAACTGGGGCTAACTGTACTCGGAGCGAGGCGTGTGCATCAAAGAAAGCGCACATGCTGGCTTCGTTCCCATTTCCCATCACCGGGAGACAGCCCTATTTGAATCATGCAAATTTCACCGGTAAAATGCGAATAATCTCATTTGCGCGAGTGACTTTCGGTTCATTCGTGCCTTTTTCAATAAGATGATACAATCCGCACCGTGCCTTTCCAGCAGCGTCGTTTCGGAAGTTAAAAGAAAGAAGTATTCTCTTTTCACAAGTGAATAGTGTAATAAAATTTTGCAGCTTTCCATGAAGCACCTTTGCAGCAAAGTGCAACGTCTTGGGGTAGATAGTATGTCTCTAACATTTTCATTGATATTTTGTGAGCTGCCGGTGGTTCGAACTCAAGTTGGAGACAAAGAAATAGAATAACTATAAATGAATCATCCAAGCTTAACATAAACGCAAAACCATAGATGATCGTACAAGATGCTACTCCGTCATTGACGTGACATCCTAACCGTCATCTTCACAGTTACCCCGAGAAAAAGTTACACTTAGTTTTTAAAAAAAATGTGGCATTCTAATGGAAACGCAAATAGAAAAAAATAAGTATGAGTTGAGAGTTAACATACTCACTTGAAGTGATCGACTAAACAACTCATCCCTAAAGGTGAGTGACACAAGTAGTCCTTTACGAAATTAAGCGCCTCATGTGAAAATCTCTTTTTTGTTTACATAGGGTATTGGTTCCCTTATTAAGCATGTGGCTCCCAATTTCATCCTACGAAAAACAAAGGATTGATGCGCTGTTTGTTTTGTTTCTTATTTTTGTATTTTTTGTTAGAAGTGAGCTCCCACGAAAATACAAAGAACGGAATCAATCGGTGCCGTAATCGCTCGTATTCGAATAGGATGAATATGGGATCGTGAGATTACTGATGGTACACATACCCTATGTTACATACGGTGTTTGGTAAAGTTATGCTTGAAATATGTTTCCGATTATCGTTTTATTATCTAAGGACTTTATGTTGCTTTTTGAATGAATATTCGGACCGCTGCTGTCGTCAAGTACAGACGGAGACAAACGTGCGCTCTGCAGTTCGGGATCGCTTTGTTCGAAGCGCGTGCTTTATAGATTTTTTTTTATTGTCGGTGGTTCACACTTGTCTCGGGCCGGTGGTGCTTTTTGTGCGTTGCAAGCAGCATCTAATTATCATCGGTATGGGCGAAGTGATGATAGAAAACACCGTTCAATTTCGGTTCCCTGCGACAAGCCCACGTCCGTCGTGGGTTGAGATTGCTGGCTTCATTAAGCAATTAAACACGGATGTGGCGCGGATGGAGACAGCGTACAAAACAGCAAACGACCGATCGCTGTTCATCAAGTTTTCATCCCATGATGCTATGATGGACTCGCTCAGCAAAAATGCGGAACCGCGATCTTTTGTCTACAGTAGTGGAAGATCAGTGGAGGTGTGCATGACTGTGGCGGGCATGAATATGCAGTACGTTCGCATATTCGACTTGCCGCCGGAACTGTCGGACGGCGTTCTGTTATCAGTTCTCGGAGAATACGGGAAGATTGACAGAATAGTGCGGGAGAAATTTCCCGTGAATTTGGGGCTCGACCATGTGTGTACTGGAGTTCGTGGAGTGTTTATGGATGTGGAACATGATATCCCCCCATCAATCGATGTGGCGGGTCGAAAAGCCAATGTGTTTTATGATGGCTTGAAAGACACTTGTTTTTCATGTCACAAAACAGGTCATCGAAGAGACAGCTGCCCACAACGGAAATCGCGGAATAGGAAACAAAACGAGGAATCGCATGTGTCATCGGTAGTATCGTATGCCACAGTGGTCTCCGGAATCCAAAGAGTATCGGAAGAAGAGCATTTGGCGGAGGTATCGGCTGACGAAGTAATCGAAGTCCTGGACGAAGAATTGCTGGAAACCCCCTCGGAGACTGGAGAAACAGAGCAGACACAGGCACACGCTTGTGCAACTGGATCAGCCCCACAAAAGGATATTCTATGTAAGGAAAATATGGAGAAATTAGAGGAGGTCGCTTATGCGATTAAGGAAGCCATCGAAAACCAGACTGCGAAGGAACGGCGGAAACAGTTTGCAAATTCGAGCTCAAATTCTGGTTCTCTTCCCAAAAAGAAGGTTGCCCGCAGAACGTTTTATTGAATATTGTGATAAGTTTTTTAAAAACAAAACTTTGTTAAAACGATTATCGGCTCGGTAGAGCTTTCAATTAAGCAAGTGAGCCTCACAAATAAACGAAATGGTAAAAAAAAAAAAAAGAATGAATATTCATTGAATTTCCACATTAAAACAATAGCATAGAACGGGCTCACCAATTTCGGTGCAACCTATAGTTTATTCAAAACAGTCGAGTAGTGTTACTCAGTACTCCAAAACCTCTATGAAGGTAATGGGTGCACAATTTGTAATTTTATCTAGAGGTATTCTCTATCAAAATCCACTACCAAAACAGATTTCTAGGTTACAGAATTGTTTACGAAAGGTGTGTGGTTAAGAAAATTCAATGTGAATCCATGAGAGATTTCAGAGGGATTTAAGCGGGCTTTCAGAGATGTTTCAAGGAGTTTCTGGGGCCATCACGAGGCATCCAAGAGAGCTTCAGAGGTCTTTCAAAAGGGATTTCAAAGAGGCTTCAGTAGAGTTAAATGGAAATTTACACGGGCCTCACAGTGGTTAAATCCTCCTTTGGCATTAGGGTCATTTTTGGTCTACTAAACCGTACACTACGCCAGCGAGCTGTTCCCAACGTGATGCAAAAGGAAGGTTAAGAACGTTTTCAACCATTTCAAAGCATTCAAGGTCTTTCAATGCATTTCAAGGCGTTTCAAGAAGTATCAGAGAGTTTCAAGGGGCTTTACAATAGATTCAGAAGGTTTTAGGCGTTTCAAGGTTTTTCGTCTGGATTCGCTTAGGGTGACTTCAGTCAAGTTTCACTCTTAAGCTGTTAGCAGGGAATGAAATTATCGATCACGATCGCGATCATCGAAAACTCTCTCGCACGCATTATCAGCGAAAAAAGACGTGCGATAAATTCAGACCCGGTTTTCTCCCGAGAATGCGTTCTCGCTCGTCCCGTAGTGCCCAAAATGGATTATCACCGGCTGTTGACACCGCGCGTAACATCGAGCGAAGGACGCGGCGTGAACATTAACGGAGTGCGACAAGTGCAGGTATACTCGGCTCTGAAACAGGTTCCAGACTAAGAATGCCCAGGATCTACTTGTCCGACTAAGGAGGGACAGTATATCGGCCTGGGGAAAAACTTGGTTTGGATTGCTGGTCAAAGTCTTTAAACAAATCGGATTACAGGCTAAGAATGCCCAGGATCTACTTGCCCGACTAAGGAGGGGCAGTATATCGGCCTGGGGAGAAACTTGCGCTGGTTTTCTGATTAGTTTAATTATGTTTGGAGATGGATGGTTTCGGATGAAAACATCGATGAGTCGCTTGAATGTCAATCAAGAACTGTTTATTCGTATGAAAAGGTCGGTCTTATATAGCCCAAAATTTTGGAATTGATGCTCAGTACGCATGCGCGTCTAACTTTTCCATGCAATGTCCTAATCCAGCTTTCTCTATACACTTGGATTTAATCTAGCCCTTTTTTTTTTGGTACTAGCCTTACTAAATGGCTGTAGCATTATCAAACCCTAGCTTATAGTGCCTGCGACCGAGCCTCGTCCTTAATCTAAAACTTACTCCCGTTTTATTGCTCTAGCGTCCTAAAGGGTATGCTTGTTCAATTGTTATGAATCGGCTGTTCACTGATAGTAAAATTTTATTACTCATTTGATTACAATGAAATTCGTTTTTGTTCTATGCCACGACTTTCAAGCAGCGACCCTATCGCAGAGCATGTTCAAATCTTCAGTATCGTGGCCTAGCCTTTCGTTTCTGTTCTGACACTATGAAACGTTTTACTTTGGTGACTTACAATGCATTCTTATGAACGACTACACCAGTGTTTCCCAAACTTTTAGGAGGTATCGCCCCCTTGGAGCTTGAGAAAAATATTTTCGCCCCCCTCAGTGAGATTGAATTTTTCCATGATAAAAGGCTAAAAATTTGCTAACCGGGAGCCGTTAATAGCCCACTATTTGACACTATTATCACAGACAAACAGACGTAACACTATCGAAATTTCCATCGACCACGCTTTTCACGATCATTTTAAATCTTCATAGTTGTGACTTTCAAAACTAGAGGCGCACGCATCGTTTTTCTTTGAGTTTGACGTTTCACACTAGCGCCTTCTGTTGACGATATTGCACAACGCAGTGTTCCGTAAAACTTTTCCACCAGGTGGTGGTAGTGTGAACTGGGCGATGGATTTTCACGAAAATTGTTCTAGATGTTACGTCTGTTTGTCTGTGCTATTATGGTAACACTGATATTTAATGTACCTAAATTAGAATCGCTCTCATTTTCATTGAGTTGTAATGCAAATGCGTTGATTGTCTGCATTTGAAAAAAAAAACTGCATTATTGCATGTAAAAACAGTGCATCTTGAAATTATGTTTGTGCTATAGGTACATAGTTTTGAACAAAATCGAGCAAAATAGAACGGACTGTGAACATTTACGAACACTCGTTAAACTCAACCAGATGTTTCACCAATGTGCTACAAGGGGGTTCTTCAAAACCCGAAATGTTTAGTCATAAGTACTCAAATAGGACTGGTGGGAAATTGAAAAACAATAACAAAAATATCGTTGATGCAAAAATTACAACTAGAATAAATGTATGGAATTTCAAAATCGACCCATTTTTTCCTCGATTTATTGTAATTTTTCTAATCAACGTAAAAAAAATCTTTAAAAATTTCCTGAAAGCTTGAAATTTGAAGAATTTTTCAATAAGCTTAGTTCAAAATCGACAAAATGGCCACTTATACCACTTTGCATCTGGGCCCCTTATTTGTATATGTTCAAATGTAGTCAGCTTTGCTCAGTAATTGAAAATTATGAAAAGCCTGGGATGTGTGTCAATTCAGCTTCCCATGAATTGTCGAAATTGCAGCTATTACTCGCTTTTGAGAGAATTCAACGCTGTATTTTTGGAAAATTTTCAAAAAGCTCCTTTCACTAGCAATGCTTGAAATTTCTCCTGGAAGCTTCTTTGATATATTTTCAAACAATATGTGACGACCTTCATCCGAAAAGTGTTTTAGATGCATCTTAAACGTCATGCTTTTGATTGAAGTTTCAATAAAAAAAAACTTCATATACATTAAGAACAAAACTTTCTTATTTTTTACTTTATAAGAAAGTTTTGGTTTTCCTTTCATAACTTGGACAAAAATCAATCATGAATTTTTTGCCTAGGAGTTCCTCATTTATTGGATCTCTTGAATCATTAGGAATTCTTTCGGAAATTCGTGTAGTAGCCTTTTTTTTCTTGGAATTTTGCCAAAAAGTTCACTTAAACATCAAAAATACTGTAAAATTTAGTTGGTCTCGAAACATTTTCATATCCTATAAACAAAAAATCTTGAAATGTCAGGGAGTTTTAATGATTCAGTTGACATTCTGAACTTATATTTCAATATTTTTGATATTTCTCAATTATTTAAAAAATCGCCCCCTTATTTAGTATTTTCGCCCCCCAAATTTGGTGTTTAAAATTTTCGCCCCCTTCGGCTTGATTTTCGCCCCCTGGGGGGCGATTTCGCCCACTTTGGGAATCACCGGACTACACCATGCAACCGACCGCGTACAAGTTTTTGGTCGTAAATTACGCTTCCTTATTACGTGCGTACTGCCTCTATCTGCAGCCAGGTTCCTTGCTTTTTTTCATTGTCGGATCTCTCACGCTGCTACCGTGGAGGCAAGAAATGGATTATCAAACTTGACTATATGGTTCGGTGCATTTTTCTGGCTAGAATTGTGACGAAAGAGAGTAAAAGGATTTTGAAAATGACTCAACTCTAGGTGGCTGCTGATAAGACGTGGGCTTAACTTCTGGCTGTATTTATTTTTATTGCGAACCGAACACTTTGATGGTGCTTACTTGCAGCTAGTTGGTTTTGTTTTTTTTTTTTGTGTCTTCCTTTTGGTTAAACAATCTTTTCTTTCCGTGATTTTTTATTCATTCGTAGGTCAATGACCAACCGTGAGAATTTTATATTAATTTGTGATTAATTGCAATGCTTGCTTTCGTAACACCGGCAATGAAAAGTCCACTGGTTTGCTTTCTGCTCTTTGTTCGCCTTTCCGTCTTGCCGTCGTCACCGAAGGTAGCTTTTATGCATCAAATTTCTTCCTCCTCTCGAGCAGCTTCTGTGGTCGCATGGTTATGGTGCGCGCTAAGACACATTTTTGTGGAGGGTCTAGGTTCGAATCCCATCGAATGACAAGAGCGATTTTCAGTTCTCAGCTATCTTTGGTCGTGGACAACAGCAGCGACTGATAAGCATTTCTCGCTTGAAAAAGAATCGTTGAAATGTTCGGTTGCTCGGAAAACGCCAATTTTCGTCTCAATTTGCTGATAATTTCATTCCCTAGCTGTTAGTACACAGAGTCAAATATTTGTCCAAAAAAGAAACCAATGCTCAAACATCTTGTTTGACTCGATCGAATTTTCATTGGTTCATTCCTTGGCAAATATTTGACCCTGTGTACTTTAGGCTTTAGAAGATTGGCTATACAAATGTCGGATTGAGGACATTTGCTGAAATCTAAGCTAAACACTCGACAATAAATGGATAGTGCTAGCGGTACCCAAAGATGCTGCTATGATTAAAGTTGGCTTCTTGCTGATACACTGGATCCTCTTTTTATGCTCTGTACTGGGCGCGCATAAATTAACTCTTCCGTTACCCCGGAACCACCGGAACCGATTCCCGTGAAAATCGCATACCGGTTCCAAAATGGCCAAAATTTTTCGAATACTTAACATAAAAACAGCTCACAATTATGTATTTTGAAAAATTACGAAGTTTGGCGTGTCCCATGATGGTATTGAAACATATTCAAAAAATGTTCCATCCGTGAAACTGGTGCCAAGCCACTCAGTGACCGGAATGAACTTTCAGACATATTTTTCTATCATTCTAGTTCACTAAGGTCTGAAAACTGTCTCATATCGAAAACTCATTTTTCCCAATATGGGCCAATTCCATTCCCCCATTTTGATTCCGTAATGTAGACCAAATTTAGGCCATTTCAGACCAACCCCCCATCCCCCCTCGTAGGCTTTTGTACATACAAAAATTTGTATGGGGCGTAGACTTTGGCCAGACCCCTCTCTCCCCTAAAAGTCTACGTGGTTTATGAACGGCCCCAAAGACATGTGCTTCTTGTGTTTAGGTTGAAAATATTGAAAATCAAAAAAGTTATAGCGAAAAGAATGTAACTGGTAGCGGAGGGGTTGAAAAAGGTCATAAATTACACTAGTTTACAAAAAAAGAAAGTCATGGACTTCTATCAACGACCAAAATTTGTAATACTATGCTGACATCAATATCGTGCTTCAAAAAATTTTAAGTAGAACAGTTTTTCCTGAAATTCGTGCTCTACAGTTTTTAAGGGTGGTCTAGTGGCTACCGCTTCTGATTCCTATGCAGAAGGTGGTTCAATCCCTGGCCCGTCCCGTTCATCCTACTTTGTATCTTTCTATATACTTCCTTCCTCCTCTCTACATATACAACTCATTTATATTCGCATGTTCATAGCCATCGCTAGAACAGAAACAGGTTGAAAAAGCCATTTCCCTTCCTTCCAACTTTCTTAGCATAGAGTCAATCTATCATATAACGCCTTCGAGTTATGCAATCAAGCGAACTGTGCCGCGCCAACACTCACACACTGAAGATGCCTGCTTAAGTGCCCCACACAATGCATACGTTTACGTGTGCGTGACAGTAGTTTGACACATTTCCCATGGGAAAACTGTCAAAAAAACGCAAACCTCGACGGAACGGACGCTATGTGTTCCAGGCTTTAGTCCCCGCAAGATATCTCATTGGTTCTTTGTGTGAGTGTAGGTCTGGTGATACTGTAGTAGAATCTACGGGCGGTCAATCAAGATCAAGCTCAAAATCGTGCTCTGCAGTTTTTAAAAATATAGAATTTACTAAAATGTTCAATCTTTTTGCATAAATAGAAAGCTGAATATAGTATGTTTAGATCACGGGTTCCCAACCGGTGGTCCGCGGCCCCCTGGGGGCCGTAAAGCCAGTCCAGGGGGGCCGCAATGTTACCAAAATTTGTGATTTTTTTATTCTTTTTTATGCAAATTATACCAATTTTTATTTTGTATACCGCCAGCCACAAAAGCCACAATTTGAGGAACCAATTTTCAAGAACCAAAAATTTTCGGCTGCGCCACTATTTTTCAGCTACGACTCGAATTGAATGTACATAATATCAATGTTTACGAAATGTGAGTACAAATAAAAAAAGATATCATTGATCGTCAAAAATCCCTCACAGTAAATTTCTGGCTACGTCACTGTACCCGAAATACTCAGTTTCGATCATTTTATTCAAGACATTGGTTATTATATTGGCCAATCTTTTTTTAATTTGAGCAAAATTTCCAAAAAAATAAGGAAGATTTGTATTTTTTTTTTCAGTAAGAAAAAATCAATTAAAAAATTCTTTCTCAACGTACATCTGAAATGTTATTATTATTATTATGAATTAATTAATGACCCCGGTGTAAAGGGGTGCACTCGTGTCCTGTGGAATTGTAACATATGAAAACATCATTCAATTTCACTTTATGACTTTTTCTTTTTGATCTAGTATTATGTACTTTCCATTCGAAATCAGATATTGGGCCACCCTTATTGCATGCGCGCTTTGAATCGTTTTCTATTTTGCCATCAGCTTCGGAAGACAACCGCCTCTTCTCAGGTTCTATTGTGCTAGCTGGATGAACGCTGTCGTTGTCAGTGTGCTCGTTATCGGTATCGGAATCGCTGGTATTAGATCCACTGCTCTGGTTCACTGGTGACTTAGCAGCAACGTGTTGTGTGCGTAGGATATCGTCGGTTTCAGTCTGCTCATTATTTGAGCTGCTGGTCTTTGGAGTTCTTGTTGTTTGTCGCCTCGTGCTGGACGATCGCTTGGGAATCGGATGAGTGTACTGCAGTTCTCCACCACAATACAAGACGGTATTGGTTTCTCTAACCGCATTTGCACCACTCGCACACCGTTTGGTACGCCCGGGAAAAGTTCTTCCAAACTTCGTTCTGAACGGAGATAACTTTACCGTACTGTTGTAAGTGATTAGAGATAACGGAGTTTGATAGTCGTGGCGGTAGATCGAGGATCCTTACGGTGGTAGTTGGACCCGTTGGACCGTCCACGTAGATAGGGATATTGTACATCGCCCCTTGATGTTCGTTCATTTCAATAAAGAGTTTTTGAGATTGTGCAACTGAATATTTCTGACGTCGGCCATGTCAAGTTTGAAGAATTCCTTGAGAAACTCCTCTACCTTCTCTAAGGAAGGTCGCTTCGGCAGGCCACTGAAGTCTACGATGAGTGAATTCTTCCTATAGGGCGACATTTTGCATAGAATGCAAAATTCGTTCACAATAGGGAGCACGAAACCGGTCAAGGAAACTTGTACTGTGAATATAGAAACACGTCTACTGTAAAACACACAAGAGATGTATGAAGGGAGCAACTTTACTTAAAAACAGAACAAAAATCGATTTCAAATCAACAGCCTTGTATGGAGAGCTGAAAAAAATTTCCGGTCGACTGTATTTTTTTTCCTTCACGTTTTCGAACTCTGTGCATGATTCTGGGTTTACCGAGTACAAAAATGATATAATTAGTGTTATAAATAACAAAGCATAAAAAGAAGGAATTGTGTGTATAAATGAAGTTAGTGCTTTTAATGAGAGAATATAGTTCGGGGGTCGATGATGGAGCTTCCAGGAGTTTCAGGAGAGTCTTGAGGGAAAGAGTTTCATGGACTTTCAGTGTCGTTTAAACCATCAGGAACGAAGGCGACGTATATGACCCCGGCGATGAAACCAAACATAACGAACGTGTTCGAGGCCGATGATGCTGTGAAAGAAACGTTAAAGCAAATCAGCCCCTAAAGGTCAAAAGGGATTATGGGAACACCTTGTAGCCCCATGATACCCCTTGAAATCCCTTGAAGCACCCCTAAACTGCATACGACCACCTATATCGCCCCTGAAAACGCCTGAGACTCTGTAAATCACCTATGTAACGTCCGTTATAAATCAGTAAAAGTCCGCGGTGATCAATCCCGATCAGCCCTGAAATGCCTTCAACACATGAAACCCACGGAACCTGTTTAAGCACCCCTGTAACGGCCTTTAGAACCCCTTAAGACTCTTTAAAACATCTTTAAAATTCCAGAGACCCCAGAAACACTCCTGAAACTCCCTGGCACTCCAAAACTCGCCCCTCCCCTAGAAGACCCCTAGTGACCTCCTTAAAACGTCTCTGAAACCCGTGGACCCCTTGAAATACCCCTTAAAAGACCCTGAAATCTCTTAAGTCTCCTGAAACACTCCTGAAAGCCCCTGGGACCCGCTAAACCGCCCCTGAAAACCCCCTTGGACCTTCAAAAGCCTCCTCAAACTCTCCTACCAACTCCTTTAGATGATTCCTCTGAACACCCCTGAAAAGCCACTGAGATCCCCTAAAACACCTCCTGAAACTATTTGAAACGCCTCCTCCAGCGCACACCGTCGATCTAAATTACGTTGAACAAACGAAAATCTCTAAATCCATCCGGAAATATGTAATCCATTGTTAGCTATTACCGTCTCGTCGTCGTCGTCGTCGCCGCGTACGACACCAACAAAGTGCGTAAAATGTCACCGACCGACCGAACAATGTGGAACGGGGAATCATCACCAGGGAAGAAAATGTAAAATATTCAAGGCGAAACTGTTAGCCGGGCTGGACCGATCCTAAAATAACATTATCATGTTCGTCCGTGGTGGGGCTGTATACAATGTTCGTAATCGAATCATTCCAGTTGGGGAGCCAATTTTCCGAAGCCATAGCATACAAAACGAAAGTTGAGTTGACCGCAAAAATTTTTTTTTACTACGTATTCTCACCGAAATCCAGAAAACAGATTTACCAAAGTGCGATTAAATTTTTGATTCGTTACATTTTAAATAATATGGCGACCGTTAGCCTCGAAACTGTCTCAAAAACCCCTCATTTGCCGGTGGCTTCACGCTGTGGGGTGGTGTTGAGGGTGTGTGTCAAAGTATTTTATGTTCGTATATCCTCTGATTTCTCCAGGGTAAGGGATTATGGTTGCGTGGTGAATGGTGAACCACACTGCAGGAAGGACGCTGGCACCAAACTACGGGGAGTTTCGCTACACCAACAACGAAAGGTAAATGTTTGAATTAGAAATCCACATCCAGGAGGTCGTCATTGTTGTCATTCATACCAGTACCCACTAGAATCGTTATACACATCAAACTGTACTTACTGCAGCAGCAGCAGCAGCAGCAGCCAGTACCTGCCTATGTACACTCTACCCCCACAAGGACACGACACGGACGACGTACGCAGGGACGCATTTGGAGGGACCAAGGAGGATGCTGAAAATATTCGGCACTGTTTACGAAAACATAAAACAATTGTTTACACGAGCATTTCAAGTGTTTACAAGCTGCTTGGAGTTGTAAATTGCCGCCGGGCGATTGGGCTCGCGTTGGAGCACATGGGTTGGATGGGATTGGATTGGATTGGGGGTTGACGACAGGGTGTTGGTACCTACTGAATTTGCAAATTCAACTGCCTGTCTGTTTCTAGCAGAGCCGCAGGAAATCGAAATATGATATTGATGGAAGCTATGGATTACACCACTAGGTCATGCTCAAGTAAATACGTGCCCGAGAGCATGATTCACAACAATGAAATTGAGTTTGGAAACGATTGTCTATATAGCAATATAGCAACACAATGCAATTACAGTTGAAAATTCTATAACACGTTGCCACGCACTTTACGCCCACCGTTACTTATCTTTCTTTCAACCAATCCACTTAATTTTTGGAATACAGTTAACTTATTGTGAATATTTACTTCATACATAGAATCAGCACAATCCAGCTGAAAAACACAGGGAACGTAAAGTGGGTGATACCATACTATAAAAGTTCGGATTGTGCATGTTGATGATTTCCAGAAATAAGTCATCTTAACATAAATAAAACGAAGTCCACAATCCTTTACCATACACTTCGGTTCGTTGCTGCTTATCTCCAACCTCGGGAACGTCCTACACATACCAAATCATACTCGATCTGGTCAGTCCATCTTTTTCGCTGTGCTCCTCGTCGCGTCGTCTCGTGCCATCTGGATTTTTTGCAAATATTGCAACTCAACAAGCCCTATCCACCGTATTCTTCCGGCTTTGGCAACCTTCTGGACGTTCGTTCTTAAGCCCGTCGCTGCGAACACTTCAAGTGCTGGCTAGTCTGTTTTCGACCGTATGCTCTAAGTCACATGCACGTCGATAACCTGTGGTATTATAGCGTTCTGTGAATTGCATTCCGCCACTTCGAATGTATCCCCAATGGTGTATGCCGATCAACAAGTGGTGCGTGTGGAACTGAAATTCACGGCATTTTGGAAGATCTGGTCCGTTGTCGACCAGCCATCAACGAAACCGGCTTGATAACTTCCCATAAATTCGTTCATTATAGCTGTTAAACGATGGAAGATGATCTGAGATAGCACTCTGTAGGCGGCATCCAGAATAGTGGGCAAGCTATTCCTTCCTTTTTAATACTCTAGAAACTGTTGTTTCCCAGATTCGGACAATGAGCCGGTACAGACAAATAACCAATTTTTGTGGACTCATCTTGATTAGTTCAGCTGCAATACCATCCTTACTTACTTGATACTCGATGGGCTACAACTCATTGTGGTGGGTCTACGCCGAATGAAGCATTCGCCTCCACTGGTCTCGGTCCTGGGACAATCGCTTCCAGTCACCCTGAACGTTAAGAGCCCTTAGGTCCTCCTCAACAGCAAAAAGCCACCGTGTGCGCGGCCTACCACGAAGCAGACGACCCCTGGCTCTCTGCTGAATATGGTTTTAGCTTGTTGTTCCTCCGGCATACGATCTACGTACCCAGCCCACCACAGCCTGCCGTGTTTTATTTGCTTCACTATATCCATCTCTATATATACTTTGTACAATTCGTGGTTCATGCGACGCCGCTAGATGCCGTCCTCCAGTTTACCGCCGAGTATTGTTCGCAGCACTTAACGTTCGAAGACTCCAAAGGCTTTCCGATCAGCTTCTCTCAACGTCCACGATTCATGGCCGTATAAAGCGACCGGAAGAATCAGAGTCTTGTACAACGTGTGTTTTGTCTTCGTTACCATCCTTACAAACCGCATTATAATTCTTGACCTGTTGAATCATCCTCAATCTGAGTGTAGAATCAGATAAAGTTAAAATACAAATAATTAAAAAAAAATACTTTAAGGTCAAAGATCACATTCCAGTGATTAAAGCATTTTTTCGTTCAAAGAAGCAAAACTTATTGAACAATGAATGCTATAGTATGCATTTTTGACCCATTCTCACCCCGAACGACGGTAATTAAAACATGATTTCACTTTAAGTGCCATAAATTTTCCAGTTTTCAACCGATGATTTTCAAATAATCTTGCATTTTTTTTTCCAAAGCCACGGCTGTACGGGTCCGTATGAAGTTGATCATCAATATTAACATCTTTTCTCGATCAGCCTAGATAGCTGTGTAGTGTCGCAAGCGGTTGTCGCAATTGGCTAAGAATAACACTACGGACTGCCTGTTTTGGTGGTAAGAGTACATTAAACAGGTGACCCCTAATTCATGGTGTGATGCGGCTATATGCTTACCGTGCCTAGGAATGAATGGTAAGGGGGGGTCCAATAAAATCCTAACCGCTTAACGGAGCCTGTGGAGTACTATGGCACCCTCCACAGTATTCTGCCCTTACTGCGCTAACCGGAGCAATGGTGCAGTTGACCTTGTGTTTCTCCGAGATAATCTGCTATCCTTCTTAAGCCTCAACTGCGAGGTTCAATAAGGGTGGGACTATTAGTATGTTGTTTATTAGCTTTAATTATAACCTATATGGCTCTTCGCATTATGCGTTCTTCACAGTGTCCTCTGTGTATCTTCGTCTCTGGCGTTCTTCAATCGATACCGAATTGGTTTTTATCGCTGCTCTTTTTTCTTGTGTTGTGATTGTAAGAGTTTGATCGTGCCTTGTTTGGGTAGTGGCTATGGTTATGACAGCTCAGATCAATCTTCAGCAAAAAAAACAGCTTTGGTCCAAGAACTTTACTTTCGTAGGAGGGATTTCTATGTAGATGTAATGCTTTAATTAACACCTATATAATTCCGTATTTTGCGTTTGACCCGATGTTTGCTACTTTCAGTTAAATTGAAATGGCCATCTCGCGTGTCATGCCTCGAGCCCCAAAATGTTTTGATAAAACTGCTTGTTTGCAGCCTTGCTATTCCCTAATCTTGGTGGGATTATACTGTCAAGTTTATTCCGTAAGTGGGTAATGCATCGTATGGAGATCAGACCTATCAATTTGACCTCTTTCTTCTGAAATGATTAGAATGCTTTGTCGAGTATCACACCCGTTTTTTTTTCTGGCAAACATGCCTCTCCATGGGAACCAACATGCTTACCAAAATGGAAAGTCCACTGTGATTTGTTTACACAATGTTGTTCGTCTTCTCGGCATTATGTCAAGCAGCGATTAGGAAAGGGGCTGTTCATAAACCACGTAGACCAAAATTTGACCATCTCAGACTCCCCCTCCCCCCTCGTAGACTTTTGTCCATACAAAAATTTTGAAATTTGTATGGAGCGTAGACTTTGGTCAGACCCCCCTTCCCCCCCAAAAGTCTACGTGGTTTATGAACGGCTCCAAATTGAGTGTTGTGGATGCCCTCATGCGGGAGTCTTGCCACCACTTTTGAGGAATCTCGTAGCAGAAACGACCTACTTATGATTTTGTCCATCACAAACCTCAACAGGCTGCTTCATTTGTATATCTTAGCTGAGAATCCGACTGTGGAACTTTGAATCATTCAATCATATGTAACGACCCAGTTTTTACGCAACTGCGTTTCCGAGTACTCCATAAACACTTGATTAAGTGAAACTGATCTAAGAAGCCTGAATCTTCAGGATGTTCTGTTGTTCTGAACCCGTTGTGATAAGTATCTATGGTCCACTGCACGTACTTACGCTGGCCTGCTTACTATCACAGAAAATTTGACGTTTGAGAGGTGCCGACACCGATAGGGTAATTCGCCAATTGTTGAACGGTTAGTACTGCCATTTTTGTTTTCGTTTGTTTTTCCGTGCATAATTCCACTTAAGTTGAAGAATTTCCAGTGAACGTCTATAGATCTACTCATTCCTTATACTTCCCATTGAATTAGTATTCTCTTAAATTCCATTTTCTAAGAGAAAATAGAACATTTGTATAGGAAGTCTGTAACCCAAATGTTGAACGCTTCCTTAAGGACAAACGTCTTAAAATCCCGCTTCAAAAGTGCATCAGAACTTCAGACGCACAAATCTCAAGAAGTAAGCTTCAAACAACAGTGCATTTTATTATTCTGTTCTTGCTCACTTGTAATAAGCCTAAAATGAGAAGCTCAGGTGTGCTGGTTTTGTTTACGAAGAGATTTGTGCCCTCGAAATCGTGAGTAGATACCAAAGTCGGCCATTGTTGCGGCCATTTTGGGATTCTAGCAAGTCTGTCCTTAAGCTAGGTCATCCTAATGTTGGACGGTTCTCGCTAATTGTTGAACAGTTGAAGCTTTGTTCGTAATTGATGACGTATAACCCGACATAAACCTAACATTGACCTGTTTTCATTTTGGCCACCAAACCTAACATAGAATCAACAGTTTTCCGATGTGGGTCCAACAGTGGTCCAACATTTGAAAAAAATTGACCCGACTTTAACCCGACATCCGAATTTTTTTCACTCTGGCAGATTTTTTTCCGGGTTTTTCATGTTTTATGCCTAGTTAGTTATTTGAGTGACAATTCATTCAAATGACAAGGAATCGCTTCTCATTTGGAGAGTGAGTGTGCTCTAGTGGACTGAAATCGTTTGAAACAAAACTGGCAACAATACTGAAAAAAATTGAAGAGAAGAGTAAATGACTAAAGAAAAAAAAAAACGCCTTTGAAAGTCCCTGAAACGCTCCTGGAAACCCATGGGACACACTCAACCCCCTAGAACACCCTTGGAACGACTCTGCAATCCCTTGAAAATTCGTTGTCGCTCCTGAACCCTCCTGGAACGCCCTAAAATACTCCAGGGACCCCCTTAGCACTTTGAATCCCTCTGGAACACCTTTGGAACGCTCTTGAAACACATTGGAAACCCCTGGAATCTTCCTGAAGCCCTCTGGAACACTCCTGGCAACATCCCTAGAACGCCTTTGAAACCCCATGAAATGCACGGTTAGGTAAAGTGAAAAAAATCGTAGGTTATGCTAGTGTTCAACAATTGGATCCTAGATGTATAATGATAGTGTGATAACAAAAATATTTTTTCAAATGTAATTACGATTAAAATGTGATTTTGAACAATGTTAAACTGTTGAGGACATCCTTCCAGTTCTTGTAACTATGATGTGGTTTTGATATTTGCTGTTGATTAGCCAGCAAAGCTTATTTCGTAACAGTAATTTCTTAAAATTAATCTTAAGAATTGTGCAGTGTTTGTGTCTTTAGCGGTACAAAATTTGCAATGAATACTTTTGACGTAAAATATGTTTAATTTTGTAACTTAATTGGAGAAATATCTTGACACACATGTATACGCATCTACATCATACGTTTACGTTGAGCAATAATTACTTAAAGTAAGATTTATAATAAAATTTTCAGAAACTGTTCAACATTTGGGTAGCGTTCAACAATTGACGAGTTACCCTAATATTTTTGAAAATATTGAAAACAATCAAAATTTAGCCAAAATATTCAATTTTCTTGTAAAATACGTGTTTTTGAACGTTTTTTTCGATACTCAACCATGTTGAAACCATTTTTAAAAGGTACAGTTTATTCACAACATTTTGAGGCAACATAAATACACTGAAGTTTTTTTTTACGACGGTAATGGTACCACGTAAAAAAACCGCGTTATTTTGAGAAAACGTCATAAAAAATCGCGTTATTTCAAAAACCGTCGTAAAAAAGTCAAGTCTCGGTAGATGTTGTCCTGACTATTTTACGCGTCTTTTTGAACAATCGTGGATATTTTTACTACGGTTTTTGAAATAACGCGGTTTTTTTACGATGGTTTTTGAAATAACGCGTAAAAAAACTTCAGTGTAGCTACAAAGGAGCGTGAACAGTTAAAAAGTTATTGAATCGTTATCTTTTTGTAAAAAAATAAAAAAAAACCTTGAAAACACATATTTTGTGACTTTGGAAAAAAATATATTCTTCAAGTGTATGTAGGTAGTGGTGTGTGGGTGGGTAGTGGTGTGGGTAGTGGAGGTATTTTGGACCGGGCAGGTATTTTGGCCCACCTAGGGAGTTTTATGATATTTACTCTACTAAATCTTGGTAATTTTTTATTGGAACACGAAAAGTATTCAATTATGTTATGACCTTTATTTTGGATGTCAGTTAAATATGCTGTTCAGTATCAAAAATAGAGAAAATGTTTTCACTTCCAATGAAACGCACGGAAAAGCACCAAAAACAAATAAATTTTACAAATAAATATTTATTTCATGTGAATGTAGTTAGGGAACGTCCATAAATTACGTCACGCATTGAGGGGGAGGGGGGGTTCAGCAAAGTGTGACGACCCATATAAAAATTTCAGAGGTCCCATACAAAAAGTGTGACATAGGGGGGAGGGGGGGTTGAAAATGGTCGATTTTTGCGTGACATAATTTATGGACGTTCCCTTAGGGCCTTGTAAGAACTCAAAATAAACTGTTCTTAACCTCGGTGGAGCGATTATATTCACTAAAATGGTGGTTTGAGGTATGGCCAAAATATGTTCAACATAATCGGATGTGGATATATTTTGGACCACCTGTCAGATCCATCTCTCCAGTTCCTTCTTAAGGGACAAAATATTCATGCCAATGTAATGTACTCTAAAAACATATAAATAGAATAAGCTGGGACCCCCCGTGATCTGGGTTGTTATACGTTTATTTTACAATGAGATTGTTGTGGGTTCGATTTGTTCTAACAACTTTTCGCCAAGTTAAAAATTTCGATTCGGTTTGTGTCCTAACAACTTGTCGACAAGTTGAAATTTTCAGGTGTTTAGTCATCCAGTGTAGAAAAGTTGTCCTTCTCGGCAATCAGTTGATGACTGCGACAATGTGTTATCTAATGTCTTCTTCTTCTTCTTCTTCTTGGCGTAACGTCCTCATTGGGACAAAGCTGAGAAGTGTTCTATGAGCACTTCCACAGTTATTAACTGAGAGCTTCCTCTGCCAATGACCATTTTGCATGCGTATATCGTGTGGCAGGCACGAAGATACTCTATGCCCAAGGAAGTCAAGGAAATTTCCTTTACGAAAAGATCCTGGACCGACCGGGAATCGAACCCGTCACCCTCAGCATGGTCATGCTGAATACCCGTGCGTTTACCGCCTCGGCTATATGGGCCCTAATGTATGTATGTTATCTAATGTATGTTTGACAAATTACGCATCATTCAAATTACTTTATTTTTGATGGCCTTTCCACTCATTAAAATATGTGTGGAACGTCTTTATACTTAGCAAAATCACTAGACTTCCACACTTCCTATTAAGCGTTACGTAATTTATACATGGTGACTGACGTCATGCAATAATTAATAAATACACGTTTCGCGTCACATTTTTTTATAAAACATCATACTACAATGCGTAAAAACTGGCAATTGCAACAAAATTTCATCTTTTTTACCGTTACGTAAATTTTTAAGTGAATAGAAAAGATGTAAACTTCACGAAGTTTTAATTATTTTTAAATTTTTGCTGAGGTGGCTTTCATTTTATGAATCAATTGAAGTTTAACTTGGTGGGCCAAAATATGTGCACTTGGTGGTCCAAAATAAAATCAGGTGGTCCAAAATAGAAGCCCGAGATCCTTCAGGAGTTTTGATATTTCTTGTATTTACTACACCAATTTTGAGTTCTGTTTGGCCTTTTTCGACAGAAAACTTGTTGCTCTACGTAATGCCTACTGAAATTATCCATATTTTGAAGTGGGAACCTTCTTTTTTCGCTGAATTGTTCATCCACATCCTAAAGGGGTCCAAAATACTTTTAATTACTCAAAAATTCAACTTTGAGGCGTTTGTGCAACCTCTAAATCTCAATATTTTTTGGCTCTGACTCAGAGGTTTCTCTTCTTACGTCATATGAATCCAGAAAAGTTTACGAAATCCAGGTTCTAACTAACAGCCGCAGCCTAATGACACAGCAAGGTTATCACAAATCCCCGGAAAAAGCTTCGGGTGAATTCTTGTGAAAGAATTCCTAGAGAAACAATAGGGGGATTCACTTAACAGCGTAAACCGCTTATGGATTACTGCACGAATATTATTCTGGCCTGTTTACTCTCACACGAAATTTGACGTTTGAGCGGTGTCGGCACCTCTTAAACGTCAAATTTTCTGTGAGAGTAAGCAGGCCAGCGTAAATTCGTGCAGTGGACCATTGATGTTTATTCTGATTAAACGTCGCGATCACCAAGGCAATCTTTGATTATTTCATTCGCAAAATCATGAAACATTTCAAATAAACAGAAAATCATGGCTTACGCAGCAATTTAAACTGTTTAGTGAGTTCCCCTATTGATATATATTGCCCTTTACTGGCATTTACCAGATTTACTGGTATGTTTGAAACATACTGCACTGGAAAAGCTTGTAATTAAAAGTCACAAAACGTTGCTAATGGACAAATTGAGAGATGAAATTTATGAAAAAAAAATCGCGTTCTGGTGGGATTCGAACCCACGACTCTGTATTCGCTAGACCGGCTTTTACCCCAACTGAGCCACAGAACAAGTAACAATTCTGCGAAATAGAAAGCCGAACTGACTACGTTGAGTGTGTATATCCAAATTGATCAATGCATAAAAGAAAAAGAAGAAACAGTTTTGACATCTGAGCTGTGTGCCGTTTACATCATCGACCAATCACCGACGTCGATTTCATCGACGGCACACCGCTCGGATATCAAAACTTCTTCTTCTTCTTCCTTTATTCATCGATCAGTTCGCTTGGGTCATCGTATCTGCTGCTGATGTAGTTTGGCCATATTTTACATTGACGTTCTAAACCCGGCAAACCTACTTCCAAAGCCAGCAAACACTGTTCTAAAGATGTGACATCCATGACAGGCATCAGTTGCTCCCGGCTGATCCGGGATACCATGAGAAAACCCAACTCGGGAAATCCATAGACGAATTTTCATAGGCAAAACTATAGAGGGAACCTGAAGAAATCCCCGGAACAATTCTTGGGTAAATTGTTCGAGTAATTTCTGAAGAAATAACTAATCCCTACATAAATTTATGGATAAATCCACGGTGTAATCCTAGGACAAATTATTGAAGAAAACCCTAAATTGAAGAAACCCTGAATTTCTGGATACATCACTAGTGCAGTTTTTGCAGAAACTCGTGAATAAAGTCCTGTTGGAATACCAGCAAGAATTTCTTGAGGAATCTCATCATGAGATTTTGAAGGAATCCCATGAAAAATTTCTAGAGGTATCACAGGATGAATGTATGAAAAAAATCTTAGAGAAATATCTGATGAGATTCTTATACAAAGAAGAATTCTTCAGGGAATTCCTGGAGACCGTTTTCAAAAGTTACGGAAGATTTCTTCGTTACGTGATCAATAAATGTTGAGTAAAATATATTTTTATTTTCCTTGTTCAAAACAACTGACAAAATCGGGCCACCACTGTAAAACATTCTTCACACAATCTAGTTTCGTAGACAGAACCATTCAGATTTTCCTCTTTTATTTCACAGAACAACTCTCAACTTGATAGTACATTATGTGGCCACATTTACACATTATCAGTTTTAATTACTTCTTCCCCATATTCCCACATGCTCACAGTAACAACTCGCATTGCCCGGGAAATCATTTTCACCAGCTGATGGCCTTGTGGTGGAAACCCCCTTGACATACGCATCTCACCACCCATCCAGCTCACCCGTTTAGTTCTTCGCTGACCAACAACAGCCAACAGCAAACATTTGAGTTTGGTCCGCAATAAATAAAAAAAAATGCCACAAATTATGTAAACAATTCCACACCAACCGACTAGTACATACATACTGGCAGTGCCAGCAAAATGTAAACAGTCAACAGTTCCCCAGATCTTGTTTAACTCATAGCTGAACTACTCTGCACACGGTTGGCGTTTCCCGAGAAGAAGGAAGTAGTTACAGAACACCAAGTTCAGGTATTTTAGATTTTTGTAGTAACTGTCTGAAAAAGGAATTTTAGTAATATTATTGCTAAATTTTTATACAATCAATTCTTCGCAAGCAACAAGCAGTATTCTCATTGGTTTTGGGAAGTTTTTAGAAACTGTCATAAAACTAAAATATTCTTCTTCTTGAAGTAACGCCCCAACTGCGACAAAGCCTCCTCCTCAGCTTAGTATTCTATGAGTCAGCCATTTTATAACACAAGTAACATTTTGATGACCAATTAGTCATGTAGAGGTTTTCAGAACCGTAATAAAACAAACACCTTTTATTTTAGTTTTATTATGGTTCTAAGAACCTCTTCTAGTCTGATTGACTAAAAAATGTTACTAGGGAGTGTATGTAGTGTGCAGGTACGAAGATACTGTATGCTCAAGGAATTATCAGAAATTTTTCCGATATGGAAAGTTCCAGGACCAACCGGGAATCGTACCCGTCCGCCTAAGCATGGTCTTGCTGAATACCAAGCGTTTACCGCATTTAAATAAAGTCAGAAGCAAGCCTCAATGGACTAAATCATTTTTTTTTCACATTCGTTCATTAAGGCTCAGATGCTATAGAGCATAACGGAGCCAAAGAAGGAGGTTTATAATGCTGGATAGCCACCCCAAATAACATATTTCAGTAAAATAGACTAGAAGAGGTTCTCAGAACCACCATAAAACCAAAATAAAAATAATAAGGTTTCTTGACGGTTTTAAAAACCTGTACAAGGCTGATTGGTCATCAAAATGTTACTAAGATGGTTAAACATTATTTAAAAACCATCAGTTAGTGTTAATGTATTGTCAATTTCTAAAAAAATCATTTAGCATAGAATTGCTCAACTCATTATCATTATGTTAATTCCCGCTGCTCGGTGAGCTCCCAGTTATTCACTCCTGGTTGGATTCATTCTGATCTTCATACATGGGAATTACTGCATACCACCGGCCAGTTAGTCTCGGATGTTCGAGCTCGTTCGAGCATACGTGTATGCATATATATTATTAATCACCGAAGCATTGACCTCGTTAGTATTACATTGAATTTTGCCCAGGAGGCAGAAGTAAGGCAGATAGATGCATTCGAACTTGCTCAACACCAACCAGCAGCTTTCAGTCGGGTGCATTCAGTTTGTTTCGCCGAAAATCGATACGGAAATTTTCCCTCAGTGCCCGGTTCTGTCTGGTGCTGTCTGCTTTCAAAACTTGAAAATGATTCGAGCCATTTTCTGCCAGCAGCATTGCACTGACTGACTGGGAACCAAAACCGGAGTGCAATATGGAAACGGCTCACAGTAGGAAAATTTGGGTCATGGTGATGGCAGAGTATCCCGGTTTCTACGCTCTGATGCCATTGCTGGCTCTGTTTCGTGACGGAAATGAGGTTTTTTCGACAATGGAATAGAGGAGTTGATACTCAATGATAAAAGATAATAAGTTCACTGATAGAAGATTACTATTAAGATAGAAGATAGAAGATAAAAGATAGAAGATAGAAGATAGAAGATAGAAGATAGAAGATAGAAGATAGAAGATAGAAGATAGAAGATAGAAGATAGAAGATAGAAGATAGAAGATAGAAGAAAGAAGATAGAAGATAGAAGATAGAAGATAGAAGATAGAAGATAGAAGATAGAAGATAGAAGATAGAAGATAGAAGATAGAAGATAGAAGATAGAAGATAGAAGATAGAAGATAGAAGATAGAAGATAGAAGATAGAAGATAGAAGATAGAAGATAGAAGATAGAAGATAGAAGATAGAAGATAGAAGATAGAAGATAGAAGATAGAAGATAGAAGATAGAAGATAGAAGATAGAAGATAGAAGATAGAAGATAGAAGATAGAAGATAGAAGATAGAAGATAGAAGATAGAAGATAGAAGATAGAAGATAGAAGATAGAAGATAGAAGATAGAAGATAGAAGATAGAAGATAGAAGATAGAAGATAGAAGATAGAAGATAGAAGATAGAAGATAGAAGATAGAAGATAGAAGATAGAAGATAGAAGATAGAAGATAGAAGATAGAAGATAGAAGATAGAAGATAGAAGATAGAAGATAGAAGATAGAAGATAGAAGATAGAAGATAGAAGATAGAAGATAGAAGATAGAAGATAGAAGATAGAAGATAGAAGATAGAAGATAGAAGATAGAAGATAGAAGATAGAAGATAGAAGATAGAAGATAGAAGATAGAAGATAGAAGATAGAAGATAGAAGATAGAAGATAGAAGATAGAAGATAGAAGATAGAAGATAGAAGATAGAAGATAGAAGATAGAAGATAGAAGATAGAAGATAGAAGATAGAAGATAGAAGATAGAAGATAGAAGATAGAAGATAGAAGATAGAAGATAGAAGATAGAAGATAGAAGATAGAAGATAGAAGATAGAAGATAGAAGATAGAAGATAGAAGATAGAAGATAGAAGATAGAAGATAGAAGATAGAAGATAGAAGATAGAAGATAGAAGATAGAAGATAGAAGATAGAAGATAGAAGATAGAAGATAGAAGATAGAAGATAGAAGATAGAAGATAGAAGATAGAAGATAGAAGATAGAAGATAGAAGATAGAAGATAGAAGATAGAAGATAGAAGATAGAAGATAGAAGATAGAAGATAGAAGATAGAAGATAGAAGATAGAAGATAGAAGATAGAAGATAGAAGATAGAAGATAGAAGATAGAAGATAGAAGATAGAAGATAGAAGATAGAAGATAGAAGATAGAAGATAGAAGATAGAAGATAGAAGATAGAAGATAGAAGATAGAAGATAGAAGATAGAAGATAGAAGATAGAAGATAGAAGATAGAAGATAGAAGATAGAAGATAGAAGATAGAAGATAGAAGATAGAAGATAGAAGATAGAAGATAGAAGATAGAAGATAGAAGATAGAAGATAGAAGATAGAAGATAGAAGATAGAAGATAGAAGATAGAAGATAGAAGAGAGAAGAGAGAAGAGAGAAGAGAGAAGAGAGAAGATCGAAGATTGAAGATCGAAGATCGAAGATCGAAGATCGAAGATCGAAGATCGAAGATAGAAGATAGAAGATAGAAGATCGAAGATAGAAGATAGAAGATAGAAGATAGAAGATAGAAGATAGAAGATAGAAGATAGAAGATAGAAGATAGAAGATAGAAGATAGAAGAGAGAAGAGAGAAGAGAGAAGATCGAAGATCGAAGATTGAAGATCGAAGATCGAAGATCGAAGATCGAAGATCGAAGATCGAAGATAGAAGATAGAAGATAGAAGATCGAAGATAGAAGATAGAAGATAGAAGATAGAAGAGAGAAGAGAGAAGAGAGAAGAGAGAAGAGAGAAGAGAGAAGATCGAAGATCGAAGATTGAAGATCGAAGATCGAAGATCGAAGATCGAAGATCGAAGATCGAAGATAGAAGATAGAAGATAGAAGATCGAAGATAGAAGATAGAAGATAGAAGATAGAAAATAGAAGATAGAAGACAGAAATTAATGGATTTATGGGCGCATTAAATCAGTTGTCGTTGCATAACCTATGTGCATCTCAGCTACTATCTACGTCTGTACAATGACGACGATTGCACTTCGCTTGTTGCTTCTCGGCCGATGCTTAGCAAGAGCCGGAAGCTGTTCCTCCTTCAACCCCATGTAGTAATAAATCACCAACTGACGGTTGTTCTTCTTAGTGCTCGACCACCGATAGACACATCATAGAATAGCCAGCATAGAGCCCAACGTAACCTGAAGAAAGACGGACCATAAGGGTTTGAGTATGGTCGGGTCGGGTCGGAGAAAGACCAGCCGTCCATTTGCTCTTCCTGGCAGACAGAACGAGCCGTTCCTTCTGCTACTGCTGCTGCTTGCAACACAACGGACAGTGATATCAATTATAGCTTCCTTCCCCGGTTTCGTCTTCAGTTCGGTTGAAAACCTTTCATGCCGCAGCCACAACCGTATACCTAGGGCAGTCATAGCCGGAGAGGTGAATTTTCAGAAATGCCTGTTGATTCAAGATACGGGTGGAATACAAATTGCCGTTACATCCTTTTATTTCGTCCCCGGAACGACGATGAAGTGATTGCTTTATCGATTTTCGGGCAATCTCTGGAGAGTCTTCAGGCCGCTCAAGTGGATCTGTTCCCGGAATGAATTCGATAAATTGGCTGCTTTGGAGCAAATGATGCGTAAACGAAAGTTTTCCGAATGAATATTCCAGGCATGATTCATATTTAATTGCCCTATCGAATTTTCGCATGTGTGTTACTCGGATGCGGAATTTGGCTTCTCATATATGCTAATCTCTTGAGTTTTGCACAATCCGTCACGTATTGAAAGCAAATTTTCTTTTCTTTTTTATATTTTGGTTTTCGATTTTTCTAATTTTTGTTTTTAAACATCCTGTTGGAGATAACCACCAAGCTGTATATTAGACCGGCCCACATTTGTATGAAGCGAAAAAAAAGTTTTCAAAATTCACGGGGCACCCTCTAGAATCGTGCCTTTGGATGAGAAGAACAATCTGTGAAAGATTCAGCTCAATCGGTTGAAAACTGAGCTGGCGCAAATGAGTTGAAGGTTTGTATGGGATTCTCAGTCCAAATATATGGAAAATTGGATGACCTCCAGTCTCTCATACAGCACGCCGGTTTGGCGAGTTCTATTTGGCTCAAAATTGAAAGACTCGTAGTTGATACCCTAATGAACAACTTTGCAGAAGACCATATCATGATAAAACTTAATTTAGTTGCGGTTTTAGCCAACGATACCAGGATTAGGACATCTTCTCCCCTTTACTTTCGGTTGTTACATGCAGCACGTGTTTGCCGTTCGAAACTTGCTCACTACATCATAGGCGGCTATGTTGTCCTTCATTTTCATTGCTCACGCACGTGAATGAGTATCGAGATAATGTAGAATTACATAGCTGCCTATGATTTAGCGCGCAAGCTACGGCCGACCAACACGTGCTGCATATAACAACCGAGAGTAAACGGGGGAAGATGTCCTCATCCTGGTTTCTTTGGCTAAAACCGCAACTAAATTAAGTTTTATCATGATATGGTCTTCTACAAAGTTGTTCATTAGGGTATCAACTGTTATTCTTTCAATTCTGAGCCAAATCGAACTCGCCAAACCGGCGTGCTGTATGAGAGACTGGAGGTCATCCAATTTCCCATATATTTGGACTGAACATCCCATACAAACCTTCAACTCATTTGCGCCAGCTCAGTTTTCAACCGATTGAGCTGAATCTTTCACAGATTGTTCTTCTTATCCGAAGGCACGATTCTAGAGGGTGCCCCGTGGAATTTTTCGACATTTTTGTATTTGGGCCGGTCTACTGTATATATTAGAATAATCAATTGACCAATCAACCCTTCCATCCCTCGTCTCATTAATTAACCATCGAGAGCGAGAGAATGAGTGACCACCAAAGTAGGTAGCCGATGGTCATTCGACATCAAAAATTGTAAATAGGATTATTAACAAAATACACGTTGAAGTACACACCACGTTCGATCTTCATCTCCTCGGTCGGTCGATGACATCATACCAAGTTCATTACCCCCGACGCGTGTGATCAACGGTCAAGAAGCCCCCCCCCCTCCCCCCTAAAAAGAGACTGTTTTTGGGTGCTACGTTTCGCGGGTGCGTGGGTGAAAGTGCTAATCGGTGCTAGTCTAGGACTAGCGAAGAAAGTCCTTCGAAGATCGGTAAGGCGAGTATCGCCAACACATCCATACACTTTTATATTTTTCCTGGAAGCCTATTGGGTATACCGTTTTTGTTTAAGAAGAAAACATTTTGAGATTTTATGATGATTGTTAAAATATTTTTAATTCCATTTGTTTTTCCATGTAACTTTTAGGAAAATCATTTAAGTGTGTATTAAAAAAAGGGGTTGCGAATTAGAGAGTTAATTAGCCCGTAAACATCCAGGATGATCTTCTTTTTGTAGAAGTGTGTTCAAACTTCATCGATTTGCTAATCATCAATAGTTTTGACTGATCCTTGACATGCAATGTAAGGTCGAAAGACATAAAGTCGAAGGAGAAAAGGTCGAAGGACAAAAGCTCGAATGGACAAAAGGTCGAATGGACAAAAGCTCGAATGGACAAAAGGTCGAATGGACAAAAGGTCGAAGAGGGAAAAAAGGTTAAATAGACTAAAGACAAATTGAAAAGCATGAAAAAGTGATCAGAATTTGACAGAAGAACGCCGTTAAAAAAATAGAACCAATGATACTAAAATTATTCAACAACTTCAAAACAATCTTTATTGAAAGGTAGGAAAGTGTCTACTAAAACTAACAAAAGCTTATATGCCGTAATTTATTACGGCATAGCAATTCGAAATAGATGCCTATAAATGATGGAAAGTAATGTCATTCTTTAAGGTTAAATATGGAAAACAATATTCCTTGAAACAACAGCCTACGGGTTGAAGAAGGATGAATCATAGATAGGAATATTGTCATTTGAAACTCCGCGATTAATTAAAGCCAAACAGTCTATAGATTAGAAAAGGACAAATCTCTGAGTATTATAGGGGTGATCCATGAAGTACGTAACGCTTATAGGGGGATGGGGATGTGCAAAAGTGTAACAAGCAATATATTTTAGTACATATAGGACAGGGGGAGGGGGATCGAAAATTCTCAATTTTTGGCGTAACACCTGTATGAGCAAACAAAATGAAATTGTTTCCTTCAGGGGTTTTCAGATCGTGCACCGCGGTGCACTTGGTGCACCGCGAAACAAACGCAAGTGCACCGCGACACTCCAAAAATTTTGCCTGCATTTTCCATTGCATTGTCTGTTTAATTAAAAATAATCAGACAAATAAGAATGAGGGTGGATCACGAAAAAATATTGAAAGGTTCTTTTAGCAAAGAGAAGAATTATCATTTATTTAAAAATACACTGCCCATATTTGCATAGTTGACGTAAAAGCCACTATAGCTTACAACACTCTTTTGACATTTTAACAAGGAATAATGGAAAGTTTAAGATTGTTTTCACGTTGACATCTAGCTAATAATAAGATCTTGTGCTCTATTGAATAAAACTGGTCACAATTATGCACATGTGATAGATATTAGCTTGTGAATGCTGACATTGTCAATAATGGTTACGTCAACTATGCGATCATGGGCAGTACTTTCTGCAAAAAATCCTCCCAGGTATTTACGTAGATTGATGATTGAAGTCTATTAAAACTCCCGATATAAATACCATAAACTTGGATATCAAATGGATACCCAGAGTATCGCACATCCTGCAAAGAATCTTCAGTATGTCTTGAATGACAACAATTCTAATAATATTTCTGTGATAGGACCAAATCAGTGACCCATCGCTGAATTAGAAATCAGCTAAACCGGGATTCTACCAAAAACGTGTTCATAATTTTCCAAGGAATCTACTTCCGAATTTATCGGTAAACCTGGAAGTATTTTACCAAAAATCTCGTCAGTAATGAACCAAAGTTTTGACTACCTGCAACAATCTTTCATGGAATTTGTCAAATATATTTCCGAGTATCTTTCAAAACAAAAACTAGTAACGGCCTTGGAAAACGTCTATCAGAAAGCATACTAGAAATCATTCATTAGTCAACGAGTGACTTCACCAATGTTCTTGTCATAAATCCGCCAAAAATTACCACTAATTTGGCAGAAATTAGACCACATAGCTGCAAGAAAATACTCAAAATGTAACAACTGTGTGAAAAGAACTGACTCCGATAAGTAAGTACTAAAAATAATAAAGGGAATTTCGATAATCTACCAGTGTGGAAAAACACTTCACAGTCGAGTGTATGCATCTAGAAGCCATTTTTTTTTAATTGCATTATTCAACAATAATGCATAAATATGTGCACCGTAGAAAGATTTATTTAAAAAAAGTGCACCGCCAGCTGAAAGGTCTGAAAACCCCTGGTTTACTTAAACAGTATAATTATTAGAATCTACCAATCAATCCAAGATTACTAAGTACAAGTAGTCAATAAATATTTCTGCAGTACAGTTAGTAAGAACAGCTATTGGAAAAAAGAAGACAAAATTTCTGATTAAAAAAAAAAATCCCTAAGGATTCACTAATTATTTCAGTAACAAAAGTTAAAAGAACAGCCTATACATTTAAAAAGGAAAAATTCCTGAACAAAAAATCAACCTAAATTGCCATTAAATAAATACCACATTAACACAACTTGAAACTATAAACACAAGAAGGAAAAATTTCCTACAGAAACGTTAGTGACTGAAATGCATATGATTTCTATAACAGCACTACAATGTTTCTCTGAATGAGCGGCAACAAAGACTTCTCAAAAATTTTGTCTTATAGGCGAGACATACCAGCTGGTAAATTGGTCTACTAAAATTTTTGTTCATTCGATCTTTTGTCCCATTCGACCTTCTATCCCATTCGACCTTTTGTCCCTTCGACCTTTTGTCCTTCGACATTCTGTCCAAAAGCCTCACTACCCATCATAGTCTGATGAAGTTTTCATCTCAGAGCTATTCTAAGGCCTCCAAAGTTTGTGTCACAAATCTAACATTCTAAACTAAATTTTATGCATGATGAATGACCACAGAACATAGTCTACGGTTATCAAAAAGCCTCAAAGCACCGCTAGAAAATTCATGGAACGTGAATTGGATGATTCCAAACTACTCTGGAATTCATTTTCTTAGGATCTACAGGATCTACCATCACTCTGTTCAAGAAATTGAGTCACGTTGATGTCCATTAGACCTCGCAATGCTATGAGCAGCTCGATATTGTGGTAGTTAGACATTCTGTGAAATACAAATGACCTCCAATACACTTTGAACTTGGGTTACGATAGCTGCATAATGTACATAGATAATGCTTTAATTGTAAACAATATTCGTGGAATGTAGTCTATACTGCTGATGGAGCCTCAGTGCACAACTATAATGCTTTTGATGTATTCTTGGGATATTCCTGGCTATTCTGGAATTAGGATTTGCAAGGTCTATTGGTTCTATTCTTGTTTCTCTTCACTCTATCGGCATAATTCTTTCACGATTGTGTCTGTTGCACCTCATAATATTACGAGTATCTCTCTGTGTTGCTATTTGGGTGACCACTGGCATATAAATGGACCCTAATACATTTTGTACTATGGTTTGCAATATCTGTAAATCTTTGGATATTTTTTATTGTAGCGAATGCTCGCAGAATATAATCTACGCTACTCTTAGAGCATCAGCGGGCAATACTGATAACTTACAAGGGAAGGTTACGATAATTCTCCCCGAGGATTTCAACCGGACTATTTTTGTTGCATTCTACATGTGGAAATATGAAGAAATCCAAAGCTTTTCGGCTTTTGGGTGATGGGCCAGTGGTGTAGTCAGGAGGGGCCCTCAAAGGGGCAAATCAAGTAAAATATAACATTATTGAAAATGCTCAAACGTCATCAAAATGCAAATTTCAAAATGTAATGCAGTAGAAACAGGCAGAATATGCACAAATACATGATTTCATAATAAATTTAATTTACCATAGCCGTTACTAGGATGAGATGGGTGATAAACAAGGTGATACATTTCAGGCCGAACATTTCTAAAGGTCCTAAGTGCAGATGAGAGGCTCTCTTTAAGTCTCCTCTCTTTCGATTATAATGTGCTTGTATTTATAAATTTTGATTTACTTCTTGCGTCGGAAGATAGATTGAACAATCCTTTTGCGATCTACACATCACAAATTTCCATAATGTCCACTGTGACATCGTAATAATTTAAAGAGAACCGGAAAAATGAGAGCCGCTCTTTTGCAGATTGGACGTTTAGATATGTTTGTCGCCATTTTTATTAAAATAACTTCAACTGGTTTTTACCCTGGAAACGCCTATGGTAAATTAAATTTAATACGAAATCATGTATTCATGCATATTCTGCCTGTTTCTACTTAAATGCATTGTGAAAATTTCTGCAGGAGATTCTCGGGGATTGCTCCAGGAGTTCCCGAGGATTCCTCGGGAGCCCCACAAGCATTTTTTTTTTTGAGTTCGCTGAAAACCCGTCTAGGTAATTTTCCCAAGAATTCGTCCAGAAAGTTATCCTTAGATTCCTCCAGGAAGTTTTCCAGGGATTCCTCTGAGGATTCCTCCAAGGAATTTTTCCAAGTAATTTCTCCAGAAGTTCCTGAAGGAATATCTTCAGGACTTTCCCAATGAACAGCTAATTCATCTAGGAATTCATCAAGGAGTAGTTCCTTCAGAAATTCCTCCACAGTGTTCTCCAGAAATTCTTCCATTCAATTTCTCCACAAGTTTGTCCAAGGGATTCCTCCTCGAATTCTTTCAGGGATGCCTCCAGAGATTTCTCCAGGATTCAACCAAGAATTCATCTAGGGATTCCTTTTGGAATTTCTCCGGGGATTTTCCCATGAAATCCTACAGGGAGTCATCCTGCAATCCCACCTGGAAATTCTACAGGGATTTAACAAGGAATTCCTCCTAGGATTCCTTCAACAGTTCCTCAAGGGATTCCTCCGAGAATTCCTGCAAGTGTTCCTCCCTGAATTCTTTCACAGATTCCTCTAAATATTTCACCAGGGATAACCTCTAGGGATTTCCACCAGCCATTTCTCAAGAGATTCCTCCTGGAATTTTTCCAGTGATTCCTCCAGGAATTTCTCCAGTAATTCTTCCAGTGATTCCTTCAGGGATTCCTCCAGGGATTCCTCTAGGAATTCTTCCAGGACATACTCCAGGATATATTCCGGAAATTCCTCCAGCAAATACTCTAGGAATTTCTTCAGGAATTACAACAAGAATTACTCTACGAACTCCATCAAGAATTATAACAGGAATTCCTTGAGAATTAATCCGGGAAATACTCCAGAAATTCCTACAAGAAATATAAAAGTCCGTGATGATCGATTGCAGGCATTCCACTAATAAATATGATCCAATCTAATATATAACCCTACCCGTTTTTATTTCAGAGCACATGTCATGTAACAAGTATATAAACTGTACAACTGTCAATTGAGGGCCAAATTGAAAGCAGTTCCGAAATGTTAAGGAGCGTATGCTAAATAGTCATCAGTTCCTATGGCTTCATAAGTCGGACGTGATTCGAAAGCATAATTTCAATTATCCACTCCAATTCATAGTCCATCCTTTCGATTGATCCACTTGCTTCCTATAATTTTTCCGTGCCAAAATGTCGTGCCTAATTTCCATAAACGTGGCATGAAATAATACTAATTAAATGAGCCTACTCAAACCAGGAGCAAGAAGAACTTTAGCATTTCTGTCACTACCGCTTTTCCCTCACCGACAAACTCTCCATTTCAGGCATCTAGCCTCAATGGAGCAACCAGTTCTTCACAATCTACAAGTGGCTCATAGAAAACGGCTTCACCCTTCTATTGTGTCACACATCAGCATACCCACCGAGTCACTCAAGAAGCAATTATTGCGCTTCATGTTTTATTCATGAACCGAAATCTCCGATCTATTCCGACACGGGTTCACCGGAACCTCACGTACATAGGTAGCTAGCTACCACTTACACGATTTGTGGGAGGAACATTTGCATTGTCCTCTGGACGTCATCAACAAGATGGTTCACCGTTATTAATCTTTCTCTCCGCGTAGAGAGGGTATTAATTCTCAAGTACCATTTCTTCAATGGGGCACCCAAGTGTATTGTTTCCGAGACGTATGGAAGACAAAAAGTGTTTGAGGGTCCACCGACCCTCTAGTTAACCCTTGCAGTTCAAGGGGATTTACACAACAGGGTGATAAACATAAAGGTTCTCTACCATTTCGCGCGTAAGGGTGTTCGTCATTTTATTTTATTATTTGACGTTAAGTTCTCATGTGCGTCTTTTCGCAGCTGTTCAGTGACATTGCGCTGGAGATAGTTATACTTGAGGTCAGGTCTAGTATAGTCGAAACAATAATAGACGAAAAAAGTTGTAAGCAATGGATTCGTCTTCAAATGAATTATTCTCGTCCAATTCAATTCTTCCAGACAACAAATAAAAATGTATTACATATGTATACTAAAGCAGGTCGAGGGCTCACCAAGTTTTACATTATGAGAGATCAAGTCGATACTTAGTACGTCATACTCATAGCATATGCGAATGGCATTAAACAGTCCGAACGAATTAAATCCCGGAGAGCTTCATGCTGAAGAAGAGTATTATTATGTTGTCCCAAACTGCTTCTTATTTTACCTTACACGGTCAGGATGCTTGTCTACTTGTCTGACTGTGAGCCCTGCGGATGTGTAAGAAAACCAAATGCCCAACCAGCATTAAGGACTGCCAAGAATTAAATTGTGATACTGTCGGTCCGGAGCTCAGTCCTTTCTTTGTTGTACTGCTTGCTACTGTAGGGACGTAAATCTTGGCACAGTCAATTCGTCTGAGCGCACTTTTCCAGTTTATGTACGGTCGGTGGGTATATCTGGAGCTCAGACATGGAGCTGCGGTAGCTTATACCTAGACTCCAATCCACTGAATGCACCACCTTGTCCTGTGCGCTGAACCATGAAAATGCAAACCTGAATGAACATAATACCTATGTGTGTACGTATATATTCACATGAGTAAACGTGCTCGCCTCATTTCGACATTGTGTACCCGCAGCGAGATGAATCAGCGCCACAATCGCCACAGGGCCAAACGCGCTGGCTGGCCGGACCGGAAACACTGCGCGAGCTGGCACGGTACGATGTGATGTGGAGTGTTTGCACAAGGCGGCAGTACACACAGGGAAATATAATTGAATTAAAAATGCTCTTTTGATGGTTTCGGTATGAGAGTAGGAAAAGCGGTCAGTCAGGCGGTTGAGATGGGTTTGTTGATGAAGGAGAAAATTGTGTGAATTCGGGATTACTTTTTTTCTTTGGACGTAACACGATTGTGCTCAATTGGTACAAGGAACAGACATGGCGTGTTAACAGATAATAAACAGATAAGAAGCATCAGCAGGGTTACACAATTAAAATTCATAATATGCAGATCTCTACTATACACCACTGTATTCTACTCTTCGCTGTTCTAATCTATTCTACTCTATTTTACTCTTCTCCATTTATTTTATAAATCGGGGGTACACAAAAAAAAATTTGGAGCAATTTTTACCTAAATGGTATTTTACATTACAGGATTCCAAATTTGCTGGGGACATTAAGGAGAGTGATTGGCTAGGATATGTTAAGGTTTAGAAGGAATTTAGAAGGATTTAAATAAATTTCTTTCAGTGCTTGCAGTGCAGTAGAGTATTGCAGATTTGACCATGCTGACCAAAGGTGACGGGTTAGATTACCGGTCGGTCCAGCAACTTTTCGTAAAGAAAAGGCTCTGAGAAGTTTCCGAGAGATTTAGGGGACTTTAGAATAGATTCAAGGAACTTAAAAGTTTTTTATGTGGTTTCAGGGGGATTTAAGAGCTTCAAAAGAGTTTAAAATAAGCTCACGTTGTTCTTAGGGGTTTTCACAGAAGTTTCAGAGAAGTTTGTTTGGGCATCTTGTTGCTTCATGGTTCTTTAAGGGGTTTCTGGTGAAGTTTCCGATGGTTTCAAGGTATTTAACCCTAAAAGGGATACCTGGGGTTCATTGGACCTAGGGAGAAACTATCAGCTCAGGGTATATCATAATGTTCACGAGATTCAAAAAAAAAAACGCTAGTGACTCCGAAAACAAAACCAGCAAATAAATGTTTGAAAATTCTCTAGGTGAGAGGAAATTTCTCTAGAAACTCTTTAGAGGATTCCTTCGTGAGTTTTGTAGAAAATTTTTCCAAAATTTCCACCAGATGTTCCATTAGCAATTGGAATTCTCCAGGAATTCCATCGAGGATTTTTCCAGATGTGTCACTAAGAATTCGTACAGGAACTTTGTAGCAAATGCCTTCAAACAGAATTTTTTCTGGAAATAGGATTGAAAACTTCTCTAGGGGTTCCACAATAAATAAATCTACGAGTTCTTCCGGGAGGTCCTTCGGGAATTCCTCCGGGATATCCTCCTGGAGTTTCTTTGGAAATTTCTGTAGAAGTTTTACGGGAATTCTTCTAGGAGTTTCATCGAGAAATTCTTTGAGTGTTACTCCAAGAGCTCTTTCGGGTATTTCTACAGGTGATCCTCGGGAAATTGCTCCAGGAGTTCCTCCGAATAATGCTCCAGAAGTGTTTCCGGGAATTCATACAAGAGTCTCTTCCAGGAGAAACTCCGTGAGTTTCTCCGGATTTTTTTTTCCGGGACTTGCACCAGGAGTTTCTTCGGGAATGACTTCGAGAGTTGCTCCATGAGTTGCTTCAGGAGTTCCTCCGGGGATTGCTCCAGGAGCTTACGAATCCCTCCAAAACTTCCTCCAAGAATTGCTCCAGAGTTCCTCCGGAAATTGTTCCAGGAGTTCCGCTAAGAATAACTCCAGGAGCTCCTCCGAGAGTTTCCCCGGGAATTCATCCAGCAATTCTTCTAGGGTTCTTTTCTGGAATTCCTCCTGCAGTTATTCCGAGAGTTTCTTCGGGAATTTCTGCGAGAGTTTCTCCAGAAATTTGTCCAGGTGTTCGATAAATCAATTAGGCAGAAAAAATGCGATTATAAGAATGACTGAGGGACCAACAACAATTATGAAACATCATCATCCTAAGTTCGTGATTTGTTGGCCACTAAGGTAACAGTGCACAATTTATGCTGTGTGTTGAGAATGTCCATATGTGATGTCCTATTTTATTACGCATTTGTAGTGTTCCATTAGAAGATGTTTTATTTCATCATGGATAGCATAGCATAGCATAGCATAGCATAGCCGACCGTACACATCCTGGGGTGGCTGTCGATAGAGAAGTTTAATGCGCCAGAAAAGTTGCCTGGGACTTGACAAACCTTTCATTTAACGAACTCTCGACACCTGGCCAGGTCCTTACGATCAGCGGGGATGGGGAGGAAATGTTGATTAGATATCTACTCAGAATATGTCCAAGAACTTGGCCCACTTCATAGATATCTGGAGTTGGAAATTGGATAGGGGTTAATGGGATGCTTTCCTTGGCGAAAAAGCGTACGAGAAATTGTCATGGTTTAATCATTTACCTGGTTACCACTGAAAAAGTAAAAATAAGCATTAATCAAGTCACACAAATTTCGTAGGTAGTACAGCCATAGACCACAGTTGTGAGGATTGCCTCCTTCCCGTCGGATACCAAAACACAAAGATTGGAGACTTCTCTCTGACTTCTCAACAAGACTGACGCAATCCTCCAACAGTCTAGAGTTGTCATGGCCTCGTTCTTGCGACTGCTCTCGGGCCTAGGTGTCAAGGGAATATAGATGTTGTTCTAGGTGTTGTTAGTGGAAGGGTACTCCAAAGGATGCGGTTGGTCAACGTTCAGGTACACCATTATTAGACTGCTCCGAAATAGTTATCTGCCCAATACGTCTTGGTTTCCTCGTCATCTTAATAGCATTTATTTGTATAACTTGATTTTTCGGTTGAGAATCTGAAATATTACATAATATTAACATTGACGCCGAATAAGCTACATATTAGTGATACGCTCGCCACAGTTACATATTTTTATAATATAATTTGTATCATACAATAAATTTACCTGAATCCTGCTGAAATAAATTATTGATTAGCAGCAAAATTGAAACAACAATATTATATAACATCAAAAAAGTTCAAACTTTGATCTTGGAATATTTGTAAACTAC
Source organism: Aedes albopictus (assembly GCF_035046485.1). Lineage (NCBI taxonomy): Eukaryota > Metazoa > Arthropoda > Insecta > Diptera > Culicidae > Aedes > Aedes albopictus. Next base: position 59,807,895 of record NC_085137.1, read on the forward strand.
TGCCTGATTACTTTAGGCAGGAAAATTTCAAGATCAAAATTTGATTTGGTAGATCTTACGCCGCAACGCACCATTCTGAGGTGATCTACCCACGTTACGGGACAAGATGTTTTATTTCATCATGGATACACACTTAATCTCTAAATTTGGTGTCGGTAAAATAAAATAACGAGCTCAATCGGTAAAGCTAGTTTTTGCTGGGATGTCGTTAACCCTCGAGTGATCGCGCTGTTGTATTTTGTACAACACGCTGAAAAAATCTCGCTTTTTATACTCAGCATTAGCGTGGTGCTGGCGGTGGTGGCCAACAGCGCGAGTTACGGAAGGTTAAAAAGTGACGTTTAAATTACCGAAATTCAGTGATTCACGTGAATTACAGAATCTCGGCAACAGGGATGGGAACACTCACTTGCAGAGAGTTACACTCACTTGATGTTTCCTCAGCTCAGAAGCGTGCCATCAAGAAATGGTGTATGTACGACTTTTGCCTTGTGGATTTGTCTAAAAGTTTGCCGAATAAAGTAGGGGTCGCACACGCATATCAAAGTCGTGATAGAGCTGTGAAAGCGACTCTCCACGAGGTGAGTGTAATTTACATTCACCTCGTGGAGAGTTGCCTTTGCAGCTCCTTTACGACTTCGGTATGTGTGTGCGACCCCTACTCTATTCGGCAAACTTTTAGACAAAACCACAAGACAAAAGTCATCCATACATCATTTCTTGATTTCACGCTTCTGAGCTGAGAAAACATCAAGTGAGTGTAACTCTCTGCAGGTGAGTGCTCCCATCCTTGCTCGGCAATATATTTTGCGATATCAATCGGCAATCAATTTATATTGCTGAGTTTCGAAACTCGGTGCCATCTTTAAAGAAGGGACGAAAAACGGAGGAAGCCGTTTTCATCGCTGGAATTCCAGCCTTGTGAGTAATTTAAATGAATTATTTTATTCAATAAATTTTGTATGCTGATACTGGTGCTTATAAATCGACACTGAGTTTTCATTAGGGCCTAACTGACATTTTCGAGTTCTCTTCATCGATCCTCTCTTTGTATAATCACAGAATGTGTATGTATTGAGTTTTCCAAATATTTTTTGGTTGAAATGCGAAGAAGACGACTGCTATAGAAACAAAAAGAATAATGATTTTGTTTGTTTTGATCAAGTTATTAGCGAAAGAGAGAGAGTAGACGAAGAGAAATCGATCAAGTCAGTTAGACCCTTATGAAAAATCATTGTCGAAATATGAGTTGACCCTTCTCGTATGTCAATTTCTTGATTTTGCTTTGGCTGACCAAGCCATGTGGGAAATTACACTGTTGAAAATGCTTTGACATCCATGTGCACAACAGAACATGTGCTCGATGAACAATAACTTCCTCTCCCGCTTTGACATACAGGGGATGGCCAAAATGTTTGGGATAGGCAACTTTTTTTCTCCCACAAAAAAGTTCAACATGCTATAACTTTTCATTTAGTGCATCAAAAAATCTCAAATTTTGACTGTTTGTCAACCTATTATATGTGTATCATTGGTACAAATTTGGGCTCGATTGATTAATGTTTCGCAAAGTTAGAACCGTTCGGGTAAAACACTATTTTATGGACAACTCATTTTTGAGTTGTCATATATGTTGGCCTGACATGTGCACAACAGACAATGTGTTAGATGTTCATCTAATCCCATCCGAAGGAGGTTTGGATTGTGAAAAGAACATAACCATGTGCGATTGTGGAATCGAGTTCAGTTCTAGGCCTGCTGGCGACGGAGATAGTCGAGTGACTCCGTAGCTTGAAGGAATAGAAGCGCCCGTCTAGCGAATTGGGAGTCGTGAGTTCGAGTCTCACCGGAGTACGTGGATTTCTTTCCATAATTTCAAATCTCAATTTGTTCATCGAGCACATGTTCTGTTGTGCACATGGATGTCAAAGCATTTTCAACAGTGCCTTCTCATATTCTTTCTAGTTCCATTCATTTTTTAGAAGACACGCGCTGCGCTCAGTCCACCGGATTCCTGACATCACCTCAAGGAACGATTTGTTTGCTTCGAAAATCATGCTCCGGATCTTACTTTTATTTCACGCATGGAATCTGTGTATTAAAAATGTTTTGGGTTTTCTTAGTATACTTATTGGAGCGTTTCATACCTGATTTCATATTATTTTCTGTGCGAATAAAAAGTAATCAATCTTTATGGATCAAAAGGTCTGCGCCAGTAAAAAGAGAGAAAAAGTAATTAAACCCAATTATCCAATTTATTTCGTTTTTTTTTTTTTCATCTTATTGATAATATAATAAGAAAATAATAGTGTACTGAACTTCAATGATCTTAAGTGCGAACATTCTCGGTAATGCATCACCGAAGCGTTCGTCAAAGTTTCAACACTGGGATTTTGCTTGTTTTGCAGTTCAGTCGGCAATTTGAACTTTTACCGAGATTTTTACCGAACTCTCAGCTGTTGGATTCTCGGCAGTTTATTTTGCTGACCTCGATGAAATAAATTAAGTGTGTATGTAGTGCTTCACTATATATTTTCGTAATAATGGCACCGAACGTGGGGCTCTGGTATTGGTAGGGTGCCATTTTACATTAGCAATATGGCGCCCAACCGCAAAACCTACGCGAGCATTGTAAATAGTGTACATGCAGCAATATTGTTAAGTTCGGTTATTTTTATGTACAATTATAGAATTCCGCCTTGATTCGTAATAACAAGAAATTGTCAATTTCACCCCACAGTCCCTTACAGGAATCAGATAAGTTTTCAATAGTTTTATTATTGCCTGGTTTACACTATTCAAATGAAATGAGCATCTCAAATATACCTATTCATTTCATTTGAATAATGTGCTTTAGATTGGACAACTGAATTCCATGCCCCTTTGAATGTATCTCTGTTGAAACGAGTGTTTATATTGTTCTGGCAATACTCGGTTGCACTGCTTCCAATTAATTGAACAGTGTTAATCAGGCATAGGGGTCTAAAGAATGCCCCATTTATTCAATGAAACTTTTTATTGATGCCATAAAGCCTGTGAAACACATTAATAAATTCAATCAGCTGCGAAAACTGTTACTTTGGATTATGTCTACTAAATTAAACATGACCTAATTGAAGCAAATAGCTACAACACCACCTCTTTCCTCTTCTTTCTTACAGAGAATGTTTCCATAGCAATGGGAAAAGCCGCGCGACGGTCAGTTGCGTCAGATCCGTCGTCGCCGACCTTGCCCTTTTTGCAATCTTCAACCACGTCATCAACTGGCGCAACATCATCCTCCGGTTCATCCCCGGCCTCGGCAGCAGCCTCCACACTCACGAGTAGCAGCAGCACTTCCATCTACGGCAGTCGAAGCATCAACTCGTCACCCTCATCGTCATCGTCGGATTATCCTTCCTATCATCCACCGAAAACCGCAACACTCCAATCAGCGCCGTTGCCCTCGTTGGCCGCTGCGAATTCCAACGCCCTCGATCCTCTGTCGGACGCCACAGGCCACTTCTATACGTCTACCACAACCCCTAGGCAGCCGCCTCCAACGTTTAGGTATGGTGGTAATATTTTTCCAACAACCCGCTAACATGACCATTCTCATCAACTACCCATTACTCGGGGGGGTGGCGTCACCGCCAACACCCACTACTGCTGACCAAAATCCCCAGTGCACAACTGCTGAACGTCCGTCCTGCACACATCACTAATTTCCAAAGCCGCTTCGTTAATCCTGTCCAACTCCTTACCGCCTCTCTTCTCCACTACTCTAACTCGCAGCATAGTGGTTGAGACTTGGGAAAATCCGTCACTTTCAACATTTGGCGGGCTTAAGCTTTGCAGTTCAACAAGACGATGTTTCAGAACCACTGTGCTGTGCTGCTTAAATCTCAACCATAGGATAGATAGCGTTTTAAATGTTACATAGGTGAACACTCAGTGAAATGAAAATAGCACCATGGTTTTCTAATGTTATATGTAAATTGAGGATTTAATCTACTGATTTTCTTATGCTAATGTGAAATGTGTACGTATTTGGTTTAAGCTAGATTGGATCATTTGACAAATGGGAAAATCATTCAAAGTGAAAAACATATACTATTTGTAGCTGCTTGCACCACAATCTCAGAAAATTTTGACTCAAACTCGGATGATTCTCTTTCCCTCACTGGTTCACTAGATCCAGAGTGGATAACAGACTGGGAGGAAGATTATAAGTAGTAGTCGAAATACGCGTATCTGTCAAGAAATAAGCATTAGAGGGCGGAATTTAAAGATACAAACCGGATAACACTTATTCGAAAAATGTTATCTTATAGAATGGGATAAAATTCAGATCTCAAATTTGAACTTTGTTATTTTTATTTTACACCAATCATGTGCGTCCATGCAACTAGGCTTCGAAATGATTCCAATATAAATCCAATTCAGCTTCAGCTAAATAATTCACACTGGCATAACAGTAAGAAAATGTCGGTGCCAATTTCAGTCCACTGGGTGTATTGAAATTGTACTTTACGTAGCATAAGAGTCTCTAACCATATTTGATGTGAATGTGTATCGATAAACGTAACCACGGTATATGGGGATGGTGGTGAACCCAATGGATAATTGTTACCCATGTTCGTTCATCCCACTGCAAAGGAGCTGTTTTTGTGAGAAGTGCATAGATAGGAACCCCTCCCTCCACTAACCAGAATGCATTATTGTGAGAAAATCATGGCGTATATGTAAGTGCACCCAAGTGGATGCACCGCTCATTAAGGCCCTGTCGGGACATTCAAGTGGCAAACCAGATACCCTTGGCGGCACAATGTTGTTCTTGGTACAATGTACTGGTTGCAATATCAAAAGCATGAAGACGGTGGTTTTGAAGCTGTTTTGCATTGTTACTGATTACTGGCTAACTTGACCATAATGTGCTAATGGGAGTAATTTCTAGATTTTCTCATATCGAACTTCACTTCTCAGCTACTATCGACCTACAGTGTATCAAACAATTGTCCATACAGCAATTTTTTGGACAAAATAATTTTTCATTTAAATGCTTATAACTTTTACATACGCCAAACAAAAACTGTCCAATTATAACCAATTATAGCTCCATTGGTAAACTTTTGAGTGAGATCGAATAAGTTTTCTGAATGTTAAAGAACTTTTAGTAAAACTTATAACAGTTTTGAACACTTTTTCAAAACATTATATCTCAATATTTATCTGATGAAACTTTTTCATTTTTTGTGTTGCAGCTTATACCTAAGGTTTTCATATGCAGTTTCATTTAAGATTTTTAAATTCTCTACAAAAAATATGAAAAATCTGTACATGTTTAGAGTGTCATTTGGAAATTTATCATATTTTGATCAATATAAGTGCCAAGTATTTTCAACTTCTTCAAACTCTCTCAATGTAATACTTTTATACAGGACCTACTAAACTAAATATGAAGAGTAGGTCCTATGGATTTTTCGTTCAGTTAATGCACTTTTATTGGTGGAAAACGTTTGGCAGATTATATGTGCAAAATATGGTAAATTTTCAAACATCGTCAACTACATAAGCACATTTTTTCATATTTTTGTAGTGAATATAAAACCCCAAACATAGCTGCATATGAAAGCCTTAGATATAAGCTGTAACACAAAAAAAAATGAAAAAAAAAATCATCGAGTACATATTGAGATATAATGTTTCGAAAATGTGTTAAAAAATCTTATAAGGTTGACATAAAGTTCTATAACTTTCAGAAGACTTATTAAATCTTGCTCAAAATTTTACCAATGGAGCTTTAATATATGGGTTATTATTGGTCAGAATTTCAGCGTTTTTGATTGACGTATAAAAAAGTTACAAACATTCAAATGAAAAATGATTTTGAATAAAAAATTGCTGTATGGTCAATTGTTCGATACACACATTTTACCAATGGAGCTTTAATATATTATTCATGATTGGTAAAAAAAACTATTGATTTTTGAAATATTTTCTTATATAATTTTGATTAACCAATTTGTTATGTTACATTCGGTCAGTTCTCTTTTTTACCTGTTTTTGTGTTTTTCCTGGTGCATACATTTAGGCGTTTATTTGCAATGATACATGGTTAGCATACTTTTAGGAGTTTATCAAGTAATATATTGCTTAAACCTATTAAAAAAATACGTTTTTTGCCATAAATTAGTTCAATTTCAACGTAAGTATAAACTTTTTTAGGTCAAACATGCCTAGAATTTTACAAGGAATGCAATGACGCTGTTTTATTTAATATATAATGTAATTTAAAAAGTTTTATGTAAGAAGTATGGGAAATAGTTTTCTGAAAAGTTAATTAAAAAATTTCCCATTTTGGTCACTAACCTTTACAGGGCGGCGCCTGAAGATGAAGACAACCAGAATTTTCAAACCGCAGAAAATCGCACAGGTCGCTAAATTTCGCATCTGATAAAACAAATTTTTTTATTTTCTCTACAATATCATCAAAGATATGTACTTATTTCATCTGCTATGTGAAACTACATGGCTCTGGATCAGTGTGGTCTGGTAGTTCATCGAATTTGAGCTAATTTTGTTACTGTTATAGTCATTTTGTTTAATTACCATTGGGCGCGCAGTTTATTGATATCCGCTAATTAGGCCTACATTATCACATGTTAAACATCAAATGTGTTCATTTTTATTTTTCAGTGCTAGAATATAGACATTGACTGATACACTGTCATGAAAAAATAGTCATATATATCCCATATTTAGCGTGTAATAGTGCCTTGAACTTTTCGCATTTTTTCCTGCCGCACCCTGTAATGTGTTTTTTTATCTGTATTAACGAGATTTTTATCCCTAGGCTAGTTCATCTCGGGACTCACACTTTATTTCCCTTTCGAAGGAAGAACTCACGTTTTGCGAGTTTGTCAGGAGTGAGATTCGATCCCAGGTCCTCGGCAAGTGTTCTAACCATCACACCAGATTCACTCCACTGATAAGTAATGTGATTCATGCAACTTCTAAGGAGTGTATCGGAAAGTAGTTGAAAATGTTAAGGATGCTCTATTTCGAAGCTGGGTTGGTCTTTTTATTTCGGTTCTTCTATGAAATATCTATATAAATAAAAATGGAATGGCGTTTGTATGTCACGAATAGGCTCGGGAACGGGCCAACGAATCTACACCATTCTTTCAGTGTTCCATTCGTGCAGGGCTCCAACGTGTTCGTATGAAAATATAATTAGGAAAATCGATCGGAAACGCACCGAAAACGAGAAAGTTTGAAATTCCATTTTTTGGGGCATTTTTCTACAGAGCTGCATGTCAAAACACAGAAGGCAGGCAAAACGACGTTTGCCGGGACATCTAGTTAACAATACAGCACTGCGCTGTTTTGATTTTGTATGGGATTTTGACGTTTCTTGGCCTTGTTGTTTACAAAATTTCTGTAAGAGTGAAAGAGAAGGAGAGAATTTCATGCAGTGCCCTATATAGTTAAGTTTAGAACAGCTTGGAAAAAATTGGAAAATGTTAAGTATTATTAAAAATATGGTTAAATGAATACATTGGAGCGGACCTGGTGTGATGGTTAGAACACTTAACTATCACGCCGAGGACCTGGGATCGAATCCCACTCCCGACTAACTCGCAAAATGTGAGTTCTTCCTTCGGAAGGGAAGTAAAGCGTGGGTCCCGAGAAGAACTAGCCAAGGGCTAAAAATCTCGTTAATACAGATAAAAAAAAATGAATACACCACACAAAATAAAAATCTGCACAAAATGCAATTTTGTTAAAATGTTTCAACATTTCAAAAATCTGTAGCGAGTAAAATTTGTACGATAAAAAATCTGGAAAATATTGAACTGTTAACTGTTAACATTTATGTATACATAACATTTCATTCAACACCGACTTTCAAAGTTCATATTTTCGATAGAAAAATCTCATATATCTACAAAATGGTCCACTCCAAAAAACGTGTATTTTTTGGTCAAACTTTGAAGTTCTGCTTTAAATATCTTAGAAGGTTATAAAATTCTGGTTTTTTGCTCTAAATTACTCGTCCATAAATTGAAAAACATATCCTATTTAACAAATGCGAATTTTTCATTTCATGTATTTTTTATTTGCGTAAACATGATTAAGAGGAGCATAGAAAAAAGGGGTTCCTCAAAAATGACAGTTTTTACATTTTTAAGTATTGCGCTTAAATCCAGTGGAGATTTTTTTTGAAAAAAATAATTTTCCTACACTCCCGATCAAAAGTTTGGGGTCCCCCTTTAAAAAACATATCGTTTTTTTTTTTGCCCATATATCCACCAATTTGCGTCCGATTTCAAAACCCTAGGTTTCATTCAAAAGATAATAAGTCAAAGAAACTTTGAACATGATTTAAAAGAAACTTTTTCAAAAAATTTTGTATGTAAACTTAACCCAAAGTTGCCAAATTTTCTAAAAAATGAATATAAACTTACGGCAGTGTCGCTAGAAATTGTGTCGACCAAATATTAAGATGAGAGCGGTAATATGACCCATTTTCTATTAGCTTTCAACTGCTTTTTACAGAACTCTACATCTAGAAAAAAAAGTTATAAGGCAAATTAACTCTTCATGTCATCGACCAAAAGTTTGGGGTCACCCCTCAATATGATGTATCAGTCAAAAGTTTGGGGTCACTTTCGTAAAACATGGAAAAGTGATTTGGTGATATCTTCGTCATCTATAGTTCAATTTTAATTCTTTTTGGCTCATTTCAAAGATAATTAACTAATTTTACGTTTGATGTCTTTAACTTAACGTATTTAACGTATTTGTATGTAAAAATGTTATGTAAAGTAAACACATTTCACCACACTTCAAAAAATGAAACAACTTTACGTTAAGTTTTAGTATGTAAATTTCAACAAATATGTGTGGTTCTATGTCTATGCAGTAAGTATCATTCATGTTGTTTCAAAAAAGCCAAGAATAGTTAAAATTGAATGAAAGATGACAAAGATATCAACAAATCACTTTTCCATGTTTTACGATAGTGACCCCAAACTTTTGGCCGATACATCATTTTGAGGGGAGACCCCAAACTTTTGGTCGATGACATCAAGGATTAATTTACTTAATTTTTTTTTTCTAGGTTTTTTAGCTAAGTTCTGTAAAAAGCAGTTGAAAGCTAATAGAAAGTGGGTTATATTACCGCTCTCATCTTAAAATTTAGTCGACCCAATTTCCAGCGACACTGCCGTAAGTTTATATTCATTTTTTAGTAAATTTGGCAACTTTGGGTTAAGTTTACATGCAAATTTTTTGAAAAAGTTTTATTTAAATCATGTTCAAAGTTTCTTTGACTTATTATCTTTTGAATGAGACCTAGGGTTTTGAAATCGGACGCGAATTGGCGAAGATATAGGCCTAAAAATTGACGTTTTTGAGGGGGTGACCCCAAACTTTTGATCAGTATTGTATATCATGAGGATTCTGGAGCTTATTATATTTGCACAAAAAAGTTAACAATTTTCGAACATTATCGACCTTTTTTCCCAAATTCAATTTTTTAGAAGGTGTGCAAAAATTTAAAAACATGTGTTCAGTAATCTAGGTTAAAACCCAGTTGAAAGAACATTTTTAGAAAATCATAAAAGCCATTTCTTTTTTCAAGGATTCATGCAGTATCTCCAAAAATAAAATTGCTTAAAAGTTGTATTAAACTATTTTTGAAGCTATTGTAAACATTTTCAATTACTTTACGATACACTCCTTATTCAAATAAAAGTATGCACTAATTTTCATTAAGATTAAAATATAATACATGCCGGCACCATAGATGACGAACTATTCAAATTATTTCGTAAATGAAAAAAAAAGAGAAAAAAATAACATCAATCAACAAAAAAAAGTTACTCAAGAAATTGGGCCAACACTTGATATGACGGACTTTTCAATATTTGGTGTGTAAATACATGAAAAATATTGTTGTTTAATATTACTTATTTTCTATATCAAATACTGTTAATTGTTTGAATAATATGGAACGGGCTCACCGATCGATATTCTTCCATGTATCGACGTGGCTTTCCATCGCCACAGTTTCGTTTCAGCCACATACGAGGAACGACGACGTACCGACCGAATTCCCGCGTTTTTCCATCCACACAAACTCGAACAATAATGCGAAGCACTAAGATGGCTCGGATTAGGCCGCTTTAACCCTTCCCAAAAAAAACCCGAATGCCGACGACGTCTTTTACACTATTCCATGATTTCTACAATCATTGGGTTGAGTTCATCCCAATCATGAATGAATCATTGAAATACCTGAAACGGCCGCTATATGGAATGCTTTCTGAGATCCTTTCAGGAATTATACAAGAACTTCTTTCAGTATTCCTACAAAAACTTTTTCGGAATTTTTCCAGAAGCTCCTTTCGGGATTCCTTCGGGAACTACTTCTGAGACTGCTTCGAGAATTCTTTCCGGGATTCCTACAGTAATTCCACCGGGAACTTCTTCCGGGATTCCTCGAAGAACCTCTTGCGGCATTCCTCTAGGATCTACTTCCAGGATTATTTCAGAAGCACTATCAGGGATTCTTACGGTATTTTTTTCTTCTGGCCCTCTGTCAGGAATTGCTTCTCGAGTTCTTTAGGAACACCTTCCTGGATTTCTTCGGGAACTTCTTCCGGGATTCCTTTTGGAGCTCTTTCTGGAATTCCTCTTGGAACTCATACCGGGAAGTTCTTCTGGAATTCTTTCAGAAATTGCTTCGAGGATTTCTCAGGAATTCTTTCCAGGATTCATTTAGGTATTCTTCTCTGGTTTCCTCCAAGAGTTTCTTCTGGAATTCTTCTGGAATTCTTTCAGATGTTTCTAATGGCAATCCTCCAGGAGTTTATTAGGAAGTATTTTGAGAAATTCCTCCTACACTTTATGTTTATGGAATTTCTCATGAAGTTCTTTAACAGGATTTTCTTGAGGAAAAACTCCATCCTCAGAAGCTATTAGGAGAATCTCAGATGGAATTCCTGGAGGATTCCCGGAATTTCATGAGGAATTCCGGAAGAAATCCCTTGAAGTCCCAGAAGGAATCTCAGAAGGAATCCTGAAAGGAGTTCCTGATATGGAACCTGTTAGGAATCTCAGATGAAACTCCTGGAAGAAGCTCCACGAGGAATCACAAAAGGAAATCCTACAGGTTTCTAGAAAAAAAAAACTGTAGACACGGAAGAAATCCTTGGAAAAATCTCAGGCAAAATTTCTGATGTAATCTTTGAAGGAGTAATCCTAGAGGGATCTCGGAATTATTTTCTAGAAAAATTTCGGAATGAATTTTGAAAAAAAAACCACGAACTCCTAAAAATAATCACTGAAGGTATTCCTCTAGCAAAACAGGAAACAATCTCTGGAAGAATCCCGGGAGTACTTCCTGGAGGGATCATGGTAAGAGCTTTTGAAGGAATCCCACCAGACGGAACCTCTTTAGGAATCTCAGAAAAAAAAACGCCTGGAAGAACCCCAGAGGAAACTTCTGAAGGAATCCTAAATGAACTACCGAAAGAATCTTATGATAATAAATAACAATATTTTTTTCTGGTATTTCATCGCGAGTTCCTTCTTAGGTTCTTCTAAAAATTCCTTTTGAAATACTTCCAAGAAATTCTTTCTGTGGAAGTTTCTTTTGGTGTTCCTGTGGGGTTTGAAATTGCCTTTGAAATTTCACCATAGAATTCTTTACTGCATTGTATCCAAGAGTTCTTTCTAATCCTCCAGGATTTTAATCCAGGAATCCTCTAGGAGCTGAAAAACTCAAAATTTACAGGGTTGTGAATTTTAAAGCCGATATTATAGAAATAAGGAAAGATGTTCTTGGGAGACGTGAAGCCTCGTTATTTCACAAACAGCTATCAAATAGTTAAATTCGCCCACGACATGTTTAAGAAAACGTAAATAGGATCACTGCACGCACCACAGTAACTTGAAGTGTACCTAATCTCCTGCAGTAATTTATTATCCTAACTGATTGATAATAGCTCGCTTCCAAGTGCTATGGGATAAATTAACTTTGAAGATTCAATTTGCAGTAGCTCGACCATCACATCGTCCTTTGCTGCCTTCCAATCCTTGTTGGCGTTGTGCGAACATGACACGGTGCCGGCCGGTGGTGCAGCAGCAACAAAGAACTAAAAGGTCCTGCGTCGTCGTCTTTCCGGGCGTTCCGGGGCGACAGGCTGCGCAGCGGTTGTGTGGGGGTGATGGTCTTTTCAGACGACCCGTCAACGCTTCACCCTTGGCTCGAAATATCCTTCAGTCGGGAGTTCCCAGTCCAGATGGAGCAATAGATCAAACGGGCCTTTAAAGCTGTCAGATGAATGTTCCGAGATAGTAGCGGATGCCCATTGAGGGGCGAACGTGGACGTGATGTGGGGCAAGGGCCGTCTGGACGGAAACTCGGGTTATGTTTGTTGGTGGTGTGGCTTGTTGTACATACTTTGTGGGATGTTGTGGCATGGCGAAGCTCGCTGTGTGGTCTCTGTGTAGGCTACGGGGATGGCTGTTGATTTACATCGGCGGACGGATGTGATGGTTTGGCGAGCGCGATAAGATTTATTGCATACCAACTTGTTGAATTTGCCACCTTTCTCTGATGGTCGATAGCCTGTGAATGGCCCATTGAATGCTGTGTTGTGTATGCATACTAAGTGAAGTCGGTTTCCGTGGGCATTCTATGAGAAATAGCTTCATTAGGTTTAGTTATTGAAGAACGATTCCCTTTGTTTCTCTTGGTGGTATGGGGCATCATTAGAGTTCAACTTTGACAGTGATCAATGCGCAATATGCCTTATGCCTTAAACATTAGAGTACATTGGTTACGTTTATCTGATACCACTAGTGTATGTAATTACTAAACTATTGTAATTGATTTACCTATTCATCTTAACCTTTCGTGTTTCTTACTGCTTTCATCTATCTGGATCTATCTTTACCTTCCGTTGACGTGTTCTGCGACTCTCATCCTATGCTGCTGTTTGGTGTGTAACTAACTGAACAACCATCACTCATCAATCGTGGTGCTACTTTTGCGATGCTTACTCACTACACGACACAACATCATACGACTAAACTGTTTGATCTATCCTTCGAGCCTGTATCTATATCTCTCGTGCCTATTGATGTGTCATCTCTACTACTGTCTATAAGAATCATCAGTTCAACCAACGACAGCCACAAGACCGCCAGTAGTACTAGTAGCCATCTAAAATCAACAACTCCAGTAACTGTTGCTGCTGCCACCAGTACTGAACCCAGTACTTCAGGCATTACCAGCACAAGCGATACTACTAGTGCTGTCACGTGGACCACTACGCCAACGACCGCCGTCAATAGTACACTTAGCGGTGCAGTTAGTGCGCCTGATAGACTAACCGAAAGTGTGACCAGTCCCACTCACAAAGGCTCATCACTCTCATTGCCCTCGTCTCGTCTCTGCAGCAACCAGACCCAAACGGACCGGGACCGGGAGCGACAGCGAATGGAGTTCTACGCGACGTACGACGTGATGACCGGTGTCCGGATAGCGGCCACCCTCGGTGGCTTCTTTGGCCTTATGGTGTTCCTGGTGATCTACAAGAGCCGCACGCGATCGACGGCGAAGGCACTGAAGGTGAGTGGCAAATTGAATTTAGAAAATACAAACGGTCTTGGTGTCACTGCACAATGGTCCACGAAACAAATTTACGAGGAAAGATGCATTCAGCGTCGTCAAATGAGTTTTTAGACAAATATGGTCTTCTACAAAGTTGTTCCTAAAAGTAAGGCCCTCTTTTCAATATACATGAAAATTAGGGTGGTCCATATTTTCAAATAAATTGGAAACCAAACTTTTTTATTTGCAAGAATAACTATAAACATTCTTTGGGAAAGTTGTAGATCTATCAATTTTGAGCAAGTTTGCTGAAGACACTTTTTATGTAGCCTTAAAATTGACCGATCTAGAGGTATTTTTCTAAATAAGCTTAGGGTGGTTCAAGAAAAACCGGTTTTCTGGCGTTAACTTTTTCAGTTTCGATTTTCCATCAAAGTCGCCCAAGAAACACTTGTAGAGCATTTGAAGACGCGTCGTTTCGTGCACTGAGATGGTCGTTATCCCTTTTGGTTCAAAAGTTACAGGCGTTTTTCTCAAAAAAGTTTTATAAAAAGGTGCTATGACGGGTTGGGGCAAACATAAAAAATATCTTTTGCCCGCATTCGAAAGAACAAATGTTGTCATAAAACATATCAAAAAATTAGAGGGGTGTTATTTTTGTAACTCATGTGAAAAATACTTAAAAAGCGCCTATTTTTTCTAGAAAATCAGCAATATCTTTTGAACGGAATGACGTAGCAACATTTTCAGCGCACGAAAGTGTGCGTTTTTTAAAGATCTAAAAATGGTTCTAAGACAACTTTGATGAGAAATTTGAAACAAAAAAGATAAAGCGTTTAAACTGTTTTGACCAAATTTAGAGCATTTTCCCATAGTTTTAATAGGGTGACGCTAGAATAAATCGTTTTATTGCTTTATCTTTTTTGTTTCAAATTTCTCGTGAGGAACCACGAACACGAACGCAGACACGAACGGCGCAAAACACGAACAGTACCGATAACGAAACGAACGAAGTGCATGCTGAGTAGGATGCTCCCCTGGTAGTATAGTAAGATAAAATTAGTTAATAGTGACAGACCAAGTCGCATTCAGCATGTTGTAAGTGTCCCCCCCCCCCCTTTTTGTAAGAATTTGACGAAAATTGTAATTGTCTAATAAATGTATTGTAGGCGTCTGAGGAAGGCTGAAGAATAGTAGGCCGAAACGCGTAACGTATAAAACGCTGTTTTAATATTACCTGTCACCGAGAAAAGCCAATGCAACCCAATTACAGTGGGGTTCCGATTTTGGCAACAAAATTTTTATTTTCAGTTGCCAAAACCGGAACCGTGCTAAAATCGGAATCCAACATTTTTTTTAACTTTCTCTGCTTTTAAATGATAACCATGTGCAATTTATAACCGCATTAGTGACGTTAAAACGCGTGAAATCTATGATTATGTTGATTTCAGATTTTGACTGCTTTTCAAAGACTTTACTGGTTGTGTGTTTTGGAAATATAGAGTGACCAACAGAACAGTACACTATAATATTACACTATGGAAAATTTTGACGTTTAATTTTGCTTGCAGTTGAGTAAGGTCCTCAAAAATATAACATGGTTTGCCGAGAAAGAAGGTGTTAAAATCAAGCTGTACATTAAAGAGGCGGCATTTACTTTGTCGCAAAAATAGGATCATTCGTGGAAGATACAAACATAAAAATCATTAACAAATTCACCCAGTCTACACACGACCGCGTACTAGACAGAATAGGATACAAAAAAAGAAAAAAAAATGGTAGACATTTAATTGGAGTACCGTCGTTCGGGGTAACATTGGTGCATCGATCCTACGGATTCAATATAAGTCAGAGAATCTGACGATGGATGCAAACTATCTTAGAATAATGCATTACCCTCGTATTCTAAACGTGCGGAATAGTGGCCCAACGTCACCCCACTTTGGCCCAATGACATCCCGCACGACGGTATGTCCGCATATGCGTCATTCCATCCAGCAATATTTGCAACATTACGTCAGTTTGGCATTTTCAACCCAATGATAATTTTTTTTAAAGCACAACAACTTTTTCGAAATTCTAAACGAAATTTTTGATCGATTTTGTAACATATTCTCATAATATGTGGATAATATTCACGAAATTTAACAGGAATTCCTGAAAGAATCCCATCTTGTGATATTTTGCAAAAACTATGAAAAACTTGTGGCAACATTTCTGCAGGTGTTTCTGAAAAATGAATCTTGTGGATTTATTTTCATATTTCGCGACGAAATTCAAGTGTAAGTTGCTCCATGGAAATTCCGAAAAGAGACAATGAGCTATACAGACTGAACGACTCATAACTGAACAGCGAACGCTAGACAGAGACCAGAACTCAACAATCATTTTGGCCGTATAAGCATCGAATATACTACTTTTAACCCTCAAGTGACTGCACTGTTGTATTTTGTACAACAAGTTGAAATAATCTCGCTTTTTGTTCTCAGCATTAGCGTGATGCTGACGGTGGTGGCCAACCACGCGAGTTACGGAAGGTTAACCTAACTCACCAAACTTCAACTAAAGAAACTGTTGTTCAACTACTTCTGTTTTTAGGTATGCCGATGAAACTTGTAATTTTTTTAGAGCCCCGGATGAACTTATTTGAAAATTTCCTTGATGAATTCTGAGAGGGTCAAATGAGATTTTTTTTATGAATTTCTAGATAGCTGGAGATACATATAAACAGAGCCAAAGAAGAAGCCAAAATGTATCACAAATAGTGAGGTCGTACCCTTAATTTATGAAATAATTCTCTCAAAGCAATTTTCTACAAATTCTCTAAAGCAAAAGTACAACCTGCGGACCCTTGTGCTCTCAAAGACAACACTTTCGCTTCGTAAGTGAATGGTCAGAAGTGCAATCCCTTGTTGAAATTATAACTGGAATAAATTAAAGGAATATAACTATTCATAACGAGAACCTCGGAAGTCTTTCTAAAAAACCTCTATATGATTTCTAGTACCGTTTTCGATAGACGTTCTCTTCTCTCAAGACCAGGGATGGGAAAAGTACTGGAAAAAACTTAAACTGATCGATTCAGCCTTCTCCCTCGAAACAGTTTCCAAGCGCAAGAGCGCCAGTACCGTCGTGCGGGGCTTCTTTATACACTTTTTCGTGGTTTTTCAACTTTATGACATAAAATCTCCCAGAGTAGTGAATGGATTTCCACAATTTTTACACACAATAATCGTGAGTATGTATGTAGGATGTATGCAAAATTTGAGCTAAATCCAGCAATAAACAAAAAAGTTGTTCATACACCAATCGGACACATCTCATTTAGAACTGGATGGGGGCTAGTTTGGACATCTTTAACTATAACAAAACTGCATTTAAAATTCCAGGGTTATTTAGAAAACTACATTGTACCAATACTGTAGCATACTATATCATACATGATTTCAATAAATATATGCGTTTTTAGTTGGTTCTGTGCTATCTTTGGTATTATGAGCAGCGTTATATTGCTATATAGACAGCCTGAAAACAGGGACCATCAATCCTTTATTTGGGTGAAACGGTCATTTATAATGTATAACGATACAAATATTCGATTGTATATGGTACGTTGATACATTTTGAATGAATTGATCAACCCTTTGAAATTTATGAACTGTAGAAACAATGCTGACAGAGCAAATGTTCTGATACGTTATATATATTTTATTGGTTTATTCGATGTTTTTTCGCGTCCTGACAAGCAATAAACGGTCTGTTTGAAAAATAATTTCAACCAAACGAAGGAAAAACTATTGCTTCTTAATAGTCCCAAAGACATCAAACAGATTTGAACCATATTTTGAATTCAAAAAATCCATATTCAAAAGTGTCCAAAGTAGCCCCGCATGTCAAAAGTAACCCCGCACGACGGTACTCGAGTACAACGATGACAGAATTTTCTGTCTCTCCCATTTTTACATTTCTCTGCGTTTTAAACCGTGTTTAGATAAACTTCTTTACATGCACCACAAAGCTAAGAATGCGCTCTAGCTATTCATGGAAATAGATTTAAATTATTCATTAGAACAAGTGAGTTATTAGCAGTTGAACATATTTGATATTTTTCGCAATCACCCACCTCGGCATGACTGCTCATAAATATAAATATTTTTGTGGGTAAGCGACAACTATCAAGCGCCAGCTTTACTGCCGACGGCGCGGCTGCTGATGGTATTGGTGCTGCCGTTGTTTTGTTTTTATATTACTGCCGGTATCGATGAACGGAAAAGAGAAAAAAGTCTTTTTGCCATCCCGGCTCAAGACTTTTAATGGGTTTCTGAAGAGATCTATGGCAAATTCCTAGCAAATCTCTGTGAAGCTTCATTTTAAGAATTTTGGCATATTATTGACAAGATTTTTGGTAAGTAGCTTAAAGGCGTTCTTGTCAATTGGGAAGAACATTCCTTTGACAATCATAAATACGTTATTAGTAGAATTCCTGGTCAACTAATTTCAAGCTCAATCATAGATTCTGTATCTGTTATTAAGCAAAACTTTTTAAATATTTGTTAGACTTCTTCTGCGATTTTCTCAACGAATTCATTGAAGTTACATTGCAAATTCCTTGTAGGATAGGATACCTGTGAATATTCATGACGAGCTCTTGAAAAAATATATGATGTTTATATCGAGAGAATTGGTAGACTTGATCCTTGATTTTTTACAATATCAAATAAGGTTTTTGCTGCATTAAAGATTAACTCGTGGGCGTAAATCATGAAAATTTTACTTTCCATCCCTTAGAGTATCTTAAAAGTTCAATATTGTGCACAATGATCGTTTTAGTATAAAACCATCATGCCAAAATTGAAGTCTGTATCTCATCATTTGGTCCCCCAAAGGACCTAAAGTTCTCAAAAATTGATTGAGGTAGCAAAAAACATGATTTCTTTTAAAGAAAAAAAAATCCCGCTTCTATTAAAATCGATGAACGTAAAGGGCCAAAATTGTGCTAAGAATTGCGATATCTCTTTTCATTTTTGAGTTATCGGGTAAAATATGGTCGGTTTCCTTATGGATCTCAAAAAATGGTCAAAATGTTCGTGTTTTTCGTCAATAACTCAGAAACGAAAAAAAATCGCTTCGCAGTTCTGAGCACTTTTTATTTACCATTTCCATTTTTGCAAAAATAGGCCGTCCCTTGTTGCAAAAATTGGACCCCTTGTTCTAATTAATTCGAATGATTTTCTATTAAACAGGTAAGGGAACGTCCATAAATTACGTCACGCTTTTTGCCACCCCCCTGGCATTTCAGTGAAGTGTGACAACCCATACAACAATCTCAGAGGTCTCATACAAAAAGTGTGACATAGGGGGTTGAAAATGGGCATTTTTGGCGTGACGTAATTTATGGACGCTCCCTAATGAATTTAAATATGCAAGACTTTTCTGAAGTTTCACGGTGCACTTGTCATGACTACCCGAGCAGGAGAAAATAGCTGAAGAATAACTAACTCAGGTATGGAAAATCGAATACCTACAACCTGAATGAAGTATTAAGTAGCCCTGCATAAGAGGTAAAATACCTAAAATAATAACTGGTGTGTATTCTGTGCATAACGCGTGAATAATGACATCAGGTATGGCAATACCTAAATAATAATCGGTGATTTTTCCATACAAATGGCGATTTTTCCATAATTGAATAATACCTCAAGCAGTCCTTAACACCAAACCAATAACTCGTTGAGGTATTTCATCAATAGCTACAAAATACCAAAATAAGTTATTTTCAATACCTGGATAACCGACCAATACCTTGTCATGCTATGATACCTGACTTTGGTATGCTCCAGTTATGTGGCAGTTATTCATTCCTGCTCGGGTAGGCGGTGCACCAAGTGTACCACGGTGCACGATCTGAAAACCCCTAAGATAATTATTTTTTACAAGAATTGCTCTCGTGAGAATTTGAGAATTTTTATTAACTCTATGAAAAGTTACACTTGTTTACTTATATTTTTTTTTAAAGTGAACATTTGCCCTGTACCGGTTATTTGGTCTAATTCCTGTAAGACACACCGTGCTTTTTGCTCGAATTTTGAAAATTGTTTTTTTTTTTTTTAATTTTCTTCAAATTGATGCATCTCTGTTTTGATGCATATGGTATGATTTTGTCAATAATTTTCAATTTATTAGCTTGAAAACTCAAGCTAAAAAAGGACTAACTTTGAAAGTTTTTCAGCAAATTTTCATAATATCTTTCCATGTAACAGTTGCTGGGGCACGTTCGGGATTTCCGGTGGAATTTCTCGGGTAGAAAATCGGATTGCGGCTGTAGAGTTGCTCTATGCTGCGCGGGTGGTGGTGGCATAGGATAATGAGCTACTTCATTTTCCACAAAGCTCACGGTGTTGCAGCTAACTGCCACTAGGAGGATTTCTTCTGCACGGATAGAAACTTCTGGCACTTTATGGAACACTTTATTAACTCGCAAACTTGGATTAGGAACAATTTATGAGCACTTTATTTCTTGGGAGTTCAGTTTAGACTAATTTTATTTAATAATTTATGATCTAATGAAACCTAACTGCCTACTACTACTTACAGCATTTTAATTTCATGCTATTCATTTCTAGCACTACTACTACCATCTAGCACTCAATTGCAGTACTAGAGCAAGCTGGGTTCGGCGCGAGCCTATAGAAATATATTGGAAACTAGTTGGGAACAAACAACAGTATTTCCCCATTGTTTATATTTTTGAAACAAGTACAGTGCCGATTCGTTCATTGGGGGCTCGTTAGATGGGCTGTTTCGCTGTTTGGGCCAAAACCCAACTAAAAAGCACTGTCAGTGTCAGACTCGATGTCAGAACGAAATTGACGTCTGACCGCCGTCGCATCCGAGCTCCTATATACAGGACGTTTATGCAAGTATGTGAATGTTTCGTGACGTATTTCTCTCCAGCGAATCCAGGCTGTAGTCAATTAGCATTTGATTGTGAATAAAACAGGGATTGATCATCCTGCCCCACCTAGGGTGCTCGTTATGCCCTACCCCCAAAACACATCCATTTTATCCATTTTTAAAAACATTAAATTAAGCAACATTTATAACTTTCTTCGGAGTTTCAGCGATTAGCCTTTGTCAGTTAAGGTTCAAATGAGAATTATACGTTAAAATTGAACATAGATTGCGCTAAATTTACTGCATTTGGTGACGAAGCTGCTCATTATGCCCCGCCTACCCCCACATGTCAACTGGGTCGCTACAGTTCAGTATTCAGATTTCAGAATGAAATACTTATAAATTCAAAAAAATAGCCAGTTTAACGTAAGGGAAATTTGTCTTTAATTTAATTGTCTTCTTAATTTCATTGCTTTTTCTTTTTTCATTTCCACGAACCGAACAACTTTAGGGGAACGGAACCTATCTTAAACAAATCATTATTACTTTAACTTTGATTGGCTTTTTTTCGGTGATATGGCTACTACTCGAAGAAAGAGTAGTATGGATAAGTATGGAGAAATATGGATAGTATGGACATTGTATGGAAAGTATGGATACTACTATCCCTAGGTATTCATCTAACTACTATTAAAGCCTGTATCCGCAATATTCGGGACACAGAAACACAGATGTAACTCTGCAATAGATACATTAAAATTGCTCAAATTTTGCCTAATAACATCTTAAGATGTGTTCATTTCACCTACAAAATTTCATGTGAATCGGTGCAGTACTTTTTGTTGTAGCAACGAAAGAGTAAAATGTGCGCCATTGAATTTTGTACAGCCCCAAGTTTTGCTTATCAGCGCTGTAACTTTTGAATTTGGCACAGGAAACGGCTGAAATTTTGAACACAAACCTCTCAATCTACATTTGTTCCATGGGCAAAATTTCAAAAAAATCGATACACTATCAACAATTTTATAGTCGAAACATGTTTTGGGACTGAACGTGATTTTAGCCTCTCAGACAGCAACTAGTCAGCACCCTTTATTGTTTCCATTGTACTATTGAAAGTACTATACCAATAATCATCAAATTTTGCAGGCATAATATACACATAACAAACTAGCTTCTGTGAAAATTTCATGAAAATTGGCAGAGAAATTCAAAAGTTATGAATTGGCAAAAATCGCATATGAAAAATACGAAAAATTTTCACTAACACTCACTTCTATCAACACCAGTAGCTTTCAAACCAATTGGTCAAAGTTGATGAAATTTTGCAAGAATGTGTCTCTATAAGTATCATTACTGCTAACGAAATTTCATAATTATCATCACAGAACTTTGAACTGTAGCGTAGAAGAACCATCTACTATGCGAATGAAAATTGGTCATGATTGTACAAAATGCTTAAAACCACGTCTGTTTGTTTTTCATCCACAGTTAAAAGTAATGCATCGATTTTTATGAAATTTGGCACAAATAATAAACATACACCAAAGAGTTCTCAGTCAATTATTTGGCCAATTTTACCGATTCATTACAGAGCTACTGACGTACTTCTGTGTCCCGATTATTGCGGATACAGGCTTTACCTAGCCGAGAACGTAAGGCAAAGAGATCGTCGTTGTGATTGTATTGTGCACTAATGGCCCTCTGTTAATTCCAATATCTGTAATCGCTCGCTTGCGTATCTATCCACCGTATTCTTTCATTACTTCCCTTTCTCTCTCTTACTTCGAGTAGTATTCATATCATCGAAAAAATCCAATGAAAGTTAATAATGATAAAGTCATACGGTGTATCCTAGTAAAGTATCACATTTTTATCTTTTCTAAAACGAAGCAAATAAGCGCTATTTGTTTTGTTTTTTTTTAATATTTTTTTTTTACGCGTGAGCATGCATGATAACAAAAACAACTGAAAAATCGGTACATAAATCGCCTGTATTAGAATAGAATTAACATAGACGCACGCGGATAAAGATGAGTATTCACAGAGTGTCTACTCATAAGACAAAATAAAATTCCCTGAATTTTCCAGGTTTTGTCAATAGAGAATTTTTATTGTTAATAAATAAAACAAATATAGAAGTTCTATATTTCTCACAAAATATATAGAAATATCCTCAAAACTTAAGTTAAACTTTTATGGAAAAATGTGCAAGATTTATTGTCCAAGAGCAGAGATGGAAAATTATGAAGATTGCAGATGAGCAAACACAAACCAAAACAAACCTACTCGTGAACCACATGGACTCGAGAATACTCGCACTTCTTTATTCGTGAGTAAACGAAGCTGGCAAGCACTCGCATGTGATTCGCGAAGCTTCGTGAGTTTGTTTTGCCATTTTGACAAAAACATGCATTTAACGACTGGCAGTGCTGCTTTTCAGGAATAATGAAGCATAAATCATAAGTTTATGTTGGATAATCACTGGATTTGCCATTATAACTACAATAAAATGCACTTCCCGCACCTCCACTAGTTCTCCACGAATAAAAACTCATGAGTGTTTCTGTTTTTGTTTTGTTTCTTACTCACGAAGCGAATAAACTCACATACTGTTTACTCTCAGAATCGTGAGTAAGCCTTGTGTTGGCTTTACACTCGTGAATTAAAAAAAAAAAAAGACACTACACCGTCTTCAGCCAGAGGCTGCACAGACTGAACATTACACTAACACGAGACAACGGACAACACACATAACACCCAGTGGCCCAATGGAGAATTTTCCGTTTGACGAAAAGTTTTCCCCGACTGGAGCGGGAATCGAACCCGCACTCCGAGGCTTACGAAACGCTTAGACGACTGGCGCCGCTAACCGCACGGCCACGAAGCCCACTTGCTTCATGATGAGAGTAATTCCATCACTGTCGAAGAGCTTTTCCCAAGTCGCTCAATTATTTAAAGAACTGTTAAACGAAACAAAACTCTCTCGAAAATAATGCCAAAATCGGTTGAGGAATATTTCTAAACTTTTCCCAAAGTGTTTTTGGGTTAATTGCAAGAATTACTTTGACATTTCCACCTGCAACATCCACATACTCTAAAAAACCAAGAAATAAACATTTAGGAGTTCAATCAGTAATTTCACACCGTTAAATTCCATACACGGTTTTAAATTTGAACTGTACTTGATGTTTGTACTCTGGGCTGATGGTGTAGTTATTCTGAGATTTCGAAGTTTTACCCATGATTCTTTTTTCAAATACTTCCAGAATTCCTCCTTTAAATTCATATCCAGTTTCCCGCAGAGTTTTTCCTAGAAATTATCAAACGATTTTAATTTTTTGGCTTTCTCTAGTTTTCCCAAGTATATCCAGAGGTTATTACGTATTTGCTTCCATACATAGCTCCTTCCAAGATTTTGCACGATTTCAGGTTTTCCGAGGTTTTCACGGGGTCTCTGCTAAAGTATGTATTTACTTTCTTCCAGAGTTTCTCGCAGAATCCCTCCCGGAGATCTTTCCATTTTTTCCCCAAAGTTCTTCCAGGAATTTCTCTAAGTGGTTTCGGGGTAGCTTTCCAAGAGTTTCTCTAGGATTTTTTGCAGAAGTTCTTCCAGGAATTTCTTCAAGAGAATGTTCTTGGATATTTCTCGTGGATTGTTTTGCGGGATTTCGCACTTAGTTCATCCCGGGATTACTTTTAAAGATTTTCAGAGTTCCTCCCTAAATTTCCTCAATATTTCTTACTGATATTAGTCCCCGCACTTTTTTCGAGATGTCGCAGTTTCTCTCAGGATTACTTTCGTAGTTCCTCTCGAGGTTTCTCCAATATTAAGTCTTTGCCGAGTTTTTCGTAAAATTTGACCGGGATTCCTTCATATATTTCTCCAGGAATTTCTTACAAGAAATTTCGTAAGTTATCCCAGGAGATATTCCGAGAAAAACTCTTTTAAAAATCCTGCAAGAACTTCAGGAGCAATTTTTAAAGAAATCCCAAAGAGGAGCATCCAGAATCCTTGGATAATTTCTGGTAGAGATTCCGGAAAGAGCTCTGGAAATAAATCCGAGAAAATCAGTAAGAAAATAAAGTGAGGCGGATCAATGCACCAAATTAGATAATCAATTACAAGGGAAAGCCTTAGTAAATATCAAAAAAAATCAAGGGACGAACTCCATGAGAAATACCAGCAGTAGCTCCTGAAGAAATCCGAAATGGTTCTCTGAAACATCTTCTGTAGAAATCCAAAGAGAAACTCTAGACTTCGGAAGAAATCCCGGAAGGAGCATCCACAGAATCAATAATTTTCTCCTTAAAACCGTTGGAGAAGCTTTAGTAGAAATCCCAGAAATAACTCCTTCAAGAGGAATCTCGCGAAAAACTCTAACAAAAATAAAGTGACAACATCTGCGGTATATCCTGGGAGAAACTCTTGTGGAGATCCCGGGATAAATCCTGGTAGAAACCGACGGGAACTCTGGGAGCAATACTGGGAGATCTCTAGAGAAATTCTGTATGATCATCGTAAAAAATCCATAAGAAATCAATTGGAATTCCGGAATCCGGGAAGATTCCCAAGCAAGAACAAATGTTTGAATCTTGAAAAATGCTAGTGGGAATCCGAAAGGAATTCAAAATGGAATACCAAGACAAATGGCGTGAAAAAATACGGAAAACTAACCGTGGGAGGTATTTCCGAAGAAACTCCAGAAGAAAACCCTGACAGAATTTCTGGAATAATCGTTATAGCCGTGTTCTAACACTACATAATCGAAAACTTTTTTATTCAGACCCATGATGTAGTGAACTTTGAAATTCGCTACTTTTTATTCATACGACCAAATATTTTGTTTTTTTTTTCATCGGTGCAAGTATTCACGATATTCCCTGAGTATTCCAGGTTTTTCTCTCTTAAATAAAATTCCCTGAGGATTCCCGGCTTCCCAGGCTTTTCCAGGCAGTAGACACCCTCATTCATACACTACTGATTACCTTCATCAATTTCTAATTGGCCATCACTTTCTTGGTGATCTCCTGGATGATTCGGGGTAATGGCCCATTTGGGGTAGTGACCTTCGGGATAATAACCATTCCGAGCAGTGGCCTATTCGGGGTAGTGGTGTTCGGAGTAATGAGGTGGAGTCGACCGAATATACCTCTGCGTCTGCACAAATTCATGCGGATGTCGGTGTTTTAGGACATTTGCCCGAATTCCATTATCCCGAATGACCCATTACACCGAATGATGTATTCACCAGCCAATCTGGAGACCCGCTCTGGGTTATTAACGGTGCACCAAGTGATTAATAACAATTTCAACAAAGATTTTCCTTCTTGAGCGTATGTTTTTCTTTCTGGCATTATTAGTAAGAAACTTTTTGGCATTCTATTAGTAGTTATCAGATGCTTCTTTTAAACATAGGATATTATTTCTAGTTGTTCTTTGAAAGAATTGAAAGAATTTGTTCGCGTTACAACTGTTTATATTTCTATCTGAGATTTTTCCTTATTTTAATCATAGGCTATTCTTTCATGTTATAACAGAATGAAATTTTATCAACCAAGCTAGTTCATTCCTGGACGGAGTAATGGGTCATTCAGATGACCCATTGGTCATCCGGGGTAATGAGTATTCGGGGTAGTGGAATTCGGGGAAATGTCATAGAGTCGTTGGTGGGATATGGTAAGCGATGGGTTCACACATTGGTGCGTGGATGCCAGGCCTAAAAAGATAGATTAGTGTATTTATTACTTTGAAGATAATGCGGCTTAATTTGTTTGATTGCATAACTCGTAGGCGTTATATGATAGATTTACACTGTGCTGTGAAAGTTGGAAGGAAGGGAAACGGTTTTTTCAAGCTGTTTCTGTTCTAGTGATAGCTAAGAACATGTGAATATACATGAGTTGAATATGTAGAGAGGAGATAGAAAGAATATAGAAAGATACAAAGTAGGAGGAAAGGGACGGACCAGGGATTGAATCTAGGACCTTCTGCATACTAATCAGAAGTGGTAGCCACTAGACTAAAAATTTCAGTTGAAACTAACATTTGGAAGCTGAGATGTTTGAACAACTCTAAAGAAAGGCAACACTTGGTAACAAACCAACAATGAAATATATTTCTTAAATCAAATCATATTTCCCCCAAAGAAATAATCCAAACTGACAGCAAACAAAAATACAAACGAACCTTCCGCTCAACAAAACCACCGAAAACCGGATGGAGTTTGCGAGAAGTGGAAAATTGAATCGATTCCCATTGGTCTCAAATTGATACTCGTCCTTTTTTTCTTGCTTATCACCTTCCGATATCGATTGCCTTCGTTTTGCTCAAGGACCTTTCCTTTTTTGCCGGCTATCTCGGCTGGAGAAAGGAAGGATAGCTGTGTTCCTTCCGGCTGTAGCCTAACCAGATGACACCTTGACGTTCGATTGCGATAGAATACACATAGTATGAAAATCAATAAAACCTTGTCGATAGGTTGGCCAGAAAACCTCCGTTGGCTGGTCCCGACGTTTGATGTGCTGTTAAGATTAGAACTTTATGACGGTCTAATCGCTATTTTTTCCCTCGTGGTTTCAGGATCCAACGATAGCGGCCGTGGCCGCGGCCGTTATCCAGGAGGAAGAAGAACGTGAACTACAGGAAGCGATCGAAGCGACGGCGTTCTCGCTGCTCCAGGAGGAACTGCACATCAACTATCCGGGCCTGAAGCGGGACCGGTTGCTCTCGCTGGGCAACGTCAGTGCGCCGCCGATGCTGAATCGTAACTCGCGGTTTTCGTCCGTCGGCGGTGGGTACAGCAGTTTGCTGAACCCACCGCGGCGGTATTCGTATGCGAGCAGCCGGGGGCACCGGAACAGCGTTTCGGTGTCGTCGAGGATACTCAGTGCCTACAATATGGGTGAAAGCTTTGGGCAGGATGACTACTTTCCGGAGAGCGACGGTGAGGAAGCCGACGATGAGTTCGACCAGTTTACAACGACAGCGGACGTGGGTTATCCGCCGGGGAATTTTCTAGCTGTGCCTGGAAGGGTGAGTATTTGGGTGGGGTAAAAGGTGATCTTATGAATAAAAAGTAACGAGCTTTACTTCAAGTAGCATCTACTCAGAAGTAAAGTCCATAAAACTTACAAACCTATTGGTTTGAAAATGGTTTTTCATTAGGGCCTAACTGACATGTTTAATTATTACCTTTCATCGAACCGATCGATTGTGTAATTGCAGAAAAAAGTATTAAGTTTATCTATATCTATAAAGAAAGACTACATTTTGCTCCAGAAACAAGAAGCACAACGAATTATTATGCTTTGGTCAAGTTATTAGCGAAAATTAGAATCGACGAAGAGAAATGGATCAAGTCAGTACTCAATAAGACCCTAGAAGGTTATTGTCCAAGTGATCGATGATTTTACTGAGATGCTGAAAATTCCGAATGAAGGACATCACATTACTTCCTTCAGTAATTTCATCAGGCATTCTTTCTAGAAAGAAAGATTCTTCCAGAGTTTCTCACAAGATTTCTTCCCAATTTCCTCTCAGAATTTATCCTAAGATTCCTCCTTGAATTTCTCCAGAATATTTCTTCGAATTCCCTCCAAGATTTTTTCCTTCCGTAATTTTTGCGGATTCTAGAAATTGTTTCAGAACTTCTTCCGATTCCAGGGTTCCCCCATGAATTCCCATGACATTCCTTCCGGAATTTCTCCAAAAGGGATTCTGTATTAATCCCATGTCAGGATGTCTTGGAGAAGTTTTCCCGGTATGGCTTTCAGGTACCCTCATCAGATTTCCCTCCGGAGTTTCTTCTGTGATTTCTTCAAGATTTTTTTGTGAGATTTCTCCCAGGATCAGTGCTGAAAGTGTCACTTCAACATCTTCAATCACTTACAGCTCATTTCAGAAGCTGAACTTGAGAATAAGATATAGCTGCACATATACCAGTTCTACAAGAAAGTCACGGAAAAACCGACCCTTTTCTAATATTTAGAGTAAATGTCATCGACTCATGTATATCAATAGGCATTTTTTGAGGATAGTCGATGACATTGACCTTAAATATTAAAGTGAGAGCTGTTTTCCGTGACTTTCTTGTACAACTAGTCTAGCCCCGAAAACATTCCATATACCATATTTTCAGGTTTAGGTTGTGAAATGATCTGTAGGTGATTGAATCTAGATATGTCGATATGAAATTTTAAGCATTGCCCAGGTCCAGGGTTTATCTATAGATTCCTACAGAAGTTTCTCGAGAGACATTTCCCAGGTATTTGGCGGGGTCTTTCTTGGAGATTCTGCAGAAATGTCTACTTTTTTACTATCTTCTTCAAAGAGGTTTAAAGCATTGATCATCTTGGAATTTGTGCCGGAGTTCCCTTGAGATTTGTTTCGAATTACTCCCGCGATTTCTCTTTAATTATCTTCCAGGATTCCGCCCATGCTTAGAAAAAAAAACAGTGCTTCGAGCATGAGTATTGAGTACTCATTTACTGAAACTATGAAATGCATCAAAGTTAATCATACCCGAAATACTTCTTTATAAGAGTGCAGAGTTCCTCCTCTAGAAGTTTCTTCTGGGATTTTCCAAAAGTTCTTTGTGGAATTTCTCCTGCAGTTCCTCGTAAGACTTTGTTCGAAACAAAGCTCTTTCGGAGAGTTTTTTTTTTCAATTATTTCTAAAACTTTTTTTGATTTTTGTCTTGGAGTTTCTCTCAGGATATGATAACCTTCAGAATTTCTTGTGAGAAATTCCTGGAAAAATCCCGGGAGGAATCCTGGTAGAATCCCGAGAGAAACTCCTCCAAAAATCACAAGAGCTTTGGACATAAACATCAAGAAAACCTTTGGGAATAATTCTTGGAAACTTCTAGCAACAATCCCGGAAAGAAATGTAAGAGAAATTCTGGGAGGAGCTCTCTAGGAATACCTTCTGAAGAACCTCAGGGATTTCCTGTGAGAACTTCCAAAAGAAATATCGGAAGGAAAACCATGAAGAATTTCGGCAGAAATTTCAGGAGGAACTCCTGCACAAATCACGAGAAAAAATTCGAGAAAAAAAACAACTAAAAATTTTCTGTGAGTAATCCCGGGGAAAATCTGTAAGAAGATTTAGAAACAATCGTAAAAGCAATCCCGGAAGAAATTCTGCGAGAAACTCTGGGAACGATTCAGGAAAGGAATTTGGGAAACGTTCAGATGAAACCTCGGGTCCAGCTTACACGAAGTCGTACAGTGTATCAAACAATTGCCCGTACAGCAATTTTTTGGTCTAAATAATTTTTCATTTAAGGACAAGGTATTTGGAGTACATTGCTCAAAACTTTTAGAGCACCGTTTTTTAGAACCGTTGAACGGATTCGGATGAAAATGCATCACGCTGTTGATAACCACGTAACAATTAGCGTGATGCATTTTCATCCAAATCCATTCAACGGTTCTAAAAAACGGTGCTCTAGAAAGTTTGAGCTATGTACTCCAAATACCTTGTCCTTAAATGATTATAACTTTTTTATACGTCAATCAAAGACGCTGAAATTTTGACCAATTATAACCCATATATTAAAGTTCCATTGATAAAATTTTGAGCGAGATCGAATAAGTTTTCTGAAAGTTATAGAATTTTTAGTAAAACTTATAAAATTTTTGATTACATTTTTAAAACATTATATCTCAATATGTACTTGATGAAACTTTTTCAATATTTTTCGTGTTACAGCTTATACCTAAGGCTTTTATATGTAGCTTCGTTTAAAGTTTTATATTCACTACAAAAAATATGAAAAATCTGTATATGTTCAGAGTGTCATTTGAAAATTTGTCATATTTTGATCAATAAAAGTGCCAAGTGTTTTCAACTTTTTTAAACTCTCTTAATGATATATTTTTATACAGGACCTACTAAACTACATATGAAGAGTAGGTCCTATGGATTTTTCGTTTAGTTAATGCACTTTTATTGGTGGAAAACGTTTGGCAGATTATATGTGCAAAATATGGTAAATTTTAAAACATCGTCAACTACATACGCACATTTTTCATATTTTTTGTAGTGAATATAAAACCCCAAACATGGCTGCCTATGAAAGCCTTAGGTTTAAGATGTAACACAAAAAAAAATTGAAAAAATTTCATCGAGTACATATTGAGATATAATGTTTTAAAAATGTGTTCAAAAATCTTATAAGTTTTACTAAAAGTTCTATAACTTTCAGAAAACTTATTCGATCTTGCTCAAAATTTTACTAATGGAGCTTTAATATATGATTCATGATTGGTCAAAATTTCAGCGTTCCTGATTGACGCATAAAAAAGTTATTGACATTAGAATGAAAAATTATTTTGACCAAAATTTTGCTGTACGGACAATGGTTTGATACACTGTATATGACACTTTTCAAGCACTTCTACACCGCGGTTTGGAGTTCAAAAACCGAACAATAACTCCGAGCACCTGCTGTCAATTTTCAATGTTTTGCACCAAAATGAAGATGATTACTTATATTATTCTAATAAAAGTACTCGAAACTTTGAAAACTGTGTCGAAGAAGTAGCAAATTTCTTGGCGTTCAGTCATTTTTGCGATAATGTCTCGTTACGCTGCATTTCTTGATTTCTTTCGAAACAAAAAAGTCGAGTTCCCAATTAGAAACATAAATTGAATCTTCTATAAAAGTTTGATTCTCGCGCAAAACGTGACGCATGGAATGTGTCATATGATGTTGAGTAAGTTACCAAAGTGAAGGCCTTATACGTGCGTACTCCCATCCCGGGTAGAAGAAAATAACTAACGAAGATCAAATTTTGCCATTAAAAATGAATAGCTGAATGGTAAAATGTGTTATTGGTTTGTTGGGAATAAGAGCTAAAAGAACAAAAATAATAACTGACTTTGAACCGGAAAATAACTCAATAATAACTAATTTTGTCCTTACAAGAACAAACCAAGGACAAAATATTTCAAAGAGGAGAATAACTGAATAAGTTATTATCGAGTTATTGAGAACAAAGTAAGAGCAAAATAAGTTATTTCAAATAAGATCATCATAATTGTAAATTTTGTTCTTATGATTGGAAAAAAACTGTATTATAAGTTCTCAAATGTTTTGTCCTTGGTTTGATCTTATAATAACACAATAAGTTATTATTAACTTTTTTCTGGAGCTAAGTGAGTTATTTTTTTTTTGTTCTTTTAGCTTTTAGACCAATAACAAAATTTGCTCTTCACCTTGCTCTTCACCAATATTCTATTTAAAATAAAATAAATACTAAATAACTCATCAATAACAAAACAAGTTATGATTGCAAAATATGCAATAAGGGTGTTAGTTTACTTAGGATGCTCAGAATAACTCATTTTGCTATGATTGCATATTTTGTTATTTTTCAGTTATTTATTGTTATTCAATAATAACTCAGAAATAACAAATTTTGCAATGATAACACTTTTTGTTCTTAGCGAGTTATTTTGTGTTATCCATAAATAACATAAGAATGATGAAATGAGATATGATGGCAAAATTTGTTATTATTTTGTCCTTGGTTTGTTCTTCGCCTCTACTCGGGATTGAACCGCAAGTAAAATATACGCATATCGCCCTTACTTTAGCAACCTATTCAACGTCATATACGATCTTGTGTTGGCAGGAGAAGGAATACCTGAGATGAATTTTAGGATACACTGCGGGAGAAATTGCGGAATAAACTTCTACAGACATCTCATGAAGAAATGCTGAGGAAACTTCTGCAAAATAATCTTAGGAAATCCCACGTCGAACATTGTTTCCGCAGAAAAAACACTAGCGAGCCTATCCCGGAAAACTTCTAAGAAAAAAAAATCCTGAAACGAACCCCAGATGTCTGGATGCAATTTGGGGAAAACCTCTGAGTGAAATATCGGGAGCAACTCGGGAAAAACTCAAGAAAGAAATCTTAATTGAATACTTCGGGATAAAAATAAGGAGGAACTTTGGGAAGTATGTCAGAAGAACTCGGGGAGGAATTCTGTAAAAAAAAAGTCAGCTGGGACCGCGGTAGATATTCAAGGAGATAAAGCTAGGCTTGGACAGGTCCACAGAACCATCGTAAAACTGAACGGTGTCCAAAACCTCTTCAAACCCAATTGGATTTCAAATTGTTGCATGGGAAACTTTTGAGGAGTTTTGAGATGATCAAAACTAAGTCTATTTAATCTTTGGACAGCACCTAGCATGCATGCAACCGAAGAAGTGATAGTTCCGTTTGCCGGAATATATGTATATTGGCGACATTTAAAGAGCTATTGCTTGTGCCATTTACTAATTTACCTTTCATTTTGTTTGTTCCTCAGGGGATAGAATCGCGACGGAGCAGTGCGATGACTTGCTGCAGTACGGAAAGTTCCTTCCTGGAGCGACGCTGTTCCGCCATTACGCTAGGACTATCTTCGTTACCACCGATTTCGCGATCACCGTCGAGGCAGCAGAGTCGAAGCGACGATCGTAGCCAAATGATGAACGGATCCGCCCTGGGGGCGACCTGTGCCGACTGGGATGCGTTCTATCCCGGAATTAATATTATTGAAGCAACGCCAAAATCGTCGCCATGTCCCAGCGAACGGGTGGCGCATCGATCAACGAGTCTATCAGCGCGAGACAGTTTTACCGG
Organism: Aedes albopictus; assembly: GCF_035046485.1. Taxonomy (NCBI): domain Eukaryota; kingdom Metazoa; phylum Arthropoda; class Insecta; order Diptera; family Culicidae; genus Aedes; species Aedes albopictus. Next base: position 59,841,041 of record NC_085137.1, read on the forward strand.
TAGTAGGAAGCATCGACTTTGCGACGATAACTCGATCGATTGTATATCCGAGTATCCCGATACGAATGGTGCTGAATTTAGCCATAACCAAAAGCCACTACGACAGAGTTATAGCAGTAGCAGTAGAATAGATGATATTAGTATAGCAAACCATAATCCTAGCAGTAATATCGTTGTACGTAGAGCTCCTCTTGCGTCGCTTAGTTCCTTTAAGATGTCGTCGGCCGACTGCCAGGATAGCGATCTACGCAGCTGTGGGTCGGATTCGGTGTTCGACGACAGCTGCGCAGATACCGACGAAGATCTGCAACAGTTCAGTACCGACAGCGACGAGCTCAGTATTCCAGACGAGGGCGAATGTTCCGTAGCTCCCGTGGTGATTAAGGTCGCAGGTCCTAGCACTTCGGTATCTTATTCCGTTGAAACAGTAGGGACTGGTGGCACGGCTGCAGGACCAAGCAGCAGTAGTAGTAGTACAAACCGGATACAGCAGCAACTACACCAACGCGATGCCAGCAGCGGTGCCATCAGTGATACGGTTTACGTTGATATCGAGCACCCTAATGAAACTAGTTGTTTAAGTAGTCTTTCAAATAGTAATCGTCGTGGTAAAGCAAAACTGAAAACCGATAAAGTGAGTTTAGTGACTAAAATCGAAACAAAAGCAATCATCGAAAGACAGCAACAAAATGACAGCCGAGATCGGTCACCATCTCCGCGATCATCAGCACAGTTGCACGGAAAGTCAACGGCCAGCGGTGCAACCATGCCTAGCAATCAAACGTCTAGCGGTCATTCAAGTAGTCATAAAAGTAAAGGCAACAATAACACTAGCTCTAGTACTCCAAATAATGAAAACGACGATAATAGCAATCAAGTTGAGGACGCAGCCAATACTAAGTGCGTTGAAGTTAATGTTATAATCAAAAACCATAGCAGTAATATCAAAAGCCCCTCTGTGATTCTCGAGCTACCTATACTGACGATAGATGAGGATAGCTCCCAGTCGCCACTGTCGCCGGTGGATCCTTGCGTGCCTGGTCCATCGCGGAAGTGGTCCAAGGAGACGCTATTCTAGTTGCAACGGTTTCGACTGTCACTGTCCTTCCATCTACAACTCTATTTTACACCAACCAACCAACCAACACACCACCAACATACACCAACAACAAAAACAACAGTACCACCAGACAACAAATCATTCATACGGGTCATGATGGGTTGAACACGGATTAACAACTTCATGTTTCATGCACTTATCATCAACTCCCGAATTCAATCGAAAACTAATTTCAGTATCTCTAATAGCAATCTATCGTTCCGTCCAGTAACCACTCATAGTATTTGTTAAACGTTGTAAAGCGGTGTCAAACGTTGATATTCACAATTTGGCTGATAATACGAAATATGTGTATCTTGACGCGATAAATAGAATCAATTTTTAAGTGGTTTTGCAAAACGGAAAATTGGTAGAACAAGAATGGATGGTGTCAGGGATTCTAATAGCCATTTGGCAACTATATGTATGTGCTGTCTATGTCAAAATCAGTTGAAAGTCGGCTTTCCTACAGCAAGGGGTGCAGGAGATAATAATAACAATCGTATCCATGTATAGCTGAATAGACTACCTTGCCAGAGTTGTTGAAGTTGCCAACTACGTATATCTCTTTATCCGCTCAACCAACTTCTGGCGCTACTCATTTGCCACACCTTCTGCTAACAAGCTCTGGATATTGCAACCCAGCGGTAGCAGAATTTTTGATTTCCTTATAGAGGACTATGCACGACAACGAGGTAATGATCCAGAGTGGAGGTATGGTCCTCTGAAGGTCCACCAGGACATGGACTATTTGGTTGCATGTTCCGCCATCTGGGTACATGCAGTTGTGTTTACGGATATCTTTGCGTAAACAGAGTCAAGGACGGAAAAGTCCACCCCACCGACCAAGTATTAGCGTCCTTTATAGCAATTTTCACGTCATGTTTTGGACACTCTCCGTAGGTTTTGTTGAGATATTCGTAAAACTACAGATAACAGACGTTAATGCTAGCATACAAAATATGTCTAAACCCTTTCAACCGTCATTTTAATAAGGAAACCTAACTGGCAACCATTTGAAGATGACGCAACGATCGCATTCATATCGCTTGAGTGCAAATGGCCAACGCAAAAAATCTCAGTCAGATAGCAATTCGTTGTGTACATGGAAGCAGTAAGCAACTTACATTTGTTTCTACAGTTTTTACACAGGTTTTGAGTTAGAGTGGAGCCTCGTAGCCGTGCGGTTAGGGTCACCAAGCTTCTAATCGCACCATGCAATGGTACGATTTACTAACAATTACATCACTTTAGCTAAACGACTGGCCAAAGTAATTTATCCGAAGTTGTTAGCCGTATTGGTTGGTCCAGAACCATTTGGAATTGGAACTACTAACCTGTGTTTCATCCAATATCCTCGGGATCGACTGATTTCCTCTGGCTTTTCGGAGATCAAATACAATCTCTTTCATGGAGAAAGAAATGTTGAAGTCTTGTCCGTGGTCTAGTGCATTGCAGTTGCTCCAAACGGTTGACAATCGAGGAAGGTTTTATTGTAGCACTCCATGGACGAAGCGTCCTTGAAAAAATCGACCAAGACGTCCGCCATGACTGCTGGATCTCTCGTGCAGATATTATTCACTTTCAGAGCAATGCAATTAGGCTTCGCTAATTGACTGTCGTCCAAAAGCTTACTCCAGGATTTTTGCTTTGCCTCCCGTATCACTCGACGACAGCTATTATGAGCCTCGTGGTACCAGTTAGTGGCATCTATTTTTGGGGTTTTCATCGAGATGTCGTTTGCATGCTCTGGTCGCTTTGCGGCGAACTTAAATCATTTTTCTGTTTCGTCTGATCACCAATGTAAACCTCGTCGTCCAGCATTATGGCTATCTCTAGCTCTAGATATCCAGTTCGTCGCAGCACTATTGAGTACGGAAGTATGATTCAATGTATTTGATGAGGAACATTCGTTGAGCTTATCATCAATTATTTCTTGAAAGTTGATTCAGATCACTTCATATTTCCATCTAGAGCATCTGGACGTTTCCGGTGCAATGTTGCCGGTGAGAGATAACCAAATCGGGAAGTGATCGCATCCATGTAGATCTGGACCACACCCAACAAACATTGTTGCTGTATAAAAGTGGAACGAACCACTCTTAAGCAAACTTCAGCTTAAGAAACTGCTATTCAGCTAGTTCTGTTACTTGGGCAGCCCAGAAGAATCGATTGCCATGGCATGACGAAATCAACGAAAATAGGCGTGCCATCATTGAGCAAAAGTAGCTAAGTATTTGTTTCATCCCAAAACATAAAGTTTTGATATGATAATATGTTCAAGAAACATTTGTCATTATTTCTAGATATTATACCATGAGGTCACCATTCACCGCTCGTATACGATTTACATTCAAATCGTATGAAACAAGCGATCAATGGAGCATGAGCGATGAATAGCGACCTCAAGGTACCTATTATACTCAAGGGCTTATATAACCACAGCTGTAAAAGCGTTTCAGCAAGATGGGTTCGATTCCCGGTCAGTCCAGGAACATTCCTTAATAGAAATTTCCTTGACTTCCTTGGACATAAAGTGTCTTCGTGCCTGCCACGCGATTTACACATGCAAAAGGAAGCTCTCAGGTAATAAAGCTGAGAAGAAGGCTTTGCCCCAGTAGGGTCGTTAGGTCAATCAAGAAGAAAAGAAGAAGAACCTCTTATACCAATTAAACCAACATCACCCTTAGGTCGTCATAACTACACGTTTACCCAGGAAGGAGAACATGCACAATGCTATGCGTTGCACACAAATCACGACATCATTTGAATACTATCCATTTCCGTTTTGCAAATCTACAAGAATCTACAGAATCAGCAGAATTCTATTACGAGTAAACCAATTTATCTAGCAATCTGTTATTCCTAATTGAACCACATCAAACAAACAACAATCTATATAGCATCAATTTGTTGAAAATACAAGCATGAACAAATGAATAACAGAAGTATCTGTCGATTTCAATTCAATATTAGTTCTGTGTACAAGAAGAAACGTGCAAAAGCGATGGAAGCAGATATGTAATTGAAAAATGTGCCTACGAATCATTGTATATTTAGGAAGATCGAAAATTATTGGTTATATTATCTAACTGAATCGTTATAAGCGTTTATTACTGTTTAAACAAAAATCAGAAGTTATAATTTTCAAACTGTAGCGTTATCTTACGCAGATGCTAAATTCCCTCAAACAATACTCCAAGAGGTCTGCAGTTTCACCTTCCAAACATAGCGTTTTTTTTTTTTTTTTTTTTTTTTTTTTTTTTTTTTTTTTTTTTTTTTTTTTTTTTTTTTTTTTTATCTTTATTAGTATCTCCATTAATTTTTACATTCTTCAACTCAATCTAGGTGTTCTGTGTATTATAACACACTATCATCCTAATTTGGTGAAATAAATTTAAGCTATTATCAATACCAATTAATAACATATTACATTTCATTTGCTGTAGCAGTTAAGATTTTTTGCAGGCTTTATTTTTCACCTGCGTGTCAGAAATACATTTTTTTAACTTATCCTAACCCCAACCCAACTTAAACTAATTATACAAAGAACTAATCGTAGCAATAGAAGACTGCAACGATTTTTGACGAAAGTTGGCAATGATTTTAGTTGACATCTGTTCCAATGTTTCAATATTAGAAATTTGATGCAACTCATTAGTGCTATACCAGGGAGGCAACTTCAGAATCATTTTCAAAATTTTATTTTGAATTCTCTGAAGTTGCTTCTTTCTGGTATTGCAACAGCTCGACCATATTGGGACAGCGTACAACATGGCCGGTCTGAAAATTTGTTTATAAATCAAAAATTTGTTTTTGCGACAAAGTTTTGATTTTCTATTAATAAGTGGGTATAAACACTTAATGTATTTATTGCACTTTGTTTGAATACTTTCTATGTGGTTTTTAAAAGTTAAGTTTTTATCTAGTAAGAGCCCTAGATACTTAACTTCTTCCGACCAATTTATTGGAGTTCCCCTCATAGTGACAACATGTCTACTTGAGGGTTTCAAATAAAGAGCTCTTGGCTTATGTGGGAATATGATAAGTTGAGTTTTGGAAGCATTTGGAGAAATCTTCCATTTTTGCAAATAAGAAGAAAAAATATCTAAACTTTTTTGCAATCTACTACAAATGACACGCAAACTTCGCCCCTTGGCTGAGATACCCGTGTCATCTGCAAATAACGATTTTTGACATCCCTGTGGCAAATCAGGTAAGTCGGAGGTAAAAATATTGTATAAGATTGGTCCCAGTATGCTGCCTTGTGGAACACCAGCTCTTACAGGTAATCTATCTGACTTGGAATTTTGATAGTTTACCTGAAGTGTTCGATCCGATAAATAGTTTTGAATAATTTTAATAATATATAGTGGAAAATTAAAATGTTTCAATTTTACGATCAAGCCTTCGTGCCAAACACTATCGAATGCTTTTTCTATGTCAAGAAGTGCTACACCAGTGGAGTAACCTTCAGATTTATTGGCACGAATGAAATTCGTTACCCGTAAAAGTTGATGAGTAGTCGAATGTCCATGGCGGAATCCGAATTGCTCATTGGCAAAAATAGAATTTTCATCAATATGAATCATCATTCTATTTAAAATAAGCTTTTCAAAAAGTTTACTGATAGATGACAGTAAGCTAATTGGACGATAACTAGAAGCTTCGGCAGGATTTTTGTCAGGCTTCAAAATTGGAACAACTTTAGCATTTTTCCATTTTTCAGGAAAATATGCTAACTGAAAACATTTGTTAAATATATTAACCAAAAATGATAAGCAACTTTCTGGAAGTTTTTTGATGAGAATATAGAAAATTCCGTCATCACCCGGAGCTTTCATATTCTTAAACTTCTTTATAATAGATCTCACTTCGTCCAAATCAGTGCCCAATGAATTGTCGAAAATGTTCTCATGATTGAGAATGTTTTCGAATTCGCGGGCAACCTGATGTTCTATTGGACTAGTGAGACCTATACTGAAATTATGCGCACTTTCAAACTGTTTGGCAAGTTTTTGTACTTTTTCAGAATTAGTTAATAATATTTTGTTATCCTCTTTCAGCGCAGGAATAGGCTTCTGAGGTTTTTTCAAAATTTTTGTCAATTTCCAAAACGGCTTAGAGCCGGGGTTTAATTGAGAAACTTTATTTGCAAAATTTTTGTTTCTCAATTCAGTGAAACGTTTTTTAATTTCCTTCTGAAGATCCTGCCAGATTACTTTCAAAGCAGGATCTCGAGTTCGTTGGAATTGTCTTCTTCTCACGTTTTTAAGACGGATCAGAAGTTTCAGATCGTCGTCAATAATAACTGAGTCGAATTTGACTTCACACTTTGGTATTGATGCGCTTCTAGCTTCGACTATAGTACTAGTCAAAGTTTCGAGGGCATTGTCAATATCAAAATGTGTTTCCAATGAAACATTAACATCTAAATGGCTATCGATGTATGTTTTATATGTATCCCAGTCAGCTCTGTGATAATTGAAAGTAGAGCTGATGGGATTAAAAATCGCTTCATGGGAAATTTGAAATGTTACAGGAAGATGGTCAGAATCAAAGTCAGCATGAGTAATCAATTGGCTACAATGCTGACTTGAGTCAGTTAAGACCAAATCAATTGTTGAGGGATTTCTAGCAGAAGAAAAACAAGTGGGGCTATCGGGATATAGAATAGAAAAATATCCTGAAGAGCACTGATCAAATAAAATCCTGCCGTTTGAATTGGACTGAAGATTATTCCACGAACGGTGTTTCGCATTAAAATCACCAATTATGAAAAATTTGGTCCTGTTGCGAGTTAATTTTCGCAAATCAGATTTAAGAAAATCTATTTGCTGGCCAGTGCATTGAAAAGGCAAGTAGGCCGCAATGAAAGTATGTTTACCAAAGTTTGTTTCAACAGAAACACCCAAAGTTTCAAAAGCTTTGGTTTCGAATGATGAAAAAATGTGGTGCTTGATGCGCCTGTCAACGATGATAGCAACTCCACCACATGCTCCATCTAGGCGATCATTTCTATAAATAAAATAGTTTGGGTTTCGTTTGATTGAAGACCCAGGTTTTAGATAAGTTTCAGTAATAACTGCAATATGCACATTATTAACTGTTAAAAAATGGAATAGCTCATCCTCTTTGCCATTTAGAGAACGAGCATTCCAATTTAAAATATTCAAAAATTTATTTGGATCCATTACCAAAACGTAATCCAATTACTATTTTATTTGTAAATTTAACTCCAACCTGGACTGCTTCAGCCATAGTTTGAGTTTTGAACATTGCATCAATCATTTGTTGCAATTGTTCAGATAAAAAGTCAAAATCGGAAGCAGACATGCCTGAATCACGTGCATTTTCCGAATTTGAGGTTTGGTGATAGGAATTATTTGAATTTTGCTTACCCGCAGCCACATGGGCATAGGTAGCTCGATTCGTTTGAACAAAATTAGAAATATTACTCACTCCACTGCTGGAGGGTAGATTATTCGCTCGATGGTTTGTTTGGTGGTTAACTACCTCCGGCGAATAGGTACGAGCGGTATGAAAATTATTCAACCGATCGTTGATGGAAGAATTTGTGTTGTTAGAAATTCTACCTGCAGAGTTTCGGGTACGACTAGCGTTCCCATTCATCTGCCGGGCACGTGATTCGACAACTTTTTTGCGGATAGGGCAATCCCAAAAGTTTGACTTATGGTTGCCACCGCAATTCGTACATTTAAATTTTCTGGTATCTTCCCTTACCGGACAGTCGTCCTTGGCGTGAGAAGAACCTCCACAAATCATGCATTTAGCATCCATGTGGCAATGTTTCGTTCCGTGCCCCCAACCTTGGCACTGACGGCACTGAGTTGGGTTCTGGAAATTTCCCCCAGGCTTACGAAAATGTTCCCATGTCACTTGGACAAGAAACATTTTCTTCGCCTTTTCCAAATATTTCAAGTTATTTAGATCACTTTTGTTGAAGTGAACTAAATAAAATTCTTGAGAGATACCCTGCCGAGGATTCTCAGAGCGGGTTCTCTTTTTCATTTTTATTACTTGGACTGGAGTGAATCCAAGTAATAAGTTGAGTTCAGTTTTGATCTCATCAGGTGATTTATCATCACTAGAGAGACCTTTTAATACGACTTTGAACAAGCGTGCAGACCTGTCGTCATATGTGAAAAATTTATGCTTCTTCTCAGTAAGGTACTTGAGAAGAAGATCCCGATCTTTCAGGGTTTCCGGCAATACGCGGCAGTCTCCTTTCCTGGCAATTTGGAAGGAAACCTTGATTCCCCTTATGGAGTTCAAGATCTCCTGCCTAAAACCAGCAAATTCACAGACGCTGACCACGATTGGCGGCACCCGTTGTTTTTTAGCAGAAATTGAAGTACCTGGGCTAGAGGCATCCTCAATTTGCTGTTCCGAAAAATTGTTCAGCGTTTCATAAGGATTACTCATTTCAACGAAATTTTCATCCGAAACAATTGTTTTAGTAGAAGGAAGCGGAGAAGCTGAAAGTTCTCCTTTCCTTCTAACTTTGCCGCGTTTAGCGACAGTTTTGAAACCGACTTTTTTGGAAGGAAGCGGTGAATTCAAGGATTCACCCTTCCTTTTGTTCGATGATGCAACCATGATTTAATTAAAAGCGACCTTCCAGGAGGTTTTTTCCCTAATCGGTGTCCAAGTAGGATTACCACCGTTTCACGGAATTTGACTTCGCCAAACATAGCGTTAATTTTGTCTCATAATAGTGTCACATCAACAAGAACCACCGTCACCAAGCTAAAAACAACGACAACGTCTCTGTGTGTGCCAATAATCTTCCGCTCAGTGCCAGTAACGGAAATCCTTCCTCCGCACGTACCCCAACCCTACGTGCAAATGTCGTCCTTGGAAGAATCACGTCAAGTCTAAGAATATCGCAACAATCGAACGCTAATGTGCCAGCCACCTTCACTCATTACCACCCATTTTATTTCCACTTTTTCACTGCGTGCCATAGTCGTGTCCCTTCAGTGCCATTTTGCGCTTTATTCTTTGTCTAGTCCCTGTCTACAGATTGTACCTTTTTGTTCGCGCGGTTTGTCACCCTGCTACTTGGTGGAAGTGTGGCACTAGGTCCCCCTTTCTAAAAACAAGGAGGTGCGTTGGAGCAACCCAGTAAAATATGGGGTTGTCTTGCGATAGCCGTGAGAGCTGCGAGCGCGCGAAACTGATGGTACGAAAATAGAACGGAAACCCCCCATCGCATCGGGTTGACAGCTAACCGAGACTTCGCTGATTCCTACGAGGTTTACATATTCAAAGCGTTTGTCGTTTGTGGGGTTTAACGGGGTAGAATGAGCTGATTAGTTAAATATTTAAAATATCTAACATAGTTTCCCCATAATATCTTGGGAATCGCGAATTACTCTGCATTTCCTTATTTCTGCATGAACTACCCTTCAATTCTTCAAATGTAAAGTAATGGTCGATTTAATTTACCCCAACAGCCCACATCGCCCTCGCTAATGAAGCGCGCAAAATACAATCCCACCTTGCAACGACCGTAGAGACAATTGGCACCGAAACTCGCGTACCTACCAACCCCCACGCAACACAACTCCCAGGCATTCCATCGCCCACCCGCATTCCTCCAAGTCCGTTTTCAATGCCCTCCCGAAAATTCTTTTCTCTGGTTTGCCACCACTTCGCGCACACGAACGTTCCGACAGTCGCGGCCCCAACAGGAAAGAAAAACATCTGAAAGCTTGACTCTATTTGCATATTCATGAGGTCTGTCAGCCAAGTCTCGGCGACTTTCCTCGGTTCTCGAATTCACCATTCCCTCGGAGCACTACAGATAGCACCATCACGTACCAGAGTCGCCCCGAACCCATGGAGTGGAGGAGGATAATGACGTTCACAATGAACCTGTATCTACCGAGAAGAGAAAAGGAAGTTGCCTTCGCTGAAAACACACCCCACACCCAAGAACAAAAAAAGAACAGGAACCTAGACTGGCGTGGAAAATATGTGTTCTGACGCTTCGTTTCGCGTTCCGTGTTCTTTTCCGGAACAATCTAACAGCGTGGTGAGCGTTTACTGGCGTAGAACTGGGTGATTTCCTGACTGTTGCTGACGACGCTCAATGTTCCTTGCACCTGCGTACCTCGCCTCCCAGGACATAGCAAATCGAGTGAATATCTGTCAATGCCGTGAGGCAGAAGTTCCCAAACTTTGCGGTTCAATTTTAAACCATGACACATTTTTCCCAAAGGCGCAAATTTGTGATCTTGTACCGACTTTTCGAACCCTCCAAGCAGAACACCCTCTTCGAATGAGTGTAATCAGTTTCGTACCTTTTAATTCCGTCCTATGTTGCTTATCCTTTGACAGATCCGCGTATTTCGACTACCACTTGTAATCTTCCTCAGTGTCAGTTATCCACTGGATGAGTGGATAACTTACACTGAGGAAGATTACAAATGGTAGTCGAAATACGCGTATCTTTCAAAAGATAAGCAACATAGCAAATGGTACGAAACTGATCACACTCATGCAAATTTGTGATTAAAATTATCTTAGACCCAAAGAGTGTCTTCAAAGAAGTTGTGTATATTCGAGCGTTCCTTAAAAACATCCTTGGAAATAAATTTGCTATAAGAGACCACCAATAAATGGCGTATCATTTAAGGGGAGAGGGGGAGTCCAGAAAATTGCTACGTACTGTGTATTAGGTATGGGGAAATAGGACACGTGAAGAGTTAAAAATAAGCCAATTGGAGAATGCTTTTCGAAATTTGCTTGTCATTTCTGTTTGTAAAGCCGGTGCACTTTAGAATCGGTACACTTACAACCGGGTGCAGATCAAAAACGGTTTGACCTAGAAACAAATGTTGTAAGAAGCAAATGAAGCTTATCTATTGTATTTTGTAGAAAAAAAATTGCAGTTTTTATTTCTTTAAGGAATAAATTTGATCTGATTGTGTAATTCAGGCCATTTTCTTCTGCACAAACCAATTGTCGTCTTCACTTGCAATTTTCACAGCATACGGGTTGGTATTTCCACAAGAAACAAACTTCTATTCATCAAAGATATGCTCAAAATAAGTTACAACATTGAACTCTTGACAAATATGGTTTACAAGACCATAATCAACGTATTGCCTTATTGTCCATTCACGCTATATTTGAAGCATAATTTTATTCATAATATTTTTAATAAAAAAAATAATTTCTGGGATCGTTTTTTGGATCTTCTATTCCCTAATTCAAGTGGCCTAACATAATTCATATCGAAACCTGGATTATTTTTGTCATTATTAGCAGTTTTTCCGCACAGCATTTGGAAATTAGCAGTCATAAGGTGAACTCCTCCTTATAAACCTAAAATTAGACAGTTTTCATGAGAGAAACACTGAAAACCATATATATTATGAAACTATAAATGTAATTCTATGATCACAAATGAAAAAATCAGAGTAGATTCAGTTTAGTTAAAAAAATTCTTGAGATATTTCACATCATTAAAACCTATCCAACAAATTTCGTCAGCAAACAGCTTTCAAGCTGCGATTATTCATATTGTTCTGCATCAAATTATTGGTTCCTTGTATACCAATACTATTTGTTTAGTATCCTTCCCGTATGCGTATTTGCTGAACTAAAGTTATTGCGAGAACATTTTTTTGCAATTACGTGCCATAAGATTGCACTTTTCAATTGTCGAAACTGTGCAGAAATGGCCTATTTTTCTTGACTAGCTCAAGAGTTCCGAAAAGTAGTACTTTTCAGCACTTTTAAGAGTGCCTTTTGCTATTCGTATGGGTCCATGAACATACTACAGCAAGGACCCGATTTTGTCAGCCCCTGGTAGCATTTTTGGCTGACACATGGGGTACCAGATAAAATCGGGACATTTTATAAAATTATGTTTTATTCATGAAAACATTTTCTGAGCTCGTCGTAGACAGTGGTGGCGAGTGAGGAGCTTCGAACTTGTGTTAAGGACACAAAAAAATGAAATTTTTAAGTGAATATTCAGTGCTTCGGAGTAATGATTTTTTTTTTTGCATTTTGCAGTAGAACTATTAAATCTTTTAATTATAAAATCTCTATTAGATCTCTATTAGAACACAGTCTTCTCCCAGCTTATAACAATTGTGGTCTACAGACAGTTGATGGCAGCAGAAACGGAACTAATTAGCGCAGCTTAAATCATAACTTCTCTTTAGCTACAGCGGAAGTAACTAATCTCAGATCGTTGTCATTGGTAATGGTAACAGAGCGAAGTTCTCCTTGTCGACCTTAGTATTAGCACCCTCGATAACAATTTTCACGTCAGGTTTTGGGCACTGTCCGTAGGTTTTGTCGAGTCGAGACATTCGTAAAACGCATAAAGGATGCGTTATCGATTTGTCAGTGCCAGTGGTGGGCACGCTTGGCATTACCCGTTAACGCATTTCAGATGAGCATTGACTTCTATTCCCACAAAAGTCACTTATAAGTTCACTATCAATGTTCGTCAATTTGCAAGTGAGGTGTACCTTTTTATGGAGGAGGAAAAAGTTCAATTTGAACTTTTGATTTTCGAGTTATTGAGAGGACAACGCAACTTAACGGTTAACGGATAGTTCTATTAACCATTAAATTGTGTTTGATCATCAATAGCTTGAAAACTAAAAGTTCAAATTGAACTTTTTTCATTGCAATAGAAAGGAACATCTCACTAGCAAATTGGAGAACAATGATAGCCAGTTTCAAGTGGCCTTTGTGGAAATAGAAGCAAATGTTCATCCGAAATTCGTTAACGGTTAACGGCAAGCGCGCCCATCACTGATCAGTGCACAGGATTGATACAGCTTGTATTTAAATCATAACTTCTAGCTTTAACTGTCAACGAAAGAATATAAACCAACATCCGTTTGACAAGTATGTCATAGCTCATGCTGCCCAAATCGGCACCGTTTCCGCTGCCTTTCTACTTTAATTTCCAGAGCTGAATCTCTAAAGAAATCTTTTAAGAAATCTTTGAACAAATTTCTGAGGGAATTCCTGAAGGAATCCCGAAAGTAGTTTCTACAAAACCTTCACAGGAGCTCCAGATACATCCCTTGAGTAGTTTCTGGAAGAATTCTCGCTGCAATCTCCGAAGAAACCCCTAGAGGCATACCTGGAAGAATTCCTGGACCAATTTCTGAAAATCATTGAAGGAATCTTTGAAGAAATCTCTATTAGGATATCACATGAAATTCCTTGAGGAATCCCTGGAGGAATTCCCGAAAAAAAATACTGGGAAAATATCTGGAGCAGCTCCAGGAGGAATCACAATAGAAATGGATTAAAAAATTCCAGCATGAATTCCAGGAGAATTCCAACAATAATGTCTAAAGGAATTTCAGAAGCCACAGTAAGATGTTTTCTTATGAATAGAGATAACCCAGGAAAATTCATAGAGGATGCATAAATTGGAAATCTAATAGAGGAGTCCTTGTGAAATCTCTAGAGGAATTCCTATATGAGTAATAACTGAATGTATTTATAGTGGAACATTTTAAGAAAAATCTTGAAGGATCCCTGAAAGAGTCCTAAGAGCAATTCTTGAAAAAAAAAATCCTTAGGGAAATCCCTAGATTTATTCATCAGTAGGTCAGCTCCAAAGGCACTCTCTCTCTCTCTTCTTGGCGTAACGTCATCATTGGGACAAAGCCTGCTTCTCAGCTTAGTTTTCTATGAGCACTTCCACAGTTATTAACTGAGAGCTTCCTCTGCCAATGACCATTTTGCATGCGTATATCGTGTGGCAGGCACGAAGATACTCTATGCCCAAGGAAGTCAAGGAAATTTCCTTTACGAAAAGATCCTGGACCGACCGGGAATCGAACCCGTCACCCTCAGCATGGTCATGCTGAATACCCGCGCGTTTACCGCCTCGGCTATATGGGCTCCAAAGGCACGTTCTCCTCTATTTGGGAGATTTGTGCCATTCGTAGATTTATTCATGAATGAATGCATGAAGTAATTCATAAAGGAATTATGGCAGAAGTATCTGAAGAAATCTCTGAATACAGAGGAGTTCTTTAAGAAATTACTGAATAAAGTCCTGCAAGAATACCGGTAAGAGTTTATGGAGGTATTCCAGCACGAGTTCTGGCAGGGTGTACAACAGGAAGAATGTATGAACAATTCTTAAGGGAACATCTGAAAGGGTTCTCGTGGAGCGGACCTGGTGTGGTGGTTAGAACACAAGACTATCACGCCGAGGATCTGGGATCGAATTCCACTCCCGACATACTCACAAAATGTGAGTTCTTTCTTCGGAAGGGAAGTAAAATGTGGGTCCCGAGGTGAACTAGCCTAGGGTTAAAAATCTCGTTAAGACAGACATTAAGAAATAAGAAAAAAATATGTATATGTATAATGCACTAGTCTTCGTCGGTTGACGGAATAAAATAAATAAATAAATAAATAAATAAATAAATAAATAAATAAATAAATCAAAAACGAAATGGTTCTCATCGAAATTTTCAGAAAAATTCCTGGGAGAACTCCAGCAGAAATTCCTGGAATAATCGAAACAGATGTATATGGAGAAATCCCAGCACGATTTCTTGAAAGAATCTCTATAAAAATGCCTAGAGAAGTTCCTGGAAAAATCCACGTAGTAATTCTAGGAGGAATCCTTACAGAAACCCCTGGATATATCGCTGTAGGCGATCATGTCGATTTTTTTTTGGAAAAAGTCCTGCAGGAATACCAACAAGAATTTCTGAAGGCATCCCAGCATTTGTTCCAGAAAGAATTCCAAAAAAAGCTTCTGGAGGAATCACAGGAGGAATGCCTGGAAATTCCGGCAATATTCTTGGAGAAACACCAGTAAAAATACCTACAAGAAACTAAGCAAGGAATCGTAACAAGGACTTCTGAAGGAATCTCTCCACGAATTCTTTAAGGATTTCTAATGGATAAATCCCAAGAAGAATCCCGACAGCAATTCCTGAAGCAATCCTAGCAAGAAATCTACAACATAAGTCTTATCATAAATTTCTGGAGCAAAAGAGATCAGCTGATGTCTGGGATGTAATGTGGTGTTTTTTGGGGAATTTTTTTAAGAATTTCGTCTGCAACGTCTTGGTAATTTCTTTGGGGAACCCTTCAACAATTCCTTAGGATAATTTTCTAGTATTTTTTGAGTAATTATTTTGGCAGTTCTTGCTACTTTTTAGTAAAATCCTGCAGCAACTGTTTTAGAAATTCTTTCGGTATTTATACTGAGAAATTCGTCAATTTCAATGCAAATTCTTTCAGCAAATGAATTATACAGTAGACATTCGATAACTGCAACATGTTTACGTTTCACTTAGCGAACAAAATTCGATAACTGCAACGTCAGATAGGCGTCAACAACCCGTCAATTGACGTCAAATGAACTCAAAATTCATTCAACTGTTCATTTGGGCTAACTTGGCGCACCGGTTTGACGGATAGCGGTCCGATAACTGCAAATTTGTTGCACTTACCGGACTTGCAGCTAAAAAGCATTGCAGTTACACCACTTGCACCGACCGAACGTCTACTGTAATTCTCATCAAAAATATCTTAGGGAATTCGTTTGGAAGCATAAGAAATTTCTTTGGAAATTTCGTGCTGTTGTTATTCACAACGGAACTGCCGGAACTTGCCAAAACCCATCAGCATTTCCATAAGAAATTCCTTATTTTAGCTTTGCCTTTCTTCAGAAATTTCCTTCATTCTGTCCTCTGGGAATTAGGCATTTTTTTTTTCAGATTATTTTATTCAAGAACTCCTTTTACAACGTCTTTGATTTTTTTTTCGATTTCTTTGGCAATATCTTCGGCATTTCTTTGGCAATCTTCGGCTCCTTAGACGATTTTTACAATGGATTTTTTGGAAATCGTTTGTATTCGTCCGTTACTCTTTAATACACTAGTTAGCTATGCTAAAAGTCGATAAAAAGTTTATTAAATACAAAATATGATGTTAAACAAGCAGTTTTAAAAAGTGATCGATTTGGGGCCATGAAAAAAGTGCGGGGCAAGATGGGTCACCTTTCAAGTAATTCACATTTTCTCAACGAAAAACGCCAAAATATAAGATTTGTTTCGCATTCATATATGCTCCATATCCATACTGAGTAAACAAGAGCTACTAGTAAACATTTTATAAATTTGTTTGGAATATAAAAAACTTTACGATTTGAGTGGTCCTAAGGCGACTTAAAAATCGATGTTTCACTAAAAAATTATCATAATTTTGTATTATAATTTTGAGCGTTCATTCCGCTTGATTGAAGTCATTTATGAGATAGTCTTGTAATAAAAAAAATAAATAACTTTTGAATGCTCCAAAAATACGATCAGAATTGAAGGTGACCCATCTTGCCCCGCGACCGTTTATATGGAGATTATATGGAATGTATCGTATAAGAAAAATGGCTAAAAACCATTTGATTTTTTATTTCCAATGGGAGTGAATAATTTTTAAATCGATGCCCCAAACTTTTGTATATTCATGCTGGTCATCTAACAAAATCATTAATATAATCAAAACATGAGTAATGCGTCCGAAAATGGCACTGACCCATCTTGCCCCGCGACCATCTTGCCGCGCCCCACCCTAATAATTTTGAGAAATCTTCTGCAATTTATTAGGAAACTTGTTCTGTTATTTATATAATGAAATCTTCGATTCTTTGAAAATTCCTTCAACAGGTTTTTTTTATTTTTGAAAATGTCTGCAATTTTTAAGATTTTTCTTCAGAAATCTTATTGGAAGCGGCACTGGTAACAAACCTGGAAAATCCTGCGAAACTCCAATAAATTTTCTTTTCGCATTTTTAGTGCATTTCTGCTAAAGTATCTTAGAGAATTCTTTGACATTTGATGTGCCAACTTCTGTAGAAATCGTTGGAAATTCATTTAGGAATAACTTCATTCATTTAAAAAAAACTCCTTTGATGATTTTTTGGGAATTCCTTCGACAAATCCATACGATATTCTTCTAGAATTTATTGTTTCACTTTTTTGCCAGATCTTGTAACTCCTTAGTTAAATCATTCAGCAATTGTTTTAGAAATTCTTCCTGTATTTATTCTGGGAAATTTAGCAACTTCTATGCAAAGTCCTTCAGCAATTAATTTAGAAACCTCATCTGAAAAAAATTCATAAGAAATTTCTTCGGATATTCTGCATAGCAAACTTCTTTCGAAATCCCGTCGATAATTTCGTCAGCACTTCATTCGGTGCCATTCGTAGATTTATTCATGAATGAATGCATGAAGTAATTCATAAAGGAATTATGGCAGAAGTATCTGAAGAAATCTCTGAATACAGAGGAGTTCTTTAAGAAATTACTGAATAAAGTCCTGCAAGAATACCGGTAAGAGTTTATGGAGGTATTCCAGCACGAGTTCTGGCAGGGTGTACAACAGGAAGAATGTATGAACAATTCTTAAGGGAACATCTGAAAGGGTTCTCGTGGAGCGGACCTGGTGTGGTGGTTAGAACACAAGACTATCACGCCGAGGATCTGGGATCGAATTCCACTCCCGACATACTCACAAAATGTGAGTTCTTTCTTCGGAAGGGAAGTAAAATGTGGGTCCCGAGGTGAACTAGCCTAGGGTTAAAAATCTCGTTAAGACAGACATTAAGAAATAAGAAAAAAATATGTATATGTATAATGCACTAGTCTTCGTCGGTTGACGGAATAAAATAAATAAATAAATAAATAAATAAATAAATAAATAAATAAATAAATCAAAAACGAAATGGTTCTCATCGAAATTTTCAGAAAAATTCCTGGGAGAACTCCAGCAGAAATTCCTGGAATAATCGAAACAGATGTATATGGAGAAATCCCAGCACGATTTCTTGAAAGAATCTCTATAAAAATGCCTAGAGAAGTTCCTGGAAAAATCCACGTAGTAATTCTAGGAGGAATCCTTACAGAAACCCCTGGATATATCGCTGTAGGCGATCATGTCGATTTTTTTTTGGAAAAAGTCCTGCAGGAATACCAACAAGAATTTCTGAAAAATTCATAAGAAATTTCTTCGGATATTCTGCATAGCAAACTTCTTTCGAAATCCCGTCGATAATTTCGTCAGCACTTCATTCGGTAGTGGTTCTAGGAAATGCGACAACAATATTTTGGAAATTCCTTCCAAATTTCATTAGAGAATTCCTCGGACAACAAATCCTTTGAAATTTCTTTGACATAGAACATTTATTATCAATAATTTTGGTAATTCATTTGATAATTTTTCGTTCACGTCTTTGGTAAATGCCTTGGAAAATTTGTTTGCCCATTCTTTTGACGATTTCATCGAGAATTTCTTTGTTTTTTCCTTCGATATTTCCTTCATTGTTCTATCTAGAAAATAATTTGAAAATTTCAATGAAAAATATCTGTAAAAACTATGCGAAAATTCTATTTTTTTTTTCAGCTTTCACGGCAAAATAAACATTTTCCAATGAATGTGTAATGTTTGGTCTGAGCTTCTCATTTCATCTATAGCTGTTTGTAATGAATTAACCAAATTCCCACTTTTAAACGGTTTTCCCGATAACTTTTTAAGAATCTTAGCGGTGGTTCTGTGTTCATATCTAAATTATAAAAGTAGAGCTAGAAGAATACATTTAAGAGCAATTTAGGAGATTTTTTTTTACTTCAGTATTCAGTATTAGAAATTAACCTAAGCAAAATAGAAAATTTCGTTTTTATTGAAAAGCTTGTTTATCTCGTATTATATATTAAGAGCACTGACAATCAGATATGACAAATGCCGTTTTTTCTTCATATGATCAACTTTATAATTTTCAAAATCATCTGTGAAAAATATTGAAGAGGATATATAAGGATCAGGTGCAAACTTGCCTACAGAAATACATACTTCTAGAGTAAATACAGATTGCCCAGAGATAATTCCTGTGATGTCTGAGAAGATTGCTGGTGAAATAATTCATGAATTTTTTTCTAAGAAAATCTTCAAAAATGTCTGGCGAAATGTATCACGAACTCACTAAACGCATTTAAAAGTAGATTCGTAAAACTGAAGTGGCGCAAAATGTCATCTGCCGTAAATAAACATCAACAACCATGAGCCTCCGGATTCCCGAATAAACTGATACGATTGATCAAGGCGACGATGGGTCGAGTGATGTGCGTAGTTCGAGTATCAAGGACACTCTGGAGTCCCTTCGAATCTCGCAAAGGGTTACGGCAAGGTGATGGTCTTTCGTGCTTGTTGTTCAACATTGCTTTAGAGGGTGTAATTAGGAGAGCGGGGATAAACACGAGTGGAATGATTTTCACGAAGTCCGTTCAGCTGTTTGGTTTCGCTGATGATATTGATATTATTGCTCGAAAATTTGAGACGATGGCGGAAACGTGCATCCGACTAAAGAGTGAAGCCAGGCGAATCGGATTAGTCATTAATGTGTCGTAGACAAAGTACATGATGGCAAAGGGCTCCAGGGAGGAATCACCGCGCCCGCCACCTCGAATTTATATCGACGGTGATGAAATCGAGGCGGTTGAAGAATTCGTGTACTTGGGCTCATTGTTAACCGCCGACAACGACATCAACAGAGAAATTCAGAGGCGCATTGTGGCAGGAAATCGTTCTTACTTTGGACTCTGTAGAACTCTACGATCGAATAAAGTTCGCCGTAACACGAAGTTAACTATCTACAAAACGCTGATTAGACCAGTCTTCCTCTATGGGCACGAAACATGGACCCTACGTGCAGAGGACCAACGCGCCTTTGGAGTTTTCGAACGGAAGGTGTTGCGTACCATCTACGGCGGAGTGCAGATGGAAGACGGGACATGGAGAAGGCGAATGAACCACGAGCTGCATCAGCTGCTGAGAGAACCAACCATCGTTCATACCGCGAAAATCGGGAGGCTACGGTGGGCGGGTCACGTCATCAGGATGTCAAATAGCAACCCGACTAAAATGGTTCTCGAGAGTCATCCGACCGGTACAAGAAGACGTGGAGCGCAGCGAGCTAGGTGGGTCGACCAAGTGGAGGACGATCTGCGGACCCTACGCAGAATGCGGAACTGGAGACAAACAGCCATGGACCGAGTGAAATGGAGTCGGCTACTATGTACAGCAGGCCTTAGCCTGATCGGAAATGTAAGCAACCATGAGCCGCCATGTGTATCAGAATCTCACCGTGCACACATGGATAACAAAATCCCCAAAAAATTGCATCAACAAAACAAACAACTTGGACTTGGTTCGTGATCCCAAAAAAAAAGTTGGGAAACCATTTACCACCCCGACTATGGCGTGGTGAATGAACATTTCCGGTGTTGGTAATTGAAAATTAAATTGTTCTCGCTTGAAAAACAATTGCCATCCGTCGTCGACGTCGTCGTCGCGTTGTTGGATCCACGCTCCTGGAGCTCCTTCCGTCCATCCCTTCCCCCCGTGTCCCCGTACCCACCCACACACATCTATATAATAGATGCGCCTCTCTTTTCGTAGTCGTTTGGGGCTGTCCATTAATTACGTAAGGGTTTATGGGGGGAGGGGGGGTTTGAGAAATCTTACGCGCCATACAAAAATATTTGGGCTCTCATACAAAAAATCTTACAAGGGGGGGAGGGGGTGTCGAAAAATCGCAAAAATCCCCTTACGTAATAAATGGACAGCCCCTTTGTGGATTGTCACCTCCTGGATGCACCCTCTGTCACCATCAGAACCATGTGACGGGCGGGGAGGCAACAAGAACGACTATTCGCCCGATTGTGCTTGACGCCCGTTGTTGTTGTTGTTGGTTGGCATTGTTCTATCGTCCTCGTCTCGTCGGTAGGTAAATTTGCGGTTTTTTCTCTTAATTTGGGTCATGTTATTCCGCTGCAAGATAAATGAAGGAATTCCGAAAAGGAAACGCACAACCATTTTGTAGACTTAGATAAATGCGGTAGAATTTGTTTTAGCAGGCCGGGTGTCGTTGGGTGTATCGTTTCGAAGATAAGGTGCGAAAAGGCCAATAGATGGGTGGGGGGCTTACAGTTTGTTTCTCAGCCCACGGCCATTTGTGACTCGGTTAGACAACGTTGTTATTGTTTGAAAATTTAAGTAAACTACAAAAGGTAGATAGAGGGTATGTAGACACTCCGGATAGTTACAAAGCTGGCGAATGGAAGCAGCGGAAACACAGAAACCACAACAGTAATGAAGGAACAATGAATGCAGACAGACGGTGACGGTGACGCTGCACCAGCTGTTGTTGTAGGAAGAAAGTAGATGCTGAGTCTATGTACGAGATAGTTGTACGATCTGTTTAGACAACGATGGTGGAGGTAGTGTAGATCCAATGGTTGCTTGTTGAATAAGTTTAGATTGAGTGTTATTACAGTTTTGATACTTCGAGTGGAATGGTGAAAAAGATTAGCAAAGAGAAACTTCCATTAGCAAGTGAGGTTTTGGAGTAAAAGGGCTCGGGGCAAGATGAGTCAATGTCGTTTTCGAGCACATTTGATTAGGTATGTTGTCCATTTTGTTGGGAGACCAGCAAGAGTCTACGAAAAATAAGGGTGTTTATTGAAAAAAATATTCACTCCACCTGATCAAAAAAAGGGTTTTAGACTATTTTTCCTTTATATCCCATTAAATCTCCATGATTGACGCCGGGCAAGATGGATCATCTTCAATTTTAAGGCAAAAACGTGAAATTGCGATTTTTGGAAATTTGATTTTCATGCATTTTGAACATGAGGGGCTGGACACTGAAATCGAAAAATGTTTTGTTCACTCTCAGTATATACAGTGTCGGACAAAACAATAAGACCACCACTCATTTTTTATACAAAATGACCAAGTTTGGTGATGTGATGCTCGGTTTCTAGTGAACCGATTTTGCTGAAATTTCTGCTCTGTAAATGAGCTCTGTTCACTACAACAAAAGTTATAGATACACGAAACGACAAAAAATAGGACCATTTTCAGATTCCCATTACCAAAGGATATATGAGAGTATCTGATACTTGATGATTGATAAACAAGTACTAAAATTAAGGATGCCATTTAAACTTGGGAACATTTGTATTGAAATAATCATCATAAAAATCAGGTGTTAGAGTTTTGTCGCACCGTATATCTGTAACTTTTGAAGTAGTGAACAGAACTCGATCAATTTAATACAAATCAAAATTCTCGTACTTCCATGTTAGCTGTCAATATTTCAGCTAAATCGGTTTACTAGAAACCGAGGACCATATCGTCAAACTTGGCCATTTTTTGATTGAGATAATTTTATGGGATTTGAAGGATACTTGAAAAGCTTTCAGTAGGGTTCCAGGAGGTTTTAGGAAGATTTCAGAAGGCTTTCAGGGGAGATTCAAGGAGCCACAGGATGAGAGGGCTGCATAAGAGTTTTATAAAAACATTACCCCAAAGACACCATGAAACCACCTGAATCCCACTGAAACTACGCTCCAAAGCTTCATGAAACCCTCCTGAAACTCACTGAACACATAGAAACCCTCTGAAAATCTTCAAATGCCCCCGAAAACGCCATGAAATCCCCTGGAACTCCGTGGAGCTTCTCTGAAGCTACCCAAAGTGTCCCTGAAACCTCCTGAAACGCTTTAGAAACCCCCTGAAATTACTCTCAAATCGCATGAATAATCCTACAACGCTCCTGAAAACCCCTTGGAAACTCCCCGAAACACCTCTGTATATCTACGGAAGCCCCTGAAACCCCTGAATGCCTCTGGGGAACCACTATGTAACCCCATGTACACCCTAAAAAAAAAGACACGAGCACCGTCTGCAGCCAGCGGCTGGCTGTACAGACTGAACGAAACTTAGCACTAGACAACGGACACATGGATCATGTACCAGTGGATACGGAGAAGAAACTATTCTCGCGAAAAGTTTCATCGCCCGGAGCGGAAATCGAACCCTCATTCCATAGCATGGTGTGATTAGAAGCTTGGTGACCTTAACCGCATGGATACGAGGCTCCACAAGAATTCAAGATGTCTAGTGGATATTTTTTAACTATTTTGCAGAATTTCATGTAGAATCAAATAAAACACTAAATTAGTCCATCAAAGCATTTCGTCTTCTCCGTTACGAGAACAAGGACAAATACTAATGATATTTTTCTACTTATCGAGAGATCAACAACTCACATAGGATCTGGGCTTTTGATCAGGAAATTAAAGACACGGGCACGTTTAATGCTTCCAGTGAGCTATTTGCTCTTTGAAGGAAACACGACACTAGACAACGGACTAGCATGCAACGCCCAGTGGCACAGCCGAAAACTTTTCCTGACAGCTGCGGTGGGAATCGAAACCACGCCCCTCAGCACGATGAGACTAAATACTTGGTGACACTAGCCGCACCGCCACGAAGCCACCCAAACACTGTCATTTGAGCACCAGAATGCAGCGAACAAAATGAAAGCCGTTCACTCTAAGGCTATCCCCACCAGGTCCGTAGTAGGTCAGTGAGTAGTAGAGGTGTGCAAACCAGTTTCACATCTGATACCCACTCGTTTTTGCGCCGCGCGTTCGCATCGTCGTTGGAGAACCTTGTCTCCCCACTGGTGGTACTTCATATCGTGAACAGAAAACATAAAAAAGCAAATAGGGTGACGAAGGGTATTATCGGCAGGTTTGTTCTTCTCGTCATAGGGGTTTTTTTTTGGGCCGAATTGCCTGAAATTTGGGCATATAACTCAGCTTGGTTGGGAAGCATTTAAGGCCAATTCTGAGACCAACCGGTTTCAAAAAACCCCCCATGACGAAGAGAACAAAACTGCAGAGAATACGTAAGTTCCCCTACATATTAACATTTCCTTTTCCAAATTATTGTATTCGTTTGTACACAAGTTCTTGAAGGTTTTGTTTGAACTGTTGGATGCCACTGACAACGAAATGCAATCCGCGGAGACACAAATGCACAAATGAACTCCTGAATGAGTGCCTGAATGAGCCCGAGGAGAAATCTTCTTGGGTAAACTCATAGAGGAAACCCTGAAGGAATACTCTTGGTGAATTTTCTGTTCAAATTCCTGGGAGAATACCTAAAGAAATTGATTTCCAGAGAGATTCCAGCTTCCTTGAGAAATTCCTGAAACAAATTTTAGTAAAATTTCTGACAAAACTCTTGGAGAAATTCTTGAAGTATTTGCTTAAGGATTCCCTTATGGAACTCCTACAGGAATCCTTGAAAGAGTGCATGAACAAACTCCTGGAAGAAGTCCTGAATGAATTTCGGAAGAAATGTCTAGAAAACTCTCTGAAGGAACTTTAGAATTAATCGTTATAGAAATTCATGGATGAATCACTAAAGTAATTCCTGGAGGAATACATGAAGAAGTTTACTTAAGATATCATTGAAGATTTTCCTGAAGGAATCTTTAAAGTAAATTATTGGAGGAATTAAAAAAAAACATGAAATTCCCACAGATATCCGTGAAGTAATTCCTTGAGGGATTACTAATTCTAGGAGAAACCCTGACGGAACACAAGGATGAATCATATAAGGAATTTTTGGAGAAAGCCCTGAAAAAACTCATCGAGGAATTACTGAGGAAACCCTGAATAAAATCCTGGAGGAAGCCCTGAAGAGAGTCCAGAAGAAAACCTTGACGATTTTTTCAGGTATTTCTAAGGTATTACCCAGTTTCTTTGAGGAACCCATGAAGAAATCTAAGAGATCTCTTCAAAAGTTCCTTAAGGAATTGTTGAAGAAATTTGTTGGTAAATTCCTGTCAAAACACTTGATGAAATGCTTGAAATAATTCCAAGAGGAATCTCTTATGGAATTCATGAAGTGATCCTTGAAAGAATCTATTGAGAATTATCTGATGGAATTAGATAAGAAACTGCTAGAGGAATCAGTTAAATAATTCCTATAGGTATCTCTCGAGAAATTCCTGGAGGAGTGCTTAAAGAAATTCCTGAAGAAACTGCTGGAGGAATCCATGAAGGAGCTCCTAGAAGAATCCCCGAATGAACTCCAGGAGGAACCCCTAAAGGAATTTCTGGAAGAGTCCCTGTAGAAATGCATGAAGGACTTCCTAGAGGTATGCTTGAAAAACTTAAGAATAAACCTTTGGCGGAGCTCCTAAATAAATCCTTGAGAAATCCCCGAAGGTATTTTTGGAAGATTCACTGAAGAAACTTGTAGGGAAATTCATTAATGAACTACGGGTGGAACCCCTGATGAAACTCCTTGCAGAAATTACTGAAGAAACTTCTTGAGAAATCGTTTAAGGAATTCCGGAAGATTTCCACCCAAGACTTCCTCAAGGATTCCCTCCAGGAATTCCCGGAAGATTTTCAGCCAATTAAAATCCAATTAACTGTATTGGATATAGATTTTTTACCAGAATTTTGTATGGGATACAGATTTTTGAACAAGTGATCCAGAAAATCATCTGCCATCCCTGGTCCTTAAGGTTCCATTAGAGTTGACAAATATTTGGCTAAACAAGCTCAACAAATGACCAACGCAACGTGAATCATAGCAACCTTGGATAAATGTTGGACTTCAATGGCATATATATGTCATAACGACAAACAGTCTAATGGCACCTTTAGAATCAATATAAAACTAAAATAAAAGAATTAAGGATTTATAACGGGTTTCAGAATCGCTTCAAAACTAGGATATTTATATCAATTTTAAACTTATGGATCACATCATGTTCAAACTAAAAATTATAGCACTCTTTCTTGTTTTCTTGTTTTTATATTTTGGATAGAATTTCTTGATTACAGCTCAGTGAAATTCTGGGAAGATTTCCAAATGTTTTGCTTGTCAAAGTGAAGAACGAGTTTCTGCTGAATGGCAGATGTCCTTGATGAATGCCTGGAGAATTAAAAAAAAAACTTCTCGATGATTTTTAAGAACTCATTTGACAGGGTTTCCTCAACAAATTGCTTTAAATTTTTCTCCACGAAATCATCCAATTACACCGTGTCCAATAAGTTCTCATACAAAATCAAATTGAATTCATTTTACATCTGTAATTAAGATTTTCAAAGTAAATTTACTTATTGAAAGGCCAATTAACACTGATCAAGTGCAGCATATGTTTTGGGATTAACTGTTCTTTATCCTTCTCTGCTGATCGCTTATGTGTCGTAAGTCTATTTCAGCTGGCACGCACGCCATTTCTTTGGTATTTCGTCTCATTTCAACGAGTAATGGTTCAAAGTTGAAACAAATTAGGTTCCTGTCCTCACCATTGCTAGTAGTAACTATGACCAGAAGAGAAAAAATATGAGACTCTGTATTGGTGGAGTACGAAGCCATTTTATTTTGTACAAAATAAAACGTGGATTAAACAAAAATGTCCATTTACCTCTTTTAATAAGATTTGTTGTCTTAAAGAAGCATGACTGTAACTTATCTCGTTGATTCACAACATTCTCACTTCTAAAACGTGCGTGTATCGTAATTGTGGTAAATTTGGTTCAAAATTTACGGTTCATGATGTTTATCTGTAATATAACGATCATTTTGAAGAAAATCAGCTCAAGTTAAGCTTACTTGCAAATTTAATATCATTTCACCCCTAAAATTGTATCGTTTTAGCCTTTGTATATCCATTTGGTACAATACTAGAGATAAAAACTCAAAAATTAACTCTATGGACGCTATTTAGCTATCGTAGAATGAAAAACTTTTTGAACATTTTTCTTGCGTGCCGGAGCAAACAGATTTCAGAAAACAAAAGTGTACTGTTAGGCTTATGAAAACAAATAGAAAATAACGTTATTATAAATCATATGCTTCATTTAATCAGTATTATGTAGCCCTTCAATACATGCATTCACTTTGAAAATAATTCTAATAATCACCTAGAAAGATTACACCATTCAGAGGCGGATCCTACAATATTATTATTCATCCTTAGGGGCTCTCCCTTTTCTTACGTAAGGGATTTTTTACGATTTTTCGACACCCTCTCCCCGCCTTGTAAGATTTTTTGTATGAGAACCCAAATATTTTTGTATGGCGCGTAAACCCCCACACCTCCCCCCAAACCCTTACGTTAGCCCCTTAAAACTGGAAAAAAAAAATCAGAAGTCATATGCCTACGCATCCGAAACATCTCAGCAATAACATTTACTGCAAATTTCAAATTTAAAAGTCTCTAATTATCATTTATGTGATTCAGTGTCGCCATAAAATTACACATCATCTACTAAAACCTGGGAAAGGTTGCAAAATAAATCCATCTAATCAAAATGTTTAGAAATGAAGCACAAAATCTACAAGAAGTTAGGCTGCATAGTTTACATTTCAATCTCTCCATCTTTTACACTATCGTAGAAATCTTTAGACTATCTTCTCTATGCTAATACAAAGAATGGCAGAAGAACCAGAAGTGAATCGAAATTCATATTGAATGACTATTTTTCCCTTTCGAGAACCAAAATATAAGGACACAAGAACCAGAACCAGTAGATTATACGTACTATTAGAGGTGTAGTGTATTCGGCGTAGAAATTATTCAATTTTCAAACCTGAAAGTATCTCGAAATTCGCAAAACATAGGATACGGAAGTGCTCAACCAAAAGATACGACAGCAAAAACAAAAACTCAATTGCCTTCAATACGAACGATACGACCAAAGACAAAAAGAAAATCTTCGTCATTCACACACCAATACGAATCAACATCATAGAACACTCATTCACACACCACAGAAACTTTGGGAACTAAGGATAATCAGAAAAGTCAATTCTAGCAACTCTAAGCTATAGCAATATCGGAGACAGAGAGGAAGGGTAAATCTACGAGCGATTGGGTCCACAATCTTACAACCAATTTACAATCGAACCTAATGCCAAAACTCAAACAAGTAATGAAGTGGTCGTAACAATCAAAGAGAAATAAAAGTCGTATTAAAAGTGAAACTGAGTAGACACCATGAATGAAAACCAAAAGGAAAATCACGTCTTTCCCCCTCTTCAAAGTACTGGATCGGACTGTATGTGCGGAACAATTTAGACTTTCTTACTTAGAACTGTTAGATGTCTGGCTTCACGTCTCTCTACGCAGCAGTAGTGAATAGCTCTAATCGGCAGAGAGCAGGCCAACCACGGTGTTTTAAATGTGCTTCAGAACTATTTTAGGGTAGCTGCAATCGGACGTATTTTGAAAAAAAAAAACTCGTTCTTTCGTCGAATTAGATGATGTCCAAGCAGTGCGTGGTAATCTATTGAAACCGAAAAAGAATAATATTGAACGCTTGGTAGATACGAGACCGAAAAGAAGGGTAGCTTTAAATAGGATTTTAGGTTGAATCAAAACGCAAACTGTTTCATTCAAACGAGCGCAAACGAAGAATAGTAGAGGTAATAGATAACAATGTGGAACAATTTTTCTAGAAGTAAAAAAAAAAAGAAAACTAGGCATTATTCGACGACGAAAATATAAATTGAAAATGTTGGAACTACATTTATCTATCAAACTAGGATCCGAGAACGAAAGTGGTACGAAATAGATGGAGAATCATCAAGCTGGACTTGACAGAAGACGGGTTAGAAGAACATTATGGACAACACCTTAAAACTCATCGAAAACTCTACTTTGTTTTTGTTTCTGGGACATGCCTTACTGTGGGATGCTAAAAAATGTTTTGCTACGGAGCGTTCATTGTACGGGATGTTTTCGTATGAAATACTTTATAGTGATGTATGTATACCAAACCAATCAAACAGTAGATATTTTATTACATGCGATTAAATTGGACCTTCAAAACAGCCAGAAAATCTAAGGTTCAAACAATTTATATTTTTTTATAAAACAACGAAAGCCAATTTCAACTTTATTAGTAAAAAAAATCTCAAAATAGCAATCCGATCGACGATCAAAGTTGGAAAAGCATGAAGTTTTCCATTACCGGCCACGGGACGCATTGACAGGAGAAAGAAAGGAATTTTGATAATAAAAGAATGACAAAATTCTAGACATGACTATGCAATCGCTCGCCTTCTAGGACTGATTCTGTGCAAGTAGGTACATACGAATGTCAGATTGTTTGTCAGGAAATGGCATACTTATTTTGGTAGTGGATTGTCAATTTGTATGTGCACAAAGACTCTTCTCAATGTTTTCCAGGAAGTAAGTCATAAATGCATTTAAATTTCAGATACCAAACAGCGCAAATTGTACTACAGGGCGTGTTTTGTGACAGTTGTGGATGAAAATCCAAACTAAGTATGAATTGAATATCTACTTGAACATAGTAAAATATGTTTTTTTTTTTGGTAAGGTACACCGGGGCAAGTTGAAACGGGTGGGGCAAGATGAAACAGCGGGTTAACAGGGTTTTTTCTAATGATGGAAAACAGCTTAAATGCCGTAACATATAGTTTTTGATTCAAACAATCTTTTGGCGACAGAAAAATTTCCCAATTTTATTGAAAACTATTTCAAAACTTCGTGTTTCATTTTGCCCCACCCGTTTCAACTTGCCCCGGTGTGCCTTAATACCTTTGATAGACATAAACATATGTTCGGTCGAATTTTTGAAAGATTTTTTTTTTGCATACTGGATATTGGAAATATGTACATCACTAAAGAGAATCTTCAACATTATAAAAATCATTAACTATCGCTTACAACTGGAATAAACAGAAGCAAAATCATACACGGAAAAAGTCGGTGATAAATAGAGCGCAATTGTTATAGTTGAATTATAATAATGCAAAGCAGTAAGTCATTAAATGACAATTTATGTAATGCAATAGAGTCTCGTTTTATTCTCACTGAATATTTCCCATGATTAAAAAAGAATAATCAAATCTATTCACAGAACTATCAAACCAAACACACTTCAGTAACTGTCATTTTAGCCTTAAACTAGTTCTTACTAGATCGCCTTCCAGTCTATTTAATTGATTATTACTGTGGCAACCTTTAAAGTAAACAAAAACAAATACCATGAAATAAGTAACAATACAATTGAGCTTAAAATCCGTCAATCAACCGAAAAGATTATGTAGAAAAAAATAAAAATATATGCTTCAGTGAGTGAAATAGAATTATTAGAAACAGCTCAGCTCAACAACAGAGAAACCGCGTTTCAACCAACCGATGCGAAAAGGATATTGATTACTAAGCCAGATATCCTGCGAAAGCTCCCTCCTCGAGCTGAAGCCCTGAGATAACCATCAACTACAACAACTGACTTAGATGTCCAAAATCAAGTCCACAAATTGACACGATCATCATCGTAACTAGAGTCTACAGTGAGCTATGTAACACTTAGCAAAATAATCAAACGAAAATGTTAAAGCGTATTCAGTCAGTGGATACGGCAGAGCGTTAAATCGAACATCAAGTAAAAAATGTTATCAGCTTAAATGTACTACTTGAGAATCGGAAAAGTCAGCAGTAGCTCCTACAAAGCTAAATCTATCGCTAGATTAAGGAAAACAAATTAACTAGGACGAAAAAATTAAAGAAAAAAAAACATGCATCTCAACCGTTTTGAGCCGAACTAGCGGTCGAACGAAGGAAAACTGTTACACAATTGCTATATCGAAGCGTAATCTAGCGTAGAGAGTTACCATAAACAAAAACCAAAACAAGCAGAACCGAAGGGAAACTAGACATTTGAATTTGAGCGGCGGTAGTATAGCGTGGATATTACAGAACTACAGAGAATAAGTGGGAAAGAAGAAAAATGTTGTTTAATTAATTGATAGAGTTGTACAAATTGTATAAAACTTGGATAATGAGAAAAATAAATGATGAAAAAGAAACGTACACAAGTAAGTAGTATATAACAAAATTAAACAATTATAGAGAAGTTTAAATGATTAAGAAAATGTGTTAAATTGATATGTGAAGAATAAAGAAAAGAATCAGATGAAAACCAGTGACTATATTGAAGAATGAAGTCGACAAGTTCATTGATTGAAAGAACTATTCCCTTCTTATTAACAGAAAATCAGAAAACTCAAACATTCTCCTGCTAGTCAAATGAACAAAAAGCAAGTTACTGTGTTGTACATATGGACAGAAGCTTCTATGCAAGCCCTATACGCACAGAGCTACGGAAAATTATGGACGAGAACAGCTTTCCCGGGAAGCTGACTAGACTGATAAGAGCAACGATGGACGGTGTGCAGAACAGCGTAAGGATTTCGGGTGAACTATCCAGTTCATTTGAATCTCGACGGGGACTACGACAAGGTGATGGACTTTCCTGCCTACTATTCAACATCGCCCTGGAAGGTGTTATGCGACGAGCCGGGCTCAATTTGTCTGTTTTGCGGATGACATGGATATTATTGCTAGAACATTTGGAACGGTGGCAGAACAGTACACCCGCCTGAAACGTGAAGCAGCAAAGGCCGGACTGGTGGTGAATGCGGCTAAGACAAAGTACATGCTGGTAGGTGGGACTGAGCGAGACAGGACAAGCCTTGGCAGCAATGTTACGATAGACGGGGATACTTTCGAGGTGGTAGAAGAATTCGTCTACCTCGGTTCCTTGCTAACGGCTGACAATAACGTGAGCCGTGAAATACGAAGGCGCATCATCAGTGGAAGTCGTGCCCACTACGGGCTACAGAAGAATCTGCAGTCAAAAAAGATTCACCCCCGCACCAAATGTACCATGTACAAGACGTTAATAAGACCGGTGGTTCTCTACGGACACGTCTGCGTCTATTGTTGATATATGCTGAACCATAGTCAGCTGAGTGTCAAGGATTACTCCCAAATCCTTCACATGGTCGACACGTTGAATTTCACAGCCATTAAGCTTATATGAGATGATGATTGGCTGGCGAATGTGGTAAAAAGACATTACGGAACATTTGTTTGGATTAACGACCATGCTATTCAAATCGCACCAATCTGCGAAAATATTGAGCTCTTCCTGAAGACGTATTGCATCATAAACAGAGCAAATCTTCAAGTAGATTTTCAAATCGTCCGCGAATGATAGTTTAGGGCCTTTAATTGCGTAGTTGACGTCATTGAAATATAGCAGAAAAAGTAGTGGCCCCAGATGGCTACCTTGTGGGATACCAGATGGAGCCGGAAACTCATTCGACACGGAGCCTTCGACGTGACTGTTAGCTTACGACCGACGAGGTACGAATTAATCCATCTCAAAACACTACCGCCGACACCAAGCCTTTCCAACTTAGCAATCGTTATAGCGTGACTGATTTTATCGAAGGCTGCAGACAAATCCGTATAGATGATATCCGTTTGGGCTCTCTCTGCAAAGCTTTCCGCAATGTACGTGGTAAGACACAAGAGGTTAGTCGAGGTCGACCTACCTGAGATGAACCCATGTTGGTCGTCACTCAGATATTGTTTGCAATGTGCGAGAAGTGGGTCCATAACTACAAGTTCAAACAGCTTGGAGATTGCGCACAGTGATGTGATACTGCGATAGTTGCAGACGTTCCTGCGATCACCTTTCTTGTGAACGGGAAACATAACGGCAGTTTTCCAAACCGACGGGAATTCACCACTTGACAAGGACAGGCTGCAGAGGAGTCAGGAGATTTTCAATGAACCTCTTCACAAAAACGGATGGAATTCCGTCAGGGCCAGAGTTGCTCGATGACTTTAACGACGAGGCGGCTCTGAAAATCATGGCGTTGTCGATGTCAAGTCTGTATAGACTACTTCCAGTCATTAACGGAACATTACAAGCGGCTTGATGAATTTGACGATCGGGAATGACTTGATTGTTGAAAGTACTGGCAAACTTGTCGGCAAAAAACTGGCAGATGTCATCGGGGTCACAGGAGAATTTTTCGTTGAAGGTCATGGTTGAAGGAAAGCCAGCCTCTTTCCGTTGACTGTTAACGTACTTCCAGAAGGACTTGGGCCGAATCCTCAGATTCCGTTGGAGGTTTTCCTGGTACCGTCGGAAGCTCAGGCGGCTACTCAAATGGTATGCGGTGTTTAATCTCTTGTAATGATCTCGCAGCGAAACTGTCCGATATTTCGAGTACTTCTTAAGAGCAGCTTTCTTCGTGGACTTCAGTACACGAAGCTCACGAGTCATCCACGGTTTGTTGTTCAGGAAAGCTTTCTTAGGTACATGTCGCTCAATCACATGACCCAGGATGTGCGAGAGTGTCTGAGCAGCATTGTTCACATTGCGTTCGTCGAGGACAGCGGTTCAATCGATGGCAGATAGAAATTCAATAATGCTTTGCTGGTCAGCATTACGAAAGTCGTAAAACACGGGAGCGACAGTCATCATTTTGCTTGAACAATGATCGTCGAGTGTGAGGATTAATGGAGGATGGTGATTCACATGATTGACCAGTGGGACTGGAGCAATGAAGATAGCTGGAGCGACATCTCGAGCACTCACGAAACAAAGATCAAGACAGCGACCATTTTCGTTGGTAATGTAATTGATTTGTCGTAACGTGGCGGAGCTATAACTATCTAAAAGTTTGGATGCACCTACATTCAACTTAGATTGATCGGGATCGGGGTGTAGAAACCCATTGCAGGACGATTTCCAAGAGATTTCCGGTAAGTTGAAATCTCCAATGATTATGATTTCGTCGGCCGCATTGGCCTTTTCAATAACCGCCGCTAACGATCGGGAATGAGTGTCGATTAAGGCAGTGTCACGGGTTCGATCAGGGGGCACATAGACAACACACAGAAACACCTTGCGATTTGTAAGCTGGATACACGCCCATTGCTGTTCTACACTATCCCAGTCGTCATTGTTCAAAACTCTAGTTTTGAACATCTTTTTGGTAGCTATGAGAACGCCGCCACCAGTTGATTTGCGATTGTTTCGAGGTCCACTATCACAGCGACAAACTTCGTATTCCGTACCAAAAACCTGTCCAGAGAGAGTTCGTGAGTCCAACCACGTTTCGGTTAGAACGATGATGTCGTAACACCCATCGGATATTGCGAGAAGGTATTCGTCCACGTTACTATTCATTCCGCCAGCGTTTTGATAGTAGATCAATACACCATCGTGATGATCTCGCCTTGCTATCAAGGATTTGGAGGAACCTGTCATCGGGTGTCGGAAGGTATTCGCTACTTCCGGCAAGACCATGACTTCAGCACCAGGAGGACCCCGCCTAGCTGAGGCCTTGAAAACCCTTTTCGATCCCACGGAGTCCAAAATGGGGAGTGTGAGGTTATCACGCGACCATGACGGACCAGCTACTGCCAACCGGGAGTCTCCAGTCGTTATCCTCCATTGGTCGTACAATCGAGCGTCGATGAGAGCGTCCTTCGGGATGCGCCTATATCCAATACCGTGTTCCGGAGATCCCGGGGCCTCGAAAATGGAAAAAGGTTCAAGAAGCGAGTTTCTTGTATTCAAATCGTACTTGCCTAGAAGTCGGTTTCGGAAGACCCCTTCTTCCAACTCACGCGCAGGACTGGAACGGCTGATGGTCGCTGGCGGGAAGGGCTCGACTGCGGTGAGAGGAATTGGGGCTTCCTTAGTGCTAATGGCAAGTGTGCGTCCCGGTGTCATGATTGGAGATGATGACCGTTCTTGCATTATTGAAGTTACACTAGAAGTAACGGATGGTACAGCGCACGAGGTGATCAAAAAAGTCCAGTACTTGCCTGTAGTTGAAGTTTGGAAGACCCCGTCTTCCATCTCACACGCAGGACCGGGACGGCTGATGGTCGCTGGCGGGAAGGGCTCGACTGAGGCAAGAGGAATAGGGGCTTCCATGTGGCTTGCGGCAAATCTGCGTCCCGGTATCCAAATTGTTGAAGACAAACACGCATCCTATGACTGATATGTGTTTCAACCTCAACTGTAAAAATCGGGTATATCACTAACACGCCCAGGTTAGTGCTGTTTTTGAAACAAATTCCTGAAGTTATTTGTTTCTTTGCATTGGTGAAAGTACCCTGTGCACTATGAAGTCGAGATCCTATCCTAAATAAAACCTTGACTCGTGACGTGACACAAGATTTTTATTTTATGGTTGTGATTAACGAAGGCAGGAACACAGGTTATGTTTGATTTTAATAACAATATTTATTGCTCTTCACCCTCTTCACGACTTCAGCAGATCCTTTGGCACTACAAGTTCATGGACAAAATTATCATACAATAGGTACTCTTCTTTCACTTGCTTGGGAATGCTTTTGTAGACATTCCCAAACATCCAGAGTAATTCCTTACAAATTTTGTCGTGACCATTTTCGGAACAAAAATTAAAA
This sequence comes from Aedes albopictus, assembly GCF_035046485.1. NCBI lineage: Eukaryota > Metazoa > Arthropoda > Insecta > Diptera > Culicidae > Aedes > Aedes albopictus. Next base: position 59,876,327 of record NC_085137.1, read on the forward strand.
ATACTACTTAATTTAACCCGAAGTTCCTGGCATTCTATAAGTAGTTGCTCCGAATTAATATCGTTCTTTGCTACCAGGTTCGTTAGAATTCGTACTACGAGCAGAGTTCCGGTATGATTTTCGCTCTTATGGGATGTTGATGCTACATACTCCACACAGTGCCTAATTATCAGTGGAGCTGTCGAAGTATCGAATGTTTCGAATCCAGTTAACGTAAGTCCGAGGTAAATCAGTTTTAAAGTCCCTGATTGAGGACTTTTCGTGACTAGTTGAGGTAGTACCGTCGCCATAATTTGCTCCACACTGAAAATAATTGATCAATATGTTAAATCTGTTCAATTTAAACAGCACATATCATTTTTACCTTATAAACTGGTCGTCATAATCCAATATCAAACTTAAGGCCGGTAGTACTTCCGTGAGTAGTTCACTATTTTCAGTTTCTTCCAACAATCGAGTCAACGTAGCAGTGACACCTTGTGAATGGAGAATCTGCATAGCTTTCTTTCCGGATGAAACTATGTTCTGTATCGTCCATATGCATAGATGCTGTAATAAAAATTGTAGTAATTATACGGCACTGTACAATATATAGCTTGCATTTTATATGACAGTTGATCAATACTATAGAGTAGATTACAGTACTTACGTTCAGCCTTCTATTGTTAACATTTTCCAGAAACGTTATCAAATACGTCCCGGCAAACGTGGCCACCTTTTCGCAGCACACTTCATCCCCCAGCGTCAAATTGCACAGGCACTCACCGGCCAACAGCTGCAAGTCCGAATCGTGACCGGTAAATTCCTTCACCAGCACATTGATGGCACCGGTTATCCGGACAAACTCGGAAATGTTGTCGCCACTCTGCTGAAACCCATAGCTCAGTTTGATCAAATCCTGGGTGTCGGCATGCTTGCGCCGTTTGATCCTGGACGCCAGGCCTTTGATATCCTGACCGGACAAATTCTCGATCTGTTGCACTTCGTGCAGTAGTTCCCCGAGGCCGGCTCGGTTGATGTCCAGTTCGGCCTTCCGCTGGCGTTGTCTGTCCCAGCGGGTTTCCGACCGCAGCAGTTCACGATGTCGGGGTTCGAGATGTGTCTTCGGGTCCATCATCGCACGTTGATCACAGAAAAACAATAGGTTCCCTTGAATGGACGATGGTTTTTGAATAGGTATCACTCTTTTGATACCATCACGCGCACTAATGTTTGATTAGTCTGTCTATAAACTAAACACCCAAGCAGTGTGATTCCACCACAGCTGAATAAATAAAATCGAGCACAAACCATTCAGAGATAAATGCAAATGCCTATAGCTGGAAATATGAGCAAAACTTGTATACAACAAAAACGAAAAAAAAAACAGCCTGGTGTATTAGCAATCTATCGTTGCATGGTATTAAAAAAGGAGAGATGTTGGTCTGTAAATCGTTTAAAGCAACAAAATTTAATTTTAAAGTTTATTTGTTGAATTCCGAATTCATAGTCAATTGAATTGTTTGACTTCTTCTTCTTCGTGCAACGTTAGATTGATCATAATAGCACATTAATTTTAGTGGAGATGGTGGTGCTCAACGTTTTTTGCGTATAAACGCAACGTTGTCTCATTATTGGACAGACATGTGATACTTGGTCTATAGTATTTACCAGTATTGATGAATAAATGAGTTCTATTTCTTTTCGTTCAATATAACCTTGCATTAAGTTTCTTGACAGCGTGTATCATATATAATACAAGTATCACGTGTTAGTCCGACCCAATTGTTGGCGCTAAAGATGCAATACAAGTAACAATTTTAGTTAAACAGACCAGAAGAGGTTCTTAGAACCATCATAAAAACAAAATAATAGGTATAATGTTTTATGATGGTTCTCAAGACCTCTTCAACACTAATTGGCAATCAAAATGTTACCTAAAAAACTGGCAACCCTAAGCGGCCTATCTGGAGGTCTAGAATGGTTTGAAACCTATAAATTAGTACGGATAAAACACTTAAGATTGTTATTGGATGTATATTTGAAAAATTTAGTTATACCTAATGAAATGTGTGTAGTTTAAGCAGATCATCATAAATATTATGTACTTCATAAATTCCATTATATGCATTTTTTGGATTTTGTACTAGGTTTCTCTCAGATTTTTTTTTTTCAAAAATTCTTCTAGAAAAACAGAATTCTTTGAAAAAATCTTAAAGAATTCCTCCAAAATTCTTACAGAAACTCCTTCGGCGATTCTTTAAAAAAAAAAAGGTATTCAATCTAAAATTCTTCTGGAGATTCCTCTCGTAAATTCTACTCCAGAGAAGCTTTCAGGAAGTTATATACTGCCCCTCTTCGCATGTCAGTCCCATGTTGTTTTTCAAAGTGCCTACGTTTTACACTATAACTCCCTTTGTTTATAAAAAAATGTATTCAATTCATGCATAAACTTTTCGTGGAACATTAAGCTGTGAAATGAGGCGAAAAAAATATCAAATTTATTTTAAATGAACTCGTGAGAGACAAAATTATGATTCGCATTAGAAACAACATGGGACTGGCATGCCGAGAGAGGCAGTATAGGAATGTATTCAGAAAGGATTCCTACCGATACTTTTCCAAGAATTGTATGACATAATCTTCCAATGGTCGAAAACCGTCCTGGCCACGTCCTTGCTACTGCTGAGAGATGGGAAAGGATGGTTAAGAAACCATCCTAAGATAGATGTAGACAGCTCTACGATCTCTCAGGCCTAGATGTCACTGGAATTTGGATGTTGTTAGTGGAAGGGTGAACTCCAAAAGATACGTTTGGCGCACAAAATATTATTTAATTATGCTGAGACAGCTTCCTGCATAATTCATCTGGTTTGTTTTTCCATCTTGATCGCTCCAGGACAGAGTGGGCGAAAATCTGGAACAGAAAACGGTATTAACATCTTTCATTGAATAAGCTATTTTAACGGTTAACTTTCAACGGTTACATACCTTACGATAATTCCTGCATCATATGATCAACGTACCTGAATCCACCCGAAACAAGATTATCATTATTAGTAAACACTAAACACACAAACAAAATAACATCATATCTTAATCTTGGAACGTTCCTACAGAAGCTTGGCTACATTTGTCGGGAAAATGGCAAGATTAAGATTTAATGTGGTAGATCTTAAGCCGTAACGCACCATTTCAAGGTGATCTACCCACGTTACGGCACATTTTTCTTCCACAGATTTCTTCACAGATTCTTCAGAAATTCGACCAAAATTATCATTCAGGAAATCTTGTCAATATTTCTAAAGAAAGAAGAAATCTCACACATCTCTTGAAAAACTCCCATTGACTCCTTCCAAAATTATTCCATGTTCCCTAGAGATTGCTCCATTAATTTCTGATAGGATTGCGCTATAAAACCTAATAAATTCCTCCAGAATATCATAAATTGGAAATTCCCTTAGAAAAAAAAAACGATAGAAAATCTGCTAATTTCTCCAAAGGTTTCTTTTGAATGACTTCCATGGATTTCTTCAGAATCCTCCAACGATTTTTTCATAAAACTCTGCAAGTTTTTTTTTAAATCTATCAGACATTCCTTGTGAAAAATTTTCAGCAATTCCTTCAAAAATGCTTGCAAGTATTCTTTCAGAAATTCTCCCAGTGGTTCTCATTAAATTCTTACAGGCATTTCTTTATGAACTGCTCCAGGAAATCCTGTAATAATTACTCCATTAATTCTCCCGGATTGGTATTCCTCCGGAGATTTTTTCAGGAATCCCTCTTGGTATATTCTTACAGATATTGTGGGAAAAATGTTGATTGAACTTCAGAAGAAAGCTTTGGTAAAAATATTGGAACATTCTTGTAACCAATTGAACTAATTGCCGAAAATTGGTCAAACAGATTGTTTGTGGATTTCTGGAAGTCTCTGAAACTCAATCAAGTACAGTATGACTCATGAAAAAATGCAACATTCCATTTTTTTGCGGTATTTGATGATTTTTAATGAAATAATCCTAATGAATTAAACTTTTTTGGATTAGGATACAATAAGGAGGTCATTGTCATACAGGATCTCTAAAATTTTTGTCAAAATATTCATTGGTTACGTATATGGGATACCTTATAATTGTTATCAATTTCAAAATAAAATCAAGTTTTCCTCTAATTTTCAGGGCAAAATGATCTAAGATAAAAACTTTTAAACACATGGAAACCATGAAGAAATATGTACTCTTTAATACGCCATGTTTAAACTATATTTTATAATAATTTTCAAATGTTTAGGAAACAAAAACTAAAAAAGGTGCTACATATTAAAAACCGTATTTAAGATAAATTAATAAAAAAACATAACACTGTTTGAACATTTTTCAAAACATTTTTTGTCGATGAAGGCATATAAACCTACCTTTATGATAGGTACAAATACTAAGTACTTAAAAACAATTTCATATTTAAAACATAATATTTTCTAAAAATTATCATTTGTCAAATAATTCAATTTTCAGAAAATGTGTCTTAATCAGTGAAGAGAATTGTCAGACAAAAGAGGCACAAAACAAGCAACAAAGGAGACGCGGCGATAACTCTTTATCCCAACTGGTAACAGATAATAACATGATCTCGAAATTTTTTGTTGCAGACAAAATGGAAGCTGAATTTGTTGCGTACTTTTCAACTCGTGAATAATCAATTATTACTAACCCAAAATCGAATATTTTTGATGATACATCTTCAGCAGCGTTGCAGTGTTTACCGACTCAAAGTTACCGCTCGAAAATCACAATGCAAGGCTTAAAAATCTCTAAACTCATGGTGCACGATCTTTGTCCTATTCTGTTCAAGTTGGGACAAACGTATGTCGCATTGGGTAGAATGTCGCAACAAATTCAGGTTGTGACATTGTCGTTATTGTTGCGCGATGGTTGAATTTTGATTGACTGGTCTTAATTTATAAGTTAAAATTTTTTTTCGTCCTTGTCCGACGAACCAACGAACTCCTGAAGATCTTATTCAGCCATAAAAGTACTATTTTGAAAGTTAAATTTGATTAAATGTGATTGAAAGCAATTGAAAGAAAATTATATCCTTCAAAAACGACCTCTGGCGCGTGGACGATTTCGACATCCATATGTTCAACGTTATATTTCCAAAGGTATGTGCATGAAATCAGTCTATGTTCCTTTGCGATTATCAGATTAGTGGCTCTACTATACTA